>NW_015150511.1:702636-705999 GCF_000732505.1 Cyprinodon variegatus
AAAAAAAAAAAACATTTTGAAGTTTTGCATAAACATAAATTTACAGAAGAGGATTAGGGCCACTGAAAAAATTCTCAGAATTCTGACTGAGTTCTGACAATAAAAAATGTCAGAATTCTGAGAAGAAAGTCAGAATTCTGAGATTAAAGTCAGAATTCTGAGAAAAAAAGTCAAAATTCTGACTTTTTTTCCCATACTAAACTGAAATAAAAATTAAAAATCAGTTAACTTTTTTTTTTTTTCCCACTGGCCCTAATCCTCTTCCGTATAAATTACTTTAAGAACCCTTAGAAGTTTTTAAAAGTTCCCCATCTGAAGCACATTTTCTTCAAAAGTATTTCATTTTCTTTTTATTCCAATAACACTGGAACAAATTTATCTCCACATATCAGCCTATTTGCGCTTGTGCTCTGAGAAGGTTGCAAGTATCCGGTTGGATCCCCACAGCCTGCACTCTGGGTCCCTGAGCAAGACCCCAAACCCCACACTGGTGGCCCTCTGCTCCACAAGGGGATGGGTTAAATGCAGAGGTACATTTCTCCAATGTGAGATCACTAAACATCAATTATTAAACCATAAAACCTGGTTTAGATGTGTGGTGTTTCTGGGAAACACCACTGCTTAACCATCAGAGAGCATAAGAAGAATTACAACATCTTCTTGTTTGGAGTGAAATTAATCTTAGTGAAAATATACAGTCTCACACCTGAAGGTTAAGAGCTGGGGGCTGAGGAGGTTTATTATGTGTTTAAATGAATTTTGGAGGCAGGATATTTGGGCTGATACAGTCTATAAGAGCAGATTTATCAATTCAAGGTAATGATTTAGTCATAAAGAAGTGAAAATGTATTTGGGTTGTAACCATCTGGAATCATTTTCCAGTGGAGGTCTCTAAAGCCCATCAAATAGAGTAAAGACTATTTAATTCAATAATAATGTAGCTGTCAAGTGATGGTGACCCTGGACTGATGATTACAAATAAACGTTAATAATTAACAAATAAAAACTATCTTGATTTTTGTTTCTCTGTTCTATTAAACGCTGGGTCAGAGGCTGTTCTTTAATAATCGACCAGTTTAGATCAGTAGTCTACATTCCAGTTAAACTGGTTGATACTGGTCCAGCTATTAGCAGGATGCTAGCTAAAATAAACCGAAACAAGGCTAATATTTGAAACATTCGGGTCAAAAGGATGATAATTACACAGATTTAAAGCTTTGCACTGGTTTAGAAATAATCGCTAAACTTCAGAGACGTATCTAAGGGTCCAAATTAGCTGTTTGACGAAAATCTTCAAAGTTGCTGGAAGAAACTACAAAAGTGCGTTCGGTTTTTATGTTCCGTAAGATACTTCCGGATAAATGTAGACGCTAGCAACACAATTGTCTGTTTAAATAATTAATAGTATATTAAAAAGGGATATTTCTTTACGAATGTGTATTTAATGAATTTTATTTGTATCTCAAACAACTGGTTGATTTTAACTTTTTAAGTTTTAATGCGGAACCAAACCCGTTTGGTGTTTCGGTAGAGCTCATTAAAAAGCGGACTGGCTACAGTAAATTACGTGGAGCCGGAAGTTGTTCTGACAGCTGTCATGCGTTTCTGTTATCGTGTTTTATTTATTTATTTATTTTTATTACCTGTCTCGCGGCCGTCAGTGTGCCGTCAACATCAAAGAGGCAGAGCGTGCTCGTGTCCACGCTGTTGTCGCTCATTCTGTCCCACAGGGCGATCTCTGGTGGGCGCGTGTCCGTTGAGTGATATTGTGATCCCACCGGCTCGGTTCGATAAGAATCAGCTCAGGTCTACATCCCAGGACCCAAACTTCAGGTTGACTCGGTGACAAACAGGAGGAGAATGAGGAAAACACCTCCTCCTGTATCCGAAGTGTTTAGCCAATGAAACTGCTCCCCGCGTCCAAAGTGACGTCACATGATGATGACACAAGGGCGTAGTAGATATGTCTACAATGCAAAAGAAACTAGATAAATCGGTAGATTTTAATTTAGTACAGTTACATTTAGACAATTATTATCAATATATTCACATTTATACAGATGCATCAAAAATAACAAGGAAAGTAGGAACAGCTTTTGTATGACCAAATTCAATATAAAAATAGCAAAACGAATTTCAGAAGGATTATCAGTATACACAGGGGAAATGTTGGCAATATTATTAGCTTTACAATAAAGACACATAAAACCAATAAAAACAGTAATTTGTTCAGATTCAAGCTCTGCATTATTAAGTTTAA
Source organism: Cyprinodon variegatus (assembly GCF_000732505.1). Taxonomy (NCBI): domain Eukaryota; kingdom Metazoa; phylum Chordata; class Actinopteri; order Cyprinodontiformes; family Cyprinodontidae; genus Cyprinodon; species Cyprinodon variegatus. The sequence continues at coordinate 704,897 of NW_015150511.1, forward strand.
AATATAACCAGTCAGATAGTAGGATGGACATTCTATTAGAAATATTTCATACATTATTTAGAATAAAGAATATGGGTTTGATAGTTGTATCTGTGTGGGTTCCAGCAAATATTGGAGTAGACGGAAACCAGAGGACAGATCAAATGGCAAAGAGGGCAATTCAAAATGCTATTAGTTAGAAAAGTTGATGGAAAAAAAGCAAACAAAGGCGGGATGAAGAAAAAGCAGGAAGATGGTTTTATGAAATTCAGAAGATAGTAGGAAAAGAAGAAATGGAAGATGAAATAGAAAGGAGGGGAGAGAGAGATTAATTACAAGGTTAAGATTTGGGCAGACAGGACTTAATTATACACTTTTGTAAATTCAAAAGCATACTACTGGCAAATGTGATTTCTGTGGAAAATGTGAAACAATAGAACATTTTATAGTGGAATGTCATAAATATGAAAGCGAGAGAAGATATATGAGGAGAGAGTTTGAATGTATTAAGGAAAAGATTAATTTATTAGATATGTTGAGGCAGAATTAGGGGAGTAAACATATATAAATAATTATTCAATTCTTAAAGAAAACGAAATTATTTCATAGAATTTGATTATAGAGAGGGTGAATGTGTTTATGATATAGACGGGTAGAACAAAAAGTTATGTATGAGTATGTATTTTTGTGTGAGTGTATGTATGCGTTTGTTTGTTTATATATATGTATATGTATATATATCCAGTTCAAATGACAAAAACAGCAGCACATATTGGGGATCAGATTCATGTCAAAATAATCTGCACCAACTTAAAAAAAAACGGTATTGTTTGCTCTCTAGTTCTACTGGGTCCAAATTGGTCTTTTTCAAAATAGAGCTCAAATCTGCTTAAAAAAAGCCCAGAATAGACCCAGTTTGTCCAACAGCATCATGCACATTTAAAAAAGAGTTCTACTGCTGAAGATTTAATTTTCTTAAATAAAACTCAAACATCCTCCAAAGGAGCATGAGGAACATAAGGAGCAGGAGCACACTGGAGCCCTTATTAAGGATGCCACCTAGTGGTGGTTTTATGTTCTTTAGTTTCATGTTTCCTGGTTTACTCCAGTTATGACGAGAAGCT
>NW_015150511.1:707166-718277 GCF_000732505.1 Cyprinodon variegatus
TCCACTTTGCCATTGACTTCTCCAGGGCTTTAGTGGGTGGGTTTAGATAAAACAGTATTTATTCTGCATATGCACTTCTGTCAGAATTCTGATTTCATATAGCTAAAAACCATTAGAGCATAAAAAAAAACAGTTTTTATGCTCTAAAAATTGGAAACAGGCATTCTATATATTGTGAAAGAGCTCTTTAAAAACAAGACTAAAGACATTTTTTTTAGTTTACTTTGCTTTTCCACTGTAATATAAAACGCTTTTTATTCTTTCTTCATGTGTTATCACTATAAAGATCTCTTTATTCATATGTATTCCTTTCAGTAAACACTTTGAGTTGCCTTTGGAAAAATAAATACATCTAAGTCAGATGTGTGTTAGGTCTTTTACTGCTTAAAGGAAAATGCTCAGAATATATATTCAGTGGCCACAGATGAAGGTTTGAAAGCAGATGGAGAAGAAACCCGAGAGCCTCAGGTCCCTCTTTACCCAGACAGACCCCACCATCTGTCCTTTTTATAAAAAAAAAATAACGTTATATAGTGAGAGTATTGTTGATTGTGATGAAAGTGAATAACACAGTGTTATTTAAGCAATGGATAAAGTAAAACGTTTCTGTGTTTTTCTTTTGAGCAGAAATACAGAGCATAGGAGCAAAACAACAACAAAACAATGAGACTTATTCAAGATTTTTCATTTTTAAATCATCCTTTTTCTTGACCATATAAACTTCTGGTCTGATGCTTCAAACACCAGAGGAGCCAGATGGTGATCAAGGCTCATATCCACTTTATTTTGTTTGGTAACTTTGGTTCTGTTTGCAAAAGAAAAAGCAAAACTCCAGGGCCTTTTTCATATCTCAGTGATAATTAGTGGGAGTCATGAGACCCTGCGGTGAGAGTAAGGCCTCATTACATGTGAATTCCTCTCAGATCAGTTTACAGATAATCTAATTCTGTCTCTCGGTTTATTCATCATCAGTTGTGTGCTCTTCAGATAGGCCTCTCTCTGTATTCATAAATATTTATGGGTAAAGACGTGTTTATAGAAAATTTGCTTCTGAGCTGGATCGAGTAGATGGCATAACACAATCCGGTGCTATCTCTATATGCTAACCACTCCTTCTTTAACATGAAGCCTTTCATCCTGACCCTTTAGATCAAGTTTGAAGTTATGTCCCCTAAAAAAGGCCGTTGCACCTCGGGGGCTTCCTCACGGTCCTTTTCCTGGGAGCAAGTTATTTACTACTCTTAACTCAAACTGGGTAAAACCATATAAAAAGGACTATAAATCAGGAGTAAAAAATAACAGAGTTTATTCCAGATCAGGTCGTTACAGGACAGAGAAAATGCTTGGAGCTTGCACAGCTGTGGGTTCAAAAATCACGTCCGCGAGCGTCCGGCAAAGATTGAGCCCCGAACAAGGCCATCTTCTCCTTCTTATAGCTCATGAGTCTATGTGTTGCATCGTGTTGATGTTTAGCTGTCCGTATCAGAAACTGACACGCCATCCATGTCTTGAACTTCATGCAGCTTCTATGCCTCAGGGTTACAGATAGCTCCCCTCTATCAGACCGGCTCCAAGATGTGCCCATATCCTGTGTATTCTTAAAGACACTTCTTAATGAGAGCAGTGGGCTTTAGGCTTCCCTGCAAGGCTTTAAACCTTTGTTTGATTGGCGACAAAACCATTAAATAAAGCACATATCAAGGTGCTCATTTTGAGCCTAGATCGATATTTATTTTTTTATTCTGTTCATGGTGCAGAATCCTGCTTTACAGCAGCAGTTTGAGCCGAACATACTCTAATTGTGCAGGGTCATCTTTGAGCACGGCATTTCACTTTTCTTCCAGCAGTCCACACTTTCTTTCACTTTTTCTCATCGTGTTCTCCTTCTTTCCCATCGCTCCGCTTGCCACAGGTTTGCCTGCTGTGTCTAAAAGTAGCTAGCAGCAGCAGCCCAGACTGAAACAGCTCCTTGGCTGATTTATATCACGTGTAGCCTGGTCACGGCCGCTTTGGAGGGCTTTACCGTAAAAACAGGAGAAGCGGTGCAAGTGAAACTAGACACTGCCGTTGGACAACATGCAGTAATTTATAAATGTTTTAAATCCGGTTGGGTCCGGATTAGCTAGCAGGTGGGTCTGGACCTCTATTCACACAGGTAGCAGAGAAGTCCTGTATGAACACGCTGAGAACGCATCTCTGTGGTGTGCTGATCTTAAGGACCAATGGGGCAGATGTCAGGTCCTATAGCCCCATTTACACTACTCTTCTGAAACCTTGCCGAGATCGGTCCAAGCACGGTAACCGAGATAACTGTTAAGTGTAAATGGCATGCAAAACTGAACTGGACCATGCTAGACACGACCGAACCACACTAAACTGGTACTAGATCATCAGTAGGGCTTGGCGCAGTTCAGTTCTGGCTTGGTTCTCAGATAACAAAGAGCGTGTGAGCAGAGCACGTCATCTCCTTACAGTCAGCCTCTGTAATCTTGAAACTTTAGACATTATTGAGGCTACGTTCACAATGCAAGTCTTGATGCTCAAATCAGATTTTTTTGTGAAATACCATTTTTTTTACGTTGCCGTTCACATTTCCAAATATATGCGACTTGTATGCGATCTCCTGTGTGAACTGCAGTCATACAAGGCAAGTGTGCCGCATGCGCAGTAGAGGTCGCAATGATGTCACAGGCCAGCGTGCTCTGTGTTTACAGAAGTAAACATGGATGGTAGCGCCAGGGCACATCTAACGATCTTTTCCAACCATAAAACCCAATCTTTTCAAGATGGTTAAACATAAATACTGCTCTCCACATCACGGTCTGCAATGGTTGTTGTTTTTCTTGCTGCTTCTTCATAGCAAGACGCAGAATAGTGACCATTGTCGGGTATTAATGGCGTTCAGGTCGGATTAATGCGACCTGGCCGTTCAGACACAGGTCGCATTTGAAAAGATCAGATTCGCATCGGATTCAGGACCACATAGCCAAGTGGCTTGGATCGCATTGGAGAAAATCTGATCTGTGTTGTTCAGACTGTCATGAAAAGATCAGATCCAGGTCGCATATGAGCAAAAAAATTAGATTTGGGTCACTTTAGGCTGCAGTGTGAACGTAGCCAAAAATACTAGTTTCCCTGATGAACCTCAATGTCCGTCATTGTGTCCTGCATCTGTAATCGTTTGTCGTATCCACTTCCCAAAAGCCGACTCTATCAAGTAAATTCACCAAAGGCTGCCTTCTTTGCCTGACTCTCCGCAAGCTTGCTTGTTTACCTCTAGAAAGCAGTAGTACTGTAGATCGTCACTAGGAGGCGAGGAACCGTTCTAGCGTGGTGTGTAAATGGTTGTAAGGAACCGAGCTCGAGAGAGATCGGTTTTCAGAGGATAGTGTAAATGGGGCTCAAGATACCGGCCTGGAGCCTGATAGTAAGGACATTGTTGATCTAGGATCAAACAGAGAAGCCCAGTTTGTGGGACCCTCAGGATTGTCTGGAAGGACAGTCAAGTCCACAAAAAGCATTGAGCCAACATCCTCTGTAGGATGATTTGCTTTTTAACATAACGCTTTTTATGTTACTGTAAAATATTCCAGTTCACCTTGAACTTCATTGTTTGTGAATGTGCAGTTTCTGATTGAAACAAACCAAAATAAAAGGATGGTAAAAGTATTAAGAAACTTCTAAATGTGTTACTTTTATGTTGTCTCCCAGTTGATACATTAAGAGATCTGCTCAGTTACAACCCCTCTTGACCACCGGTCTCTATTTGCCCTCAGATCGAATGAATACACAGATCTTAAACAGACAGTTTTATCCATGAAGATTTATTATAATGGGATAATTCTCAATCCCATTTATAGCAGAATTAAATAATCACGTGGTTTTATTTTTTAATCTATGGAAGAAAAATAATTTTGCAAGCAAATATCCAAACTGTACCATTTCTATGGACACAGTGTTTTAGGAACTAACATGTCTTATTTTTTATGTGTTTTTTTTCACAAATCAGCTTTTGGATTCCTCCACAGTCAGGTCTGTGGTCTGCGATGTTCGCCACAGAAGCTCTAATGTTGGGTTTTGAGGCCGGATTTTAGAAGAAAACTCGGTTTCCCTTTCATTTAGGCTTCAGAACCTTACTTTCCTTCATTTAGATGGCTTCTCCTAATCCATACTATAAAAAAAATCCTTAATGCATTAAAACACATCAATGGACCAACTGTGCATCTGTCCTGTAAAGGTCGCGAAAGGAGTTTGGGGTTCAATTTAGGGGCATTAATTAACGAGGGCTACATTTTCAAGCAGCCATTTCCATGAACAAAAGGCAGGCTGTTGAGGTCCCTCTTTGACATGTAACCCACCCCCGGCCCATCAGGAACAATTGTTCTCTGCAGCCTGACCCCCCCTACACAGATCCACTCCAACTGTTGAAATAAGACATTTATTCACACACCAAGGCAAAAAGCCACATACATAATGTGTTTACTTGCTACCAGACAATAAAATACATGTATTTGCATTTCTATATTAGAGCTTTACTCACAACAGAACATAAAACTAAAAGAATGAAAAGCCATTGATGTACTTATGAGAAGGTCTGTGAATACTTGCAGCTTTAAGACTCAAAAGTGACTTAATTGTGCAATTTAAAGTTTAGTTTGGAAATATTTCCGGACAGTTATTTCAAATAAAGGGTGTTTTTTTTAAACTCCATCCTGATGAAGCTTTTATTTGGTTGGCCCACTCTGTAAAACAGAAGTGCTAAACAGGGCTGTGCTTAACTAACTGCTGCGGCTTCGGGCGGACTCGTGTTTCAAAAAACAACAAGCGGTTGCAGAGGAAGACGTGCCTTATCTCCTGTAGCAGCTGCAAACAAAGGCCAATTCCGTTTCGCGCCGTATGTTTAAAAGTCCAACACAGCCAATCGGCGAATGGACGGGGCAGAAAAACACAGACGCGTTCGCTCAGATAATTCAGCCAATCAGAGCGGAGAATGGGTTCTGTGCCCCGCCCCGCGTTTAGGTTTAAATGCTTAGAGTTAGCCAATCAGCTGAAGCGGGGGGATGAGCCACGAAACCAGTTTTAGGCGGTGACAAACAGTTGTTCTTTCTTCCTCATTCAGTCGTTTACAGCTAGTGTTGGAGAGAGCAGGTAAGAGACGCTGTTTCTGTCCCAAATTGCTCATTTTGGTCCTTTCTTCTTTATGAATATCATTTTTTGATGTTACCCTTTAATAGTGTGTTCGTCTCGATCGAGTCGTCGAGCTTTAAAAGCGGAAAGTGAACTTTTTATGACCTTTTTGGCCTAGAGGGTAAAGTTAATGTTTGTCGAAAATAACTTTTAAGGAAAGCCGCTGGTGTGTCGGTTTCTAATGATATAAATGTAGCCGGATTCTTGTTTGTGTGTCGTTGTTCTGCTTGTTTTGTGGTCTGAGGGTGTTGGTGCGTATCGCGCAGTTGAAACGCCATTTGACTATGCAGCGCGGCCGCCAAACACGACGGAAACTCCTCGTTTTCGGTCAAAAACAACCCACAAATTTGTTCTGACTAGGTGTAGGGTCTGGTGCTGGTCGCCAGAACCTGTTCCGAGTTTTATTGTTTACATATTGATTTGGGGCGGCTCTGTCGGGGAAGTTTAGGCGCAGTTGGAGTTTAGGCGGGAAGATACAAAATGGAGTCGGCGTCTTTTTGTTCCGAAGAAATCCGATTAGTGTCTGAAGACGAGTCCGCCCAGCGTCTACCGGGCTGATCTGGGCCTCGTTAACATTTAACAAATTAATTATGAGTCAAAGTTTACTTTGGATAACTTTAAAATTAGTTTGTCGGTTCATTTGATGGAGCGCTGATTCTTATCGTGGATGTTTACTTTTTATTTCCCCATAACCGCGCCATATTTTTTTTTTCTCCAGGGTGACCTCAGATAAATAGGACACATTCCTATTTAAAATTCAGGAAATATTTTAGCTGCTAAATGATGATTTAGCAGTTAAATAATTTTGTCTTGAACGATTAACAGATTATGGCAGCCGTTTTTAAATGGAGTCAGAACCATTGTTTTAATCTAACTATAAATGCTTTTATAGACGAAGATTATTCAAGTATTTTTCTTAAACCCCTTAATTTGAAATCGAAAGGAAGAAAAGTGCTGTCAGCATAGCTTGATAAAACTTGTTTTACTTGTGCACCTCTGATCCTGTTGCATGCTAGGATACCTGGATTAAATTAGATGAATGGTTCAAATGGTGCTCTTACTGGTTACAGGAAGAATTTATTAGAACTATATATTTAATTTCTCATTTAACATTTTTTTTTAGAGTAAGCGCAGCCATGACGAAAGACCCCAATAAGCCCAGAGGGAAAACCTCAGCATATGCCTACTTTGTTGCAACCTGCCGCGAGGAGCACAAAAAGAAGCACCCAGGAACCAGCGTCAACTTTGCAGAGTTCTCCAAGAAGTGCTCAGAGAGATGGAAGGTGAGCTGGTGTGAGTGACGGGGAACTGGTCCCAGATTTACACGTAAAGAATATTAACTTTATCTCTGTCTTCAAATCGATAGACCATGTCAGCCAAGGAGAAGGTGAAGTTTGACGAGATGGCCAAAACTGACAAGGTCCGTTATGACAGGGAGATGAAGTCGTACGTCCCTCCCAAGGGCATGAAGAAGGGCAAGAAGAAGAAGGACCCCAATGCACCCAAAAGACCACCGTAAGTTGTCCATACCACCAGCTTTTTTTTGTCCTTTTCAGTTTTCTGAGAATAAGGAGTCCATCTTTGTTTCTCCAGCTCTGCTTTCTTCGTCTTCTGCTCTGACCACCGTCCCCGGATCAAGGAGGAGAACCCCGGCATCTCCATAGGAGACATCGCCAAGAAGCTTGGAGAGCTGTGGGCTACCCAGGGCCCCAAAGATAAGGCTCCATATGAGGCCAAGGCAGCCAAGTTGAAGGAGAAATATGAGAAGGTATGTGCAGGGTTGTTGGGAGGGATGTTCCCTGTGTGGAACTCTGGCTTATTCACTGCATGTTCCTCTGCAGGATGTTGCTGCCTATAGAGCCAAGGGAGGCTCTGGGAAGAGCGACGCCGGGAAGAAGAGCGGCCCTGGCCGGCCCCCAGCCAAGAAGGCTCAGCCTGCTGATGATGACGACGATGATGAGGATGAAGATGACGAAGAGGAGGATGAAGACGACGATGAAGATGATGATTAAGTGGCTTTTTTTGTGTGGGTGTGATTGCAACATTTAGCCTGCTGTCCCTGTGGGTCTGAATGCCTCCTTCTGATTCAGGGATTTAGTTTAATTTCCTCACCTGGTCCACTTATGTGTTATTTCTACTGAACTCGGGTTTGTTACACCTTAGATCCTTGTTGCTATTTAAACAGCGATTCATTGGACTGAGCTCCACTAGCGGACAGCAGGACATTTTCTATTTTTTTTTTTTTCTTTTGAAATTTGTTTCTGGAAGCACTGCTTATGTTTTCTGTTCTAGTGGTGCAGTTTTGTTTTTGTTTTTCTCCACTGTTTTATTACCAGGATGTTTCTGTAGCTTGATTAAAGATGGCAGCCATTTTTAAAGTGGAACTTTAAAACATGTAGAATGAATTTTTCTTTTATAATAAAATTTTGTATATTGATTATATCCTGAGTCTTTTGTTGTACATCTAAATGTTTATGCTCTTTGAAATCAAATGCTCCCAGTGTTTATTTTCCACCATATGAAATTAAAGGTTAAACTAAAAATAAACTTAAAATGGTAGGTTTAAAGTGTTACAACTTGTTTAAGCAACTTGCTTGTCTGTATAATTTAAAATACTTTATCTCACTTCTTACCAAGAAACCTGTTTCTGAGGCTGATTACTTTTCAGGGAGAGACCTCAAACAGCTGCTAGCCCTTGTAAATTTAGAGCATGCAGGCCTCATCAAAAATCAACTTGTCTAAACAAAAGTTAACTGTGAGGCCTTAAGGATCAATAGGTATACTTGTAGGCAAATTCAGTATAAATGCAAAAACTGTCTTGGCCAAGGACTGGGGGAATTAAAACTGAAAATTACTTGTACTAATGCATAAATTCAGGTGAAATCATGACTTGCCATATGGAAGCTATAGCAAATATTATGTATACCCAAGTAAAGCTTTTCAAAGTCTTCAGGTTTGCATGTTTCTCATAAAAATTGGTTAGGACAACATGACCAAGAAGTGTCTTCACAACCCCTTTTTCATAGGAATTCGGGAAAATTTCACAATGGCAAAATACTTCATGGTAAATAAATGCTATAAGGAGTTTCACTTTTGTTTCTTGAATATTTAGCTAAGCAAAAAAATTTTTATATATTTTTTTATTCCAAGTTGTGTGAAATGTTGACCATATCTTGAACCTCCGGAAAGGAAGAGTGCTAGATCGACATACACGGCAGCCAATGGTTGTTAAGAATGAGCTGCCTCGTCGACCAATCAGGCGCCGCTCCGCATTGGTCCCGCCCCTCTTGGACGACGCTGGGATGCGGCAGCATCCGTAGGAGCGGCAGGACTCCATTCAGCAGCTGTCCGCCACGGAGCGGCCTGTCTACACCTTACGGTAAGAGGAGAACCTGGCTCAAATCGAGCTTCTGAACGAATGTAACCATCAGTGAAAAAAGAAAATAAAACGGAAAAGCAGAGAAATAAAACAGGTGCTAGCCGCGCGCCCGTCACCGCGCTGCCGCATCAGCGTCGCGCAGGTGTCTGCCGAACGTCTTCCGTGGATTAGTTGGTTTTGCTAAGACCTGTTGCAGGTTCATCCGTCCTCCTGGGATCTAACCGCAGCCTGGGACCTCTGCCGGTCCCAAAGTACCCGCGCCGATCACCGATATCTATGATTCTTATTCATTCCAACCCGGCAGCGCCATGTGAAAATCCCGTTTTATGTGTCACGCGTGGACACGCACCGTGGCACAGATTATGTCTCCATAAAAACCAAGAGAAGCAGTAAGCCAGTATTATCAGCCCATCGGAACCGGGCCCGTTTTGAGGCTCTCTGCGCTGCTCCGGGTCCTGCAGGGGTCGGTGGCAGGACAGGGCAGCCTTTTAACGGCGCACAGCTAAAATACAACATCATGGGGAGGTTCAGATATAAACCAAAACAAGGGTTTAACTTTATGATGAAAATTAGTGGGGACACTAAGGGTGGAGGCTGATGGACCTACAGTTACTCCACCCCAATGCTTTCATTAGGTTTTTGTATTTTCCAAAAATGAGCTCAAACACATATTTATTGAATGTGTTCCTATTGTTGAGAACATAGAACTATAATACACTAATATTTATATTTATAGATGGTTAGAAAGATGTTTTTTAGTGCATTACATAGATAGGGCCCAAAAACATTAATGTATATTAAAAAAAATATGAATAAAAGCAGATTCTGATGCCAAAATCAATATATCATGCATCCCTAGAAGTACAATTTCAATTCCATCTATCCATTCAGAAAAATCTGGATATGCGGCAATATATATATATATATATATATATATATATATATATATATATATATATATATATATATATATATATATATAAATAACAATATATCATAGCATAATTTTTCTTGTAAATTTTCTGGTAAACTTGGAGATATATTTTATTGCATGTTGCATATCCCACTAAATCTGTTTCACCTTTAAACTTGCAGCTATCCCCATTTCTCTCTGTTTAAAAAGGTTTATGAAGCTCTTTACTAATATAATGATGCTGGAAACAACATGTCCAGATATGTAGAAGCTCTGCACTCTGATTCTGTCTGTGCAATAAAAAAACATGTTAATTTTAACCTGTAACTGGGAGTCATGGTCCTCTGAGAAGCCAAGCTTTTTTTTTTTTAACTAGTAAAGAAGAACAAACTATGTTTTCTCCAGCTTCTTGCACTATAATACTAACTTGGATAAATTTACAATTTGTTGCCATTTTTAGCTGAAAAAGCTCCGTACGTCAAACAAACAGATTTCTATCTCTGATTTTTTAATGTTTTTTTTTTTACCAAATCGCCTAACTTTTACTTCAAAATGAAAGTAGCTGCTGGTTAATATTCACTGAGTGCTGCTGTGTGTCTTTTCTCCAACCACGTAAAATGCGATCTCAAATCAGATGTCTCAAAGCGACAAATACGACGATGCTTTACTGCGATGCGGGACACGGGAGCAGCGGGAGAGTTAAATTATTGGTGTGGACTGTCCACACAAGTTCTTCAAAAAGTTACACCTGTGAACCACACTGTTGATGAGTTCTGCTTCGCCTATTAAACCCCTCACCCAAACCATCATTAAGTTTCCTGCTGAAGACTCCTGCTTCCTCACCGGCCGGAGAACAGGTTCATAATCTGCGGCTACAGGTGGGATTATCATTTCGGAAAGGCCACAATGCAATTTGATTCTTCTGATCCAAAGAAATCCAGCCAGCAGCTATCTGGTCCATAGGATCACAGAGTACGAGCAGAACGTGATGATTATTTATTTGGACCAAAGCTGTTTTTCTGGCCAGGTTCTAAAGACTCTTGTTGCAAAAATAAATAAATCTATGCAAGATAAAGTCTTCTCAATCTGGTTTTAGGATGTTAGGGAGAAGGACCACCCAGATATGCTGGAGGTTCAGGCTTTTAATCTAAGCTGTTTGGACCCTAAACAGGAGGAGGTTTCAGAACTGACAATTTCAGTTAGAAATGAACCAATTATCCATCATATGAGAGTTTAAAAATGTTTTTCTAAGGGGTTAGACAAAATTGTTGCAAATCAATTAATGTCCTTCCTGCAGCTTACTGCATTGTAATCTAGATTTCTCTCCCAATATCATGGATGTAAAAAAGTAATCAAATTACATTTAATTGTTGATGAATGGACATCATCTGCTCAGGAATTTCTTTCAGTGTTGTAGTTCTGCTGTTGTCCACTACAGGGCGACACTGTTCATTCTTCACCGGAGCCTCACGGGTTTTTGCAAAAAAAAAAAAAATCCAGCTAGTGCAGAGCCATTAATAGATCCAGATTATCAGAATGGTCAGGGATTATTTACTCTGTTTAATGGAGTTTATGTATGGGGTTACATTTAACGGATGCAGAAGGAACTTTAGGTTATTCTGTTTTTGAATA
>NW_015150511.1:719852-721274 GCF_000732505.1 Cyprinodon variegatus
TTTAAAGCTTTCAATAACCTTGTAAAGGATATTTGTTTTATTAAACCTGCTGATAAATAAAACATATTATCGAGGTGGGTCCATATATTGTTATTATCATTAAAAAAAGGGGAAAAAAATGCAATTTATAAATGTGAGTTTATATATCCAAGCTTATAATAATTGTAAAACGATGTGTTTTTGATCTATATGGATTGTTGCATTCATATATTTTGTCAGGAACGGGAAAGCAGAGATGCAAGAGAAATTGGGAAGAAACAAGAACAGAACAAACTACTAGAAAACACGCTTAACTTATATATAATAGTTAAATTTGAAAAACACTTGGTCCCCCCCACTTCTTAAATCAAAATTTTGTCCATGATCCGAAGGACTCGTTCAGTGAGCCGAACACTGAGATGATCTCAAAAAGAATCTTTGAAGTCCAGCGGATCAGAACCAGTATTAATATTTTTTATTTGTTCTTATTCTGAATTTTATGATTTTATTTATTTTCTTTGATGGACCTGAACCGGTTTGGTAATTTCAGGTTTATATGAATAAAACCGGACTCGGTTTGTTTCCAAAACAGGTTGAATAAAAAAATAAATAAAATATTATACATTTGATCTGAGTCAAATGCTCTTTTAAAGCTATTCTGGTTCTGTTTTTATTAACTTGAAAGGTTTCTCCATCAAAGGGCGCCATATCTGATTAATCCTCCCTGATTATCGGTTTATAGGGAAAGACTGAGGGAAATCGACATGTAAATTACGCCGATTTGCACCTTACAAGACGAGGTCAGGGGTCACTGCCCGGGGGCTTTTGAAGATCACCTCTGATTGGACGATTCTGCTCATTGGCCCTCATTAAAGCTCAGGAGGTCCTCTTTATCTACAAAACAGTTGCTCTCCCAGCTCATCCTTTGCGCCTTTAACACTGTCAACAACGACTGCCGCGGAGATTAATTCAATCCCTTCTTTAATCATCTTAACCTCTTCTGCCGGTGGAGGCACGCACCCTGCCGGCGTAACTGAAACCGGAGAGGGCAAGAAATTAACTCAGATTCATGCTTTCATATCTTTACTGATCCGTTTTTCTGCTGGTTTCTGTAGGTGAGGATGGCCAAGGTGAAGCAGGTGGGCCTCCTGGCAGCAGGCTGTCAGCCTTGGAACAAAGATGTGTGTGCAGCTAGTGGAGACCGCTTCGCCTACTGTGCTACGCTGGCCATCTACATCTACCAGGTGAATTTACCCCTGTGTGCATCTATCATTTCTTTTTTTTTTTCAATCAATCTTTGGTTTTTAAGTTTTTACCGCATGGTATCCATGCAGATCCCACTCTCTCTTCTCCAGGTGATCAGAAGTCATCCTATTAAGGGGTGATGCTGAGAAACTAGTCCATGCATTTGTTACTTCAAGGCTGGACTATTGTAATTCTTTA
>NW_015150511.1:724986-726430 GCF_000732505.1 Cyprinodon variegatus
AAAAAAAAATGCATAACGATATTACAGCTTTCATTGATTTATTTCAAACTTGAAACTTTGTTTAGCCTGTAAGGTGTAAAAAAAAAATTAATCGATTATTCGAATTCAATCGAATCGAATCGTGGTGTATTCTTGAGTATCGAAAATAATCGAATCGTTGGGTCAGGAAATCGATACTGAATCGAATCGCCATGATGGGTGTGATTTACACCCCTACCGTCGGACAACATGCGGTAATTTATAAATGTTTTAAATCAGGTTGGGTCTGGATTAGCCAGCAGGTGGGTCCGTGATATCTGTTATAGAACAACTAGCAGCAGGAACTCCTCTTTTTCATTCAAACTGTCCATCCGGTTGAGGTTTAGACATAAGCCCTATTTACACTACCCTCTGAAACGTGCCGGGATCGGTTAGAGCATGGGAACCGGGAGAACTGTTGAATGTAAATGGCACGCAAAACTGAACCGGACCGCGCCAGACACAACCGAACCACGCTAAACTGGTACTAGTTCATCAGTAGGGCTCGGCACGGTTCAGTTTTGGCTCAGTTCTCAGATAACAAAGAGCGCACGAATAGACCGCGTCATCTCTTTTCTGTCAGCCTCCGTAATCATGAAATTTCAGGCATTCATAAAAATACTAGCTTCCCTACGTGCCACACGATTTCCAGTAATGATTATGCTTAGCAGTGTGATTAACCTCAATGTCCGTGGTTGTTTCCTGCATCTTTAAGCCCTGATTAGAATATTGTTTGTCGTATCCACTTCCCAAAAGCCGACTCTGTCAAGTAAATTCACCAAAGGCAGCCTTCTTCGCCTGTCCCTCCACAAACAACAAAATATCACAAAGATAACAAAACATAACCTCCTGAATGTTACGGGGGCGTCCATGTTGGTTTGCTTGTTTACCTCTAGACAGAAGTAGTACCTTGGATTGCCACTAGGAGGTTAACTGCGCCAAGCTCGGCACGTATTGGTTTTCAGAGGGTAGTGTAAATGGGGCTTTTGTCTAGGTCATCGCAGCGCCGCCGTCTTTTGTTTTTCAGCCATTCTGCTGTAGATCTACTGCTGTGGATAGAAGAATTCACATTTGGTTCTAGAATACTTTGAAAAGGCTCCACCTGTGACCCCAAAACAAGCCCAGATAACCTTCCCTCTACCACTGTGCCTGACAGCCTGTGTAGGCTGTTTATGCTCATATCACACATTCAGCAGCAGTTTATTCAGGGGCCTCATTTAAAAAAAAGCTTGCAAACTGCAACGTCCATGCAAATATTGTGATTTATAAACAGAGATGGGAAGAAACGAAGTACAAATTCTTCGTTACTGTACTCAAGTAGATATTTCTGATATTATTACTTTACTTAACTACTTATTTTTTATGGCGAATTTTTACTTCTACTCCTTACATTTTAAAAAATTGGCTCGTTACTTTAGTTTTGAAT
>NW_015150511.1:728992-731501 GCF_000732505.1 Cyprinodon variegatus
GTTATTGGTGAATAGCGTTGCAAATATACCCAATAGGTTGACTGAAGACATTAACAAATGGAGGCTGACCAGCAAACACCCTGTAGTTGTTACTGACGACGCAGCAAATATAGTTTGTGCAGTGAAGATAATGCAGCTCATGCATGTCTGCTGTGTCACGTCTGCTTGCTCGAGTGAGGCTTCACTTTTTCATTTTTCACAAACAAGTTTGTACTTTTGAGACAGTTTTGTTCACATCTCACGTTTAAACTGTCTGATTTACAAAGTGCAAACCTATAAATGTTTAATGTTTGTTTAATGTGACGGGAAAAAACAAAATACATGAGTATTTTGAAACACAGTTGAACCACTTTCATTATTGTAAAAACAGATCGAATCGAAATGAATCGATTTGGAACTGTATGAATCAAAATCTAAACGATTCAGGCAAAAATCCCCAGCCCTACTCATTAGCGTCTTCAGGCCTTAAGATCACATGAGGGACATGGATTGCTGCTCCCTTCCTCTGCTTTCCATTGTTAGTGTTTTCATTTGTTGATAAATGTTCTTTTTTTGCCTAATTTGAGACATGTGTGATTATCATGAGAGTGGAGGAAGAAAATGCAAAATTTAAAAAGTCAGCTGCCCCTAATGGGGATCAGTTTGTGGTGTCAAAATAGTCGGTATCGCCCTTAAAAATCTGTATTGGTCAATTTCTAGTTCCAACTGTTTAGTTTAGCAGTAGCTGGATCTTCCATTAACCTGTCTGCTGTCTGTAGGGAGTAAAAGCCAGAAGCATGTGCTGCGTCCGGAGTCTTTAGAGGGGACGGATGAAGAGGACCCCATCAGTGCCCTGGAGTGGGACCCCCTGTCAACTGACTACTTACTAGGTCTGGTTAATGTATTTTCAGTGGTAGACAGTTCAGGTTTGCTGGACTCTGTCTGCCTGATGTCTCATCCTCTGAAGATGATTCTTTAGTGTCGAATTCTCGGGACCAACAGGAGTTCGCTTCTATGGTTCTATGAAATGCTTCTTTTTTGGCAAAATATTCATGCAGTCCTTTAGTATTCCGTAAATAGAATTTGTGATTGATTGAATGATCTGATTAACATGAAGCCTCCTGTATTCCTAACATCACATGTTTAACCTCAGTGTCAAACCTCCATAACGGCATCAGGCTGGTGGACAGCGAGGGTCTGGCATGCATCACGTCCTTCTGTTTCCCCTCGGCTGCTGCATCCGTTCAGTGTTTGGCCTGGGTCCCATCAGCTCCCGGCATGTTCATTACTGGAGGTAAATATGCAGCGTGTGGGACGTGGGTTTTCATTTCTGCATTGGTGTTAATCTGAGCAAAGAGCTCATATCCAGCTGGTGTGTGGGACCGCATGCAGAAGCGTTTTCATATTCCAAATCGCTCTGATCATTTGGATTAGAGACAAAGTTAAATGAATGAAATTTGTATTTGACTGAGAATAATGGTGGAAACGGTTTATTTCTGCTCATCAGATTCACAGGTTGGAGTATTAAGAGTGTGGAACGTGTCTCGGTCCACTCCGTTGGACAGCTTTAAGCTGAAGAAGACAGGGTTTCATGCCCTGCACGTCCTCAACTCCCCTCTGACCAAAAAAGGTAACGTCCAGCGCAGCAATGGAGTGGGACTAACTTTCAGACCTGGAGTTTCACGCCTCAGACGTCCCCACTTAAGATAATGACCTGTTATTATTAAAAACCATACAATGTTAAACTTACAGGTTAAGTCTACCCCAAGGCTTTTAATTCTGTGTATTTGTTCTAAAATACTTAAAATACACGTTAGGGTTGCTTTACAATGCAGATTTATTTAAACATGAGTGGAAATTCATTATTCTATATAACACTAAGTGTTCACTGATATCCAAACCTGAAAACTAAAATAAAAGCAGAAAATATTAATATTTTACACTTCCTTCAGTTTCCCTAGACTCTCCTGGACCTGCATCACATAAAAAAATTGTAATTTTAAAAATTTTAGCATATTCGTATTGGGAAACACATTTGAACTTAATTTAAACTTAAGTTGAAACAGTTAAGACATTTCAGGGTATAAATATTCAGATATATTTCTTAATATTCCATTTCACTTGTAGGTTTTGTGTTTTTCTTATTTACTTGAAATGCTTATATGGCTGTTATATAGAAAATATTTAGAACTTATGCCTATTTGTTCACACGCTGTAAGCACCCGTTTCTTCCATAGTAACAGGAGCAATCCCATCATCACCACTGGTTTTGCTTCTGACAATAAGTAACATTTAATAAAAAATTTCATTCTTAGGAGCATAAAGAACTGCACCATACTCTTTATTTATGGAAGAAAATTAGTCTCGTTGGAATCTGCCTTTTTTTTTAACACCGAATTTTAAACACTAAATTCTTTAACACCAAATTTTAAAAGCATGCTCGTTGCTAGCACAGTGGCGATCTTTGTGCAGTTATGCTCTGGCTGCGCGGTGCAAAAGTGTGTCTGACGCGCGTTGGGCGGAGCTTCAC
>NW_015150511.1:732972-736743 GCF_000732505.1 Cyprinodon variegatus
ACATCATCACAACGTGCAATGACTTGATAATTAATGTGTTCGGTGGTTTACAGGCAGAGAACTTGCCTTACCCTTGCCTTATCGATGTCTTTCCAAGGTTCAAACTTAAAGGTCATTTTACTAAAAAAACTGCCAATTTTTGTAACTTTAGTAGCTTCTTTTTCTAGATATTTCCTCTATAATATTGGTTTTCTTTGAGCTGCCGATGCTCCTTTTACTCCCCAACTTTCAGGCACCAGTGAGGGACTGTGTGCACCAATGTATTACATAAGAGTGCATGGAGAAAAAACCTGCCAGTGAAGCCAGAGGCAGGTCAGGGATGGCATAGCAGTTCAAGCGATCCACTCATGGCTGAACACCGGTGTAAAAAAGAAATAAAATAAAATAAATGAACGGCACTTGCAGCCTAAAAATAAGACCAGCCTGCTGGGAATTGTCCATGTCCTGCCGATTAGCCACTGTAGGCCTGTTCCAGATCAAACACTTTCCTGTTCCTGTTTTTTTTCAAATAAATCAGTTCTACCTCAGGTCAGCAGTATTCATGTTGGACAATCTGAACCTGAGCTGATGCTCTCCTTTCTCTCTGCAGCTCAGAGCTCCTGTTCTCCCAGTAAAAGCCAGCACACCAGTTCCACCAGCGAGGCTGTCCCCCCACCTACTCTGTCCCAGAACCGGGCCTTCTCTCTGCCGCCTGGCCATGCGGTCTGCTGCTTCATGGATGGTGGTGTTGGACTCTATGATATGGGAGCCAAGAAGTGGGATTTCCTACGTGACCTGGTACTCCGCTGCCTGCACAAAGTCAGAAACCTGGAGCTTTTCTCTGTGGTCTTTCTGTACGAACATGTTTTTTTTGTCCATTACAGGGTCATGTAGAAACTATCTTTGACTGCAAGTTCAAACCAGATGATCCCAACCTCCTGGCAACGGCTAGTTTTGATGGAACGATAAAAATCTGGGACACCAACACGTTGACGGCTGTACATACCTCACCTGGCAACGAAGGAGTGGTTTACTCGCTGTCCTGGGCTCCAGGTGGATCAGCACATCAGCTTCCATTACCTACTGTTAGCTAATATCCTAACAGTATGCCAGACTGGCTGTGTCCAAACATCCACCCTAACCCCTAAATCCCTTAATCTGTATATAGAGCGGGGAGTTTATAGTGAACTCAGTTAACTGACCGTTCGGACAGATGATCACTACTTTTCATTCCCCATTGGTCACTTGACTCAGTCTCTCCGCACGGTGCCTGCGCCATCTTGGTTATTTGTTGCCGCTGTGACAAGAAATACCATAACGCATTGCGAGGAAAGCTCTCGCAAAGCTTTCCTGGATATATCTGCTCGCCTAGTGACCATGGATGATTGTGGGACATTTCGATTCCACTACTTTTTCCTCCACTAGACATTCAGACCCCCATTTAAAATAGCCTAATCCTTATATAGGGCCCTATTTAAGGTGATTAGGGTGGACATTCGGACTGAGCCTTAGTTTGTTATTATTAGCTAATACAGTTGACAGTCGCTACCTGATATAGTAATTATATAATCATTTTCTTTTATAGTAAAGATGGCTAATATGCTAATTATATTGTTGGCTGATATGCTATAATGAGCTAATGCGGTTTGCTATCAATGGTTTCTGTTTTGGTAAAGCTAACTTATACGCTAATACAGTTATCCTTCAATACCTCATTTACTAATGGTTCCCTTTTATGGTAAAGCTAACTAATATGCTAATACAGTTATCCATCAATACCTCATTTACTAATGGTTCCCTTTTATGGTAAAGCTAACTAATATGCTAATACAGTTATCCATCAATACCTCATTTACTAATGGTTCCCTTTTATGGTAAAGCTAACTAATATGCTAATACAGTTATCCATCAATACCTCATTTACTAATGGTTCCCTTTTATGGTAAAGTTAGCTAATATGCTAATATGATATTGTTAGCTTATAAGTTAAGGAAAAAATGGTTACCCGATATCCTACTGGTTACTAATGTGTTAAAGTTAGGTTATATACTAATGATATTGTTAGCTAAAATGTTATTAATAGCTAATACAGTTTGCAACCATCATAGATATCTATATAACTGCTAGATCTCTTATAGCGGCTTGCCGGATGCTATCGCCGGCAGCCATCTTAGCACAGGCAGGCTCTCCTGCGGGACCTATGCTTTGACGAATTTATGATCACCTCTTATGATACGTTCGAACTGAATGCAATTCGAGCAGCAAAGAATCATCTGATGTGCCTCAAGAGCATCTTTTATTAAAGTATGTTCAGATGCATCTGATGCTTGTGCTGCTATTATATTCAATGGCAGAGTCGCTTAGTTAGGCTATATTTACTATGAGAACTGGGTATAAAGTAGTTTTAATATGTTTTCAAGCAAGTAAGTATAACTCCAAAGATAATTTTTGCTGTCAGTTTATCAAGATTATGATCCTGTCTTAAAATATTATTTTGCTCTTGGCAGCAGGCTGTCACTTGGAATCCCCAGCAGCAGCTGCCTCTAACCGTCGCTTCTAGGGAATTTTCCAGCAGCTTCTGCTGCTCAAATTGTGTTTGGTGTGAACTTAGCATAAATATTAAGCCTAAGTTATCAGTATGGGCGATGTGGAATTTTGAGTAAACAAGTTAAAGGGACACAAACCCCTAGCAAGGACATTATCATTTGTTTTACTGAAACATGGTTGCAGGACAATAAGATCAATAAAATCTTCATAGCTCAAAAAAGGAAAGAACAAAAACATTCTTCTTTCTACTTTGGCACAACGGAAAATTTCGTCATTGTCATCGTTTACGAATGCAACACTGATTCTATTCCATTTAAAAAAAAATCTCTGCTTGTTTTTAAGGTGACCTGAACTGCATCGCAGGAGCAACATCTCGTAACGGAGCATTTATCTGGGACGTCAGGAAAGGAAAAATCATTACCCGCTTTAACGAGGTCTGTTCAAAGCCACAATCTGCAGAACAATGTTCATTAAGGTGGTGAAGTCACAGACTGTTGGTGGTTTTCTTTCAGCACGGTAAAAATGGCATATTCTGCATCTCGTGGAGCCACAAAGACTCCAAGAGGATCGCCACGTGCAGCGGAGACGGTTTCTGGTCAGCCCTCAACTTCTCTAACAGCCGGGTTAGGTTTAGCCCCCCCAACACACTTCTCAGTGTTGTGTTTTTATATTTTTCTCGCTGCAGCATCATCCGAACCATCGATGGGAAGATACTGCATAAGTACAAACATCCTGCTGCTGTTTTTGGCTGCGACTGGAGCCAGAACAACAAGTAAGACTTCAGCTCCCTGTTCAAACAGGGGAATTATAGGAAATTGCTATTTTTTGTGCTTCATGTTTTCATCTGTTTGACTTGCGTTAAAAAAATTCAACTAATCTAAAGTCAGACACTCTAAATAGATCGCAGTAACCAATATTTCTTCAATTTTGATTCATTCATATTAAGTTAAAGGCTTAAAACAGGAGGTGGACATCGAAAATGATGATGATGATGCTTCTGATCATGCGTTACTCCGAGCCTGTAACTGTCTGTTCAGAAAAGACAGTTTTCATGTATAAAGATGCGTGGCTACTTGTTAATGACACAGTATAAAGGAAGGACGGGCTTCATCTGTCTAGGCATGAAGGGCTTCTCTTCACACTCCTAAACCAGTCTCCATTGGAAAAAAAACAGCCAGACCGAGGTGACCGTTGGTGTATTTTTTAACAGATTAACGTTTATTATAGGGATGCACGATATAATCG
>NW_015150511.1:737628-739162 GCF_000732505.1 Cyprinodon variegatus
TAGTTTATTATGTAAGAATTGTTTTGTGTGCTTTTTCTTGATATACAGAATTTCTGAAAGGTAGCTAATGTTAGCCTGTCTTGCTATCATCATTACTGTCTCTGTTTCACCAAAAGCAATGATTCAAACAGTCAGGGACTAACCTACAGGCAGTGGGTAGGTGTTACTGCTTATCTAACCTTTTACGTATCGTATAAGTCTGGGAAGCAGAACATGGCTAACTGCTAATGTTGCTTATGCTAGATCTATATAAATAGCATACACACAATACACTTGTAATTTCTCACTCTTAACAAATGCATGCACATTAGGGTGGCCAGATGTCTGGCTTTAGGGCGGACAGTCCGGATTTTTATTGCACTGTCCGGCGTCCGGCGCCGCATCCAGCCGGACGTTTATTTGTCCTCCTTTTTGAGGCACTAGGCTCGTAGAGCAGATTATTTTTAATTTTTTTTTGCTGGGCTGCAGCACAATATCCAATCATCAAAACTGCATCACTATCTGATTTAACAGATGATTGGCCAAGAGTGGCGGTGTGTCAGATAAAGATCTGCTTGTCATTGGTTACAAAAGTAAACAAGGATCAGAACTACTGATGCTAAGTATTAAAGTTAGCGTCCTCTCAAAACCAGGACGTCGTTTAACCCAGAATGGACAAAAGAGCGTGAATTTATGACCAAAGGTAGTGGAGATTCATTCCATGGGTTCTGCCACTTTGTCGATGCGATGTGGGCGTAAGCAGGCAAAGAAAAGCTGCAATTGAACGGCGTGCGAGTACGGATTAACGTAAAAGTAATAAACGTGCAGCAGCGAACTCTTCAATGTTGGTTTTTACATTACGTTTTTTATCGCCCCTGGATTAGGGGTGTGCAAAATAATCGTCATGACGATGCATCGCGATTCTACTTTTTGTGATCTACTGCATCGATTCTTGATGCCAAGTATCGATTCTTATTAACAAAAAGGAATAAATAAAATACATGAATGGTTGGCACACATCAGTCAAAAACAAGTGGAATACAACTTTCAGTCCAGTAGATGTCGCTGCGAATACTGCGACGAGTCATTCAAAAACAAAACATGGAGGAGACTGAGAAAATTCGCCCAGCTCCATCACATTCCAAGTCAGATGCTTGGATGCATTTTGGCTTTAAAAACAAAGAAGGTAAAAACGAAATTGATTTGACGCACGTCATTTGCAAAAGGGGAAATGTCAAACATTTCAATGTTTCCATTTCATTGGTTTAAAGGACCACTGAGGCCATGTAAACGGCACTGTTATTTTATGTTTTATAAATCCTAAGCACTTTTTGTCAGTGTGTCCACTCCAGTAATAGTAATATTTGTGTCCAGTATTTGTTTTCATGGCAACACCTCCAAAAGTCCTTTCAATAAATACAGCTATGTATGAATTCAGTTGCTTTCAGTTATGTATCAATTGAAGACACGATCCAGATCATACCCAGCCAGTCAGCCACTGGTAATAGCTGTATTTTTTTTCTTACAGTGTTCATTGAAAATATCACGATGAATC
>NW_015150511.1:739482-741049 GCF_000732505.1 Cyprinodon variegatus
TTTGAACTGCAGGAGATTGTCTTGACCATGTCTACATGCCTAAATGCACTGAGTTGCCGCCATGTGATTGGCTGCTTAGAGATTAAGTGTTAAGGAGCAGTTGGACAGGTGTACCTAATAAAGTGGCCGGTGAGTGTATGAATTCAGTTGCGTTCAGTTATGTATCAATTGAAGACACTATCCAGATCATACCCAGCCAGTCAGCCACTGGTAGGGGCTGTATTTTTTTTCTTACAGTGTTCATTGAAAATATCACGATGAATCGCAATATTTCAAGTAGGGTTGTCACGATGCTAAACTTTTCAACTCGATACTGATACTAAGTAAAATATTCGATACTCGATACCCTTTTCGATACCACAAGAATAAAAACAAAGACTAAAATTCAACAGAAATATTTTCATTACTAAAAAAATACATGAAATAAAAAAAAAAAAACAATAAGTAAAAAAATATTTTGAGGTTGTATGCTGTGCACAATATTAAGCAAGCTTGATAAAAAAACGTACAAAATTAAAACTAGGTGTTCCTTCCTTGGCTATGCTCTGCACACATAACAATGACACCAGCCAAACCAGTTAAACAAAAATAATTCTCAGCAGCTGCACCTGTTTCAAAAAAAGTCTGAAACTGAAAAATGCACAGAATTATTCAATCACACAGTGTTCAGAAAGCGCATTTCCACTATTCTGCACTTTATATGGCTGTATCGATACTTTTGAAAATGAGTATTATATCCGGATACAACGTTTCAGTATCGATACTTTTTTTGAGTATCGATACTTTTGACAACCCTAATTTCAAGTATCGCGATGCATCGTGATAGAATCACATCGTGGCATGTGAATTGTGATTTGGATCGAATCGTGACTTCTTTGGCAATACTCACCCCTACCCGGGATGCTAAAATTACTTGTGCAGAGCTGCAAGGTGGACTACACTATAAAACATCACTAGTCCTACGGAAGTGTAGACTGTGACGTGAAAGTGGATTTTAGTGATTCGCCCGTAGCTAAAGGGATGACCATAAAGACAGGTCTGCTGCACACAGACACTTTAGATAAGTTCCCAAAACACTGAGGCTCTTCAAAATAAAGCTATACTTTTAGAGCATTTGAATGTGTTTTCTACAATCTCTTTTCTTGTTTAAAAAAATATATTTTTTTATTATGAATGTTTCTTGTTAAAAAGATTTTCTAACGTTTAAGTCCACACATCTTATGCTTTGTGGTATTATGCACTTTAAAGATTAATCTCGCTGGTCACTTTTCAAACACCACAATGTATTAAAATATATACAAATGCTGGGAACCGATTCTTTTTTTTACATTTCTTTAATATTTTGTTCTATTCAGCTACACAAGTATTCTCTTTAAACTACTAAGAATTATACTATAAATGTGACTTTACCCGATTCTTATGTACACCTTAGTAATTTATTGATATGCCGCACAATGTCCTCCTTTTTGGTGCTATAGAAATGGCCACCCTAATGCGACTGCCTGGGGGTCGCACAGCTAACTCTGCTGATGAAGCCTTTATCATCATCAACTCTCCCCAATCGTCT
>NW_015150511.1:742647-745019 GCF_000732505.1 Cyprinodon variegatus
AGTTTATTTTATGTTTCTACGGTTTTAAAGTTTGTTTATTGGAGCAGCACGGTCAGGATCTGGGACTACACTCAGGATGCTTGTATCAACGTGCTGAGCGGTCACACAGCTCCGGTCCGAGGCCTGATGTGGAACACCGAGGTTCCTCACCTCCTCATCTCAGGTACAGAACCCAAAACCAATCGCTGGTTTTTATTCATTCTTCTGTGACCAGCATGTCTGGGAGAATTTAGTCTTATGATGATGAAGATTCTCAGTCACCCAGGTCCTAGTCATTCCGTAGAAGTAAAAAAAAAAATCCGCTGGACTTGGTTTCCAAGATTTGAAGATGTTGCGCCACCTTTTCAGGAAGCTTTCCCAATTCAAATGTCTGGATCCGCAGTAAGTTTGAGTCTTTATATAGACAAGGCCTTGTATTTCTGGGAAGCATGTAAATGGAAACCAATGAGTGGGTCGTTAGGTTCCATTGAGAATTTAGCCTTTTTGCTTTGCAAAAACATTCAACCACCTCAAAATTTTCCTAATTTTGTCTGCGTGAGACAAAAACGCTAAAGGTAGAATAGAATTCAACTTTATTATCAGAAGTACAGAGCACAGAAATTGACCGCTTCATTTCACACACACCCTTGGGGAGCAGTGGGCTGCCATTGTGCGGCGCCCGGGGAGCAGTGTGGGGTTAAAGTCATAGGGAAGTCATATTTAAATGTCAAATCATTCTGGCTTAAACATGTATATAAATGTAATCTTTATCAGACGGTATTGTCCCAAAAGTTAGAAAATTTCTATCTAAAAAAAATCGGTGTTTTTTTTCCCCGTTATCTTATGCAGGGCAGTTAGCTATATGTCAGCTTGTACACCTACATTTTCGCCAATCATATATCAACGGTCATGTGTCAATTTTTTTCGGTCATAGCATCTTGATTCATATGTCGCAACTAATATACGTAATGGTTGAAATAAGAAATAAGAATCATTTCCTTTCCCATTGAGTTCCGTCCCAGTGTTTACAGGGATGGACGTCTGTGTCTTCAGCAGGCGTAGAGCTAACAGAGCTGGCAGCGTTGCGAGGCAAGGGCTCAAACATGTACGGCTATAATGCTACGTTCACACCAAACGCAGCAAGAGCAGCAAAAACACGTGCGCTGCTTCATTTTTGATGCTTCTACAAGTTTAGTTCTGACAAATAAAATATAATAAAAGCAAACTTCCTTCCTTCCTACCTTCCTTCCTTCCTACTTGTAGCCCTCCATGTTTGGTGTCAGACCTTTTGTTGAATTTTGAAATGTTCTGCAGGTTCCTGGGATTACACCATCAGAGTGTGGGACACCAGAGACGGGACGTGTCTCGATACGGTCTACGACCACGGAGCCGATGTCTATGGTGAGACGGACAGCTGTGTTTTCTCCTGTCTGTTAGCTCGGCGCGCTTCGTCTCCACCAGCTCTCATTCTTCATCAGGCTCTCTAAGCCCTTCATGTGTGTCTGTGTGTGAGAAGGTTTGACGTGCCACCAGAGCCGTCCCTTCACCATGGCCAGCTGCAGCAGGGACAGCACGGTCAGGCTGTGGTCCCTCACGCCCCTCATCTCTCCTCTGCTGCTGAACATCCTGACTGAGCAGCCGTGGGAGAAGATAATCGGAAACACAGGTGAGAGCGGACCTCGAATCTGCTGAGCTGGGTCCCAGAGGCCGATTTGACCCGGCGGGCCATCTGTCTCCACAGACAAGGCGATGGTCCCCGGCTCGCCGCCGCTACTCTGTGGGAAGGTGTCCAGAGACATCAAGCAGGAGCTGGATAAACTGAGCGGGAACGCCAGGGCCAGGAAGCTGCGCTGGTTTTCTGAGTGCTTCTCTGTGAGTGAACCTGTCGTCCTCCTCAGTGCTGATTATTAACTTGGAGAAAAGGGATAATTAAATATTGAATAAAAAACAAAAACAGGAATTGATAAATTAGGTCAGTGTAGTAAAATCTTTACTGCTTAAGCTCTAATTATTTACGAAATTACAGCATGTCTGTAGTTTCCTGTTGAATAATTCAGAGAGACTAAATCTACAAGAATTTATTCAGCATATAAGAGAAACTGAGAAAAAAAAAGGGCTGCTTTGTCCAAAAATCCTGCAGCTTTTTAACCTTTAGGTGTAAAATATTGCTAAAAATTATGATACATTTTAATCTTGGGCGACTTTCAGACACTCCGGGTAAACTGTTTTCTTAAATATCCGTTATTTCACTCTGACGTCTCCTTTTTCATTACTTTGATGTGACCTGTCTAGACTCTCTTAGCTTAGTTTACTCTGATTTAATCAGCTGGAGTCGGTTTAGTTTTCATTAGATTTGTAAACATTTTTGCTATAAAAATGAAAGTGGTCTGGCT
>NW_015150511.1:746144-748266 GCF_000732505.1 Cyprinodon variegatus
TTGGGTCAGGAAATCGATACTGAATCGAATCGCCATGATGGGTGTGATTAACACCCCTAGCTGCAGCCTGTTGATGGGTACTTGTTGATGGCATTAGAAGTATTTCTAAGAGCAATAGAAAACATTAAATTAGAGGTAGTCATTCCTGTATAAACCCTGATCTAGTTATTCAGTAATTCACCGTGAGAACACAAAAAATTGGAAATCACTCCCTCCAATAGAAAAGTTAAGAACATAGCAGAAACATACCACAAAATGCTGAAATAATAAAGAATATGTAATATAATACTTGCAAACACACATAAGAGATGTCTTTATAAAGGAACTGAGTTAATTTAGTAACATATTTTGACTTTTTTTTTTTTGCATATCTTAACCTTACCTAGTTGAACTGTTTATATATAAATCATTAAACACATGAAAAGACAAAGACATTTTAATTATGTAGACCCAGGAAATAAACAGGGGAACATAAAATATTTTGGGGTAACTAGCTTTTATTTTATTTTGCTTTTACTTTGAAAGGCTATGAATAAACTTCCGGTTCTGACAGTGCAGGTCTGCAGATAGACTCTCCTGGAAAAAAGTGGTGCAATTAACAAGTTCTCCTTATTTCTGACCTTTTGTGGTCTTTGCATTCTAAACCCTATGCTTTCCTGATCTTCTTTGAAATAGCCTGAAGCTAAATTAAAGCTAATCTGCTGGAGAACAGATCCACCTGAAACCTTCAGACCTTCATTGAAAATTCCTGCTGGAGGCTTTAAACAGTGCTGCCGGAGTGACCTGATTCTGGATCAGTGCATAATGAGATAAAGAGCTCACCTCCTCTTGGCTACAGTGCTCTCTTTCTCCCTCTTCTGGTGTTTTGCTGTAACTTCAGTCCCTGCACACGCTGTGATTTTGAAGATGATGAATCTCAGAGAAAACTGAAAAACTCACAGTTTAAATTGTTTAAACTAAAAAAAAAAAAAAGACCTGAAGGGATTTTAGTCCAAACTGATGTGGATCTGCTTGGTTTCCCGCTTCCAGTCTGAGTGGTGGCTGAAACCTGAAGATACTTTCCCTCTGTAGAGGCACGTTCAGGAGCGAAGCGATGCTAAAGAGGCAACTCTAGTGATGTGAACATGATCTGTTACAGAGTATATTTCATTTTTGTTAAACTGCTTGGAAAGCATAATTTTTCGGGTTCAAAGCTATCTCATAGCCAGTTAAAGGTAACATGAAAAAATCAAAAGTTTTAAAACTATTATTATTCTGTTTTGTAAACAAAAAACATAATCACATGATGATATTGCAACAATGCTTCCAGATATGTAATCCTTTTAATTAATAATTTATTAATTAAAAAACCACCTCATATTCCATATTTGAACCCATTTAAAAGTTACAAAAACAAGAAAGTTTTCCAAATTTTTTGATATGTTAGATCATAAAAGTAACTGCATACTTACTTTGGCTAGAAACTAACTAACTGAGTTACTCAGTTACTTTTCTTGAGAAATAATTAGCAGCTATAACAGGTTAGTCCCATCACTGTTCAATCTTAAACCTAATTTTAAAGTCTATCATCAAAAAACCTCTAAAAAATGTTTTTCATTATTTTTAGTTAAATGTTAGCAAAGACAGTTAAAACTAGATGTTTGATCACATGAAAAAAAGGAAAATTAATTATATGTGAGAGAAAGAGGGTATGGCAAGCCAATTAACACTTTATCGTTCGGTTTTTATTGAGAATTACCAGAATTTAGTACGTTTACATTACGTTTTTAAGTTAGTTTGTTTGTTTTTAGATATCAAAACTTATACTATACTTTATGCTATAATATATCTAGATACTATACTATATTTTTATATTAAAGGAAAAGTCTGGTCAGCAAGGAATTATCAATGGATCATTATCTATACCTAAAACTAATACGTTTGCGGTGATTTAATTAATTGAGTCTGGGAGCGGCCATTTTTGCCAAAATATAGTAACCCCTCCCTCCTGCCATCTTCCAGCAGTGACATCACGGTGCGGTAAGCCTAGCGCCATTCTCCCCGCTTTACAAGCAGAATCAATGGGAACTACTAGACACATCTGCAATCAACAACAATTATTGAAATTCACCAGAGCTATAGT
>NW_015150511.1:749241-754527 GCF_000732505.1 Cyprinodon variegatus
GAATGAGTAATTTTACTCTTAAAATAAGATAATTAGATAATATGCACTTGAAATAAGTCATTGCAATTGTGTTTTCTTATTTTAAGTGTGAATTGTCTTGTTCCGTTGGCAAAATGTCTCTTTTACCTCCTCAATTCAGGAACAAATGCACTTATTTTAAGAAAAAATGACTTACGGTATCTAGATTTAGATTTTTTGCAGTGGGCTCCTATTTGTTCTGCTGTATTGCACTTTGTGTAATCATTGTTTATTTTGCAGAAATAAAAAATAAATCAATTTTTTATTATGAAAGTTCATTAAAAAATGAAAATGCATTATAGTTGGATAAAAGTGAGTCTGCATAATTTGTCAAGTCTAGTTCAATAATTTGATATTACCGTAGTTTAGTGTCAGTGGGTCACGCCTCACAGTGGCGCGAACCCACCTTTTGTAGACCATAATAAATATTTGCTACATACTTTGTTGTATTAAAATTAACAGCCAGTAGTAGTTAGTACTAGTAGTTTCTTAAAAGTAGTATATTTATTAACGGTCCCTGCATAAACCTTATGTGTGAGGGGGGAGAAAGCCTCTGGCATCATGCCTGAACCTGGTCAGCACAAGATAAAAAACTATGAATTATTCAAAGCAGTTAAAACTATGAGATTTATTACATTTCTTTCCTGTCCTTTTAGCTTCTGGCTGAATTTTCTAGATGTTTTGAACATTTGTAGTGTTCCCTTCAGCCTCCAGGGGGCAGCGGTAACCTGTGGGACCTGGTCTTCGTTATAAACGGTCAGGACGACTCGCTGCTTCCTGCCAGCTACAGTAAAGGAGTGATGCACATGAAACACCTGGTCAAGTTTAAAACGGTGAGTCTGTCCTAAACGCCGACTGTAAGCTCCACCCCCACTCAGACGGACAACCAATCATGTTAAAGGTAGATTGATACATGAGCCAGCTGATATTCCTTGTATTGGCATTGGCCAATCGGATTGGATCACGTGAAGATCATGCATTGCCGCTCCCTCCATTTGCTATTTATAAAGGTTTAGCTTGATTTACTAAATGTTTATTTTTTGGTTTAAATTGAGGCTGATTAGAAAGTTTGGTAACATTTGTTCTCATTGTTTAGCAGCACATATCAGGGATCCGTTAGATTGATGTCAAAATAATTACTATTGGCTTCAGCCTTTAATTCTTTAAAACATTTTTTTTTTTTACAGATTTCTTTTTTTTAAATACTTTTTTATTTCTATTTTCAGAAAAAAAATTTGTAAAAATTTAATTGTTTTCAAATTAAAGTTTATGGATCATATAAAAAAAGAAAAGTTAAAAAGTAAAAAAATCTTAAAATACATTCATTTCTGAATATTTTTTTTTTTATTTCTATTTACAAAATGTTTTTTTTTGCTAGAAGCACAAATGGAACAAATTTCACCCCAGAGCAACGAAACAAACATTAAACACAAAACTAATCTTAAAATAGTACAAGTTTTTTTTAAAGATAAGTGTATTTTCCCTTAATTTAAGCACGTTAAAAAATGTATCTGCTGAT
Organism: Cyprinodon variegatus; assembly: GCF_000732505.1. NCBI lineage: Eukaryota > Metazoa > Chordata > Actinopteri > Cyprinodontiformes > Cyprinodontidae > Cyprinodon > Cyprinodon variegatus. The sequence continues at coordinate 750,779 of NW_015150511.1, forward strand.
GCAAGGAGTGTTTTTACCCTTAAAATAAGATAATTAGATTTCATACACTTATAATAAGTTAATGGAGAGTTAATTGAGTTTTTCTTTTCTTAATTTAAAAGTAAATCATTATTTAGGGTTTCCATAGCTTAATACAAATTAAATTTAAGGTTTTATAAGACTTTTTAAATGTCACTTGAAATTTGAAATTAAGTTCACAATAAAACAAAAAAAAGTTTATTTTACCTTTAAATTTGACTTTCTTTGTCCAGTGTAAAAGTTTCAAATTTTGGAAAAAGCATTTAGTATATGTATGGAATCAATTTTGTTCCATTATTCTTACAACCAAAGAACACCTTTAGTAAATATAAATTGCAAAAAAAAAAACAAAAACAAAAAATGTGCAATCAGAAATAAAACATTGAAAAAAAAAATACATAATAGTTACAATATTTAAAAAAGGGTTTTCCAGCCAAAAATATGAAGGCAAATAAAACCAAAAGGCAACAGAAATCAAAGAAAGAGAAACAAAGTAACATAGATATGCATTAAATTGTTGCCAAAATGAAGGATAAACCAAAAACCATGAAGAGAAATAATGCTCCTAAAATAATATAGACATACAGATGTTGACAGATCGGATAATTTTATTGCTTTAAATAAGAAAATTATCTACAAACTTGAATTTGAATTTGTTTACCAAAATATCTTATAGTAATTAAAAATTACTTAATATAAACATGATAAACAATTGATGTTTATTTCAATTTATTAGATAAATAAGCTGGCTGGTTTGATTTGACATTATTTATTTTTTATTTTATGTATCTTGTTGCTGCAGCGATTTATTTTGTAAAAATATAAGTACTTAAGACTTTAAAACAATGCTCTGCTTTCATGCTTTAAAAAATTCAGCATAAATCCCTGCTTTTTTGTGGTCCAAGTTTTCTTTTTTTTTTTACTTTTTTTTTTGTTTTTATTTTCTTCTATTTTATTATCTAATCCATGTAAAACACTTTAAATTGTCTATAAACTGAATTGTGCTACACAAATAAAATTGCCTTGCCTTACAGGGAGAAAAAAACAAACTAAAAAAACTTAGTGAAGTCAAAGCAGTGATATTAAAGCAGTTAAAGCAGTTGGTAGGGTTGTTTTTTTTTCTGTACAGAAAAGTGTAATAATGAAACTGTTTGGTTGCTTCAGTCTGAAGCTCAGGAGCTGACGATTGTTAAGATGTCCAAGTTTGGAGGAGGCATCGGAGCTCCCAGTAAAGAGGAGCGTCTGAAAGAAGCAGCGCAGATCCATCTGAGACTGGGCCAGATCCAGAGATACTGTGAGCTGATGGTGGAACTGGGAGAGGTGGGGCTCAGATCCCAGTACACTAGACCATCGGTTATTCTGGTTCAGATGTGCTTCACAGCTGCTGCCGTCTGTTTCAGTGGGAGAAAGCCTTATCTGTGGCACCCGGAGTCTCCATGAAGTACTGGAAGAAACTCATGCAGAGGTAAACTTTCACCAGAGCCACAGTTTCTCATTCAGTCCATTTGGGTCCAACGAGGAACGACGGGAAAGATTTGTGGTGTTGCAGACGAGCCGATCAGCTGATGGCCGAGGATAACGACGACGCCATCCCGTACTGCGTCGCCACCGGGGACATTAAAAAACTCGTGAGCTTCTTCACCAGCAGAGGGCAGCTGCTGGAAGCCTTACTGATCGCACAGGTAACAGGGAGTAAAGCAGGCGCTTTGGCTATACAGGCGTCTATATAACAGCTCTAACTATCGACTGATTCCAGGGTGCGTGCGAAGGGAACATCCGTCCACCACCTACTTCCTCCATCAACCACACAGCCAACGACGTGGACAACAGACAGCAGTACCAGAGGTAAAAACGTCGGTCTGCAGCTTAGATCTGTTCAGCTAACCGGATGTTGATCTCAGTCCCCACCTAATCATATTTAAGTTTTTCTAAGCAAAATTTACAATAAGAAAGGTTAAATCTGATCAGCCGACAGACTCCAGCTCCAAACACTCCACTGTTATTGAAGTGAACCTACAAAGATGTTAAGTGATCACATTTCTGACAGAATCAGAGGTTTGAGCTTTTTAATCTATAGCTACGATCTCTTGTTTCTTTCAGCCTCCTTCATATCGTTTGTAGGGGACTTGCAGATTGGTATTTCCAGGACGGATGCTCGGTCCTGGCTGCATGCTGCCACCTGGCTGTCGACAACATCCAGGTTTGCATCTTGCTCATCAAAGGCTACGTTTACACTGCAGGTCCTAATGCTCAATTCTGATTTTTTTTTATTTTTTTTTTTTATTCTGTGAGGCAGTTCACATGACTGTTTCAGATTGTGTCTTTGAGGTGACCCACATGCTCAGAAGTCTGCATCTATGGATGGCTTTAAAGCTGTTAAACTGTGGAAGTAGCCGGATGATACAGCAGACCACAGGAGAAAGAGAGCTAAACTTTTAATTACATATTTTTGTGAAGCACTGGCAGTGACATCTCTGAGGGCGCTGATGCCTTGACGATTTAGCCAGCGTATGCCTGATATACCAGAATCTCTTAAAATGCTGGCATATGGTAAACTTTCTATGTATTTTTTCAATTTTGGGCGTATACATAGCATATTTATAACTAGTCCAGAACTTATGTCCAACGACAGCCTAACTTATGCAGAACGCACGATCGTGTAATGCCAATGAAAAGATGCACAAGCCAATATCCTGAGGGGCACAGCGATGCGCCCAAAGGCGCCCGGCTAGGGCTGTCACAATAACCACACAAATTAAATATATCGCAATATCAAGAAGCTCAACGCGCTACAAAACCAGCCACCGCCATCACCGCATCTTGGGACAACAGTTGAGAAGGATACAATGGCAGCTGCACTGATATCAAAACCAAATGTTACTTCGCTCCTTTGGGAGCATTTCGGTTTTCAACCAAATGAAAAGGGGGAGCCTGACAATTTAAATGAGGCAATTTGTAAAAATCTGCGGCAAATCTATTTAAGTAAAACGTGGAAACACAACGAATGTCAGGGCTCATCTGACTAGCTGCCACCCAGCTGTTACGGCGCGACTACCGGCTCATGTCGGTGCCAGCCACAAGGACATGGCTGAGCTTTATATCGCCGTCATTTGTTTGTTTGTGAATTAAGAATTATGGTGTGTGTTACATTTAATTTTGTATAGGCGCACTTAAGTAAAAAAAAAAAAATAACAAAACGGGCACTTTTTTTTTTTTTATGAAAGATTCTGCAGTCAAATTTGCCTTTAAAAGGTCATCCTTTTTCTGAATCTTGTTAAGTTCAGTCAGAGAAATGAGGCATATATGTGCCATTACTGCCCTTTGATCAGTGTTCAATAAAGTGTCGAAAACACATTTGCAAAATAAATAGATAAGAATAAAGAAAAAAAAAGATGGTTCAATAATATCGCATATTGCAATATTTAGCCTCCTTGGATAATCACAGGGGAAATTCCTCAACCGCGACAAACCCTACGCCCGGCCTGCATAAATAGATTTCTTTGATTGTGGTATTAACCTAGCTGCTGTTTACCACTCGAGAAAGACGGAAAGAAAGAAGGTTTGCAGTCACAGCAGTTCCAGAGTAACCTCGTGAGACCATCGTGATCTCGCGAGCTTTCAAGATTTCACTCGCTAATCAGTCTGGAGACTCTCCGTTGAAGAAAATTTGGAGCCGTTCACCAAACGAACGTCCAATCAGCGTTGGCTTTGAGGCGGGTTGAGGTGTGACG
>NW_015150511.1:754611-756458 GCF_000732505.1 Cyprinodon variegatus
AATTAAGGCCTTAATTTTATTTTGAAGAATTCAATGCCTTTTAAGACTTTTTAAGGACCCGCGGGAACCCTGTAGTACGTCATATGCTTCGTTGATCTGATTGGTTTATTTGGCCTGTCTATCACCAACATAGGCCAATCAGCTAACCAGTATTTTCGCCCCTTCCCAAAATTACTTCAACGGAAGGTTTCCAGATGGATAGGAGACATCACACTCACCTTCCCGCTAACCCTATGATGAGGAAGAAGTCTGGAGGAGTACAGAGAGTTTCCTCCTGTGAACCCCCTTTTATACCAAAACGCTGCCAATACGCCATTAAACAGTAGCTGTCAGTTAGAAACACGTTCAGCGGTTGCCTTGAAAGCGTCAGATATGTTGATATACGTTGGAGATTATTTCTTGATAAGTTACGCATAAGTTATGCACGAGTTGCTCATAGGTTTTGGATAAGCTAAACACTACGACTTATGAGTAACTTATACTTAACGTATGTCAATGATCAGATACCTTACCTCTAACTTATGCCCCACTTATGAGCACACGCTGGCATACGGCGGGAAGTTTTAAGCATGCGCAAAATTTCTCGCCGTATGTTGACATGTGCCAGCGTGCTTCAGCGTGCTCATAACTTATACAAAACGTACCCATAACTTATCCAACTTATGCCAGCGTTTTTGCCAGATTTTTTATACGTCAGGCGTAGGCTGGTCTAAATCGTCAAGGTGGGACAGGGGCTTGAGGAGAAATGTGTTGGTGCAGCTTCTTAGTCAATTGACCTGTCACGGTGTGACACCTTATGTTCCTTTTGGATCGTTGTACCGGCCAAAATAATTATTAATTCCAGAATTTTATCATCCCTCCATTGTCCACCTCCCTCTTTGCTATCCTCCATGTTTGTTGTCATTGTTTTTGTTCCGCGCTGTCAGTACAGAGTGGCATCATCCTCATACTAATTCTAGTATAGGTCACCTGGCTGTCCAAAAGATCGGTCCGGCATCGTATTTGAAACCACCTACAAACGTGGCCAAGATCAGATTGGAAAAAGGCCGATTCTATGGGACTTGTTCTGTTCACACAGCGAGGAAGAATCTCCCCAGAGTCACTTCAGGGCAAAAATTATCTGCAGTGTGAATGTAGCCTAAAACTCCTTCCACTTAGAGGATTCAGTGGTTTCTGAAATGTGAGCTGTGTTCTCCAGGAGGCCATGGTCAACCTGATCCGCGGAAACGAGCTGGAGTTGGCTGCATTTGTAGGACTCGTCCTGGGAGAGGCTGCCAGTCAGAGCACGGCTTATTGCCTTGAACTGTTGGCGAGGAAGTACATGACCCCCTCAACATGGTAGAGCTCCAAACCAACCCTGCTACTACCACGCATCACTCTAGAGCTAAATCACAAAAATGATTGATGATCTGCAGATCACTAAAAGGGATTAAAACTGTGAAAACTTCCTCTTTTCACACGCAGGGAGCTTTCAGTTGACCTGCTGCAGATGATCCCCGACAACCATATTTTACTGGCTAAGCTGTGTGCATTTTACCCAGGAAGCTCTGCGGAAATCAACCAACTGCACGAGAGGGTGGCTCACTTAGACACACACTACAAGTGAAACAGAACATATGGACTCACCATATTTAGTGGTTCTATTTGAATTTGGATACAGACGATGATAAAAAGGTCAAACTTGTTTCTGCCAATTTGAACACTAAGACTCTAAATGCATGCAGCTGCAATGAAAGCACCACGAAGCATAAACATTGCTCTTAAAAAACACATATGTGTTCAAATAGGCTTCTTCAGTTCATGGGTTACATAATAAAGGAAGATTTTTATAATTAAACTGCACATAT
>NW_015150511.1:760733-762770 GCF_000732505.1 Cyprinodon variegatus
GTTTTTTTCAGTTGTTTGACGTTTTCAGGGATGTAGCTGGATAAACATCTCCTGAAGGTGGTAATCAGGAAGCAGGCAACATGTTTAGGTTTCTGGTTTTAATGAAAGCTTTTCCTGTCTGTCTCTCAGCCAGCTGCTGAAGAGGAGAGAGGTCTGCGTCCCTCTGAAGATCGAGCAGCTGTCGGTGGAGATGGATGCATGGAGGGCGTGCACGCAACCCGACTGCAGGTAGGTTAGCGCCGCCGACTGGTCTCACCAGCATCAGAGAGAACGGAGAGCCTAGAGGAGCAGAACCAAGCTTCCTCACGAGGGTCATAGGTAGCAGAAGATAACTAAGGAGAAGCAGATGTCGAAGAGGAATTACCACGGCAACCAGTTGGCTGCAGTGACAGTCTTTCTATAGGACGAGCAGCTCTGAATGATGATGATGAGGAGATCTGGGAGATATTTAATGATGAAATATAAAGTAAAAATTAGGAGATGAGAAAGTATCTTGTATTAAACACTTAAAATGAAAGATAATGATGAAAATAATGTAGACAAAGGCAGAAGATGGAAATGCTTTTAAGGGGTTTGTTGGGTTGCTTTTTAATAAGTCGCTTTAATTTAGCTCTAGAAAGAACTGTTTTGTGGTCCTAGGTCCAGCACACTGGCCAGCTGCTGCCCGGCATGCGTCTCTGATTGTCCGCTCTCCTCCTTCCATCTCCAGCAGTTAGCCTAAAGCAGTGGTCGCTAACCAGTCGATTTAAAACCATCCCTGTAGATCCTGATAATGATAGAATAAAGCTGGCACGTTAACTGTTGCCAAATGACAATATATACGACACTTTATCATTCACCAGCAGGCTGTGGCGGGAAGGTTGTGAACTTTGATCATGTTGGTGAAGGTTCTCAGTCATCAAGGTCACAGTTGTTCCAAAAAAGTAAAAAAAAACAATCCAGCTTTTTTTATTTAGTCTTAGTTACAACGACAAAAATCTATTTAAGTCTTAGTCATATTTAGTCATTGCCTTCCCGATTTTGTTTTAGTCTTAGTCTCATTTTTGTCATTTTAGTCATTTAGTCAACACTGTAAATAATATAACTTCTCTACACTCTGCTTTTTTAAACATATATATCACACTGTACAGAATAAAAATTCTTCAGACAGCTTCTCCTTTTCTCTATTTTATTTATATAACACTGTAGGAATAGAACTTCTCCACACACTGATTCTCTTTTTAACATATATCGGCTTGTTTCATCATATCCACAAAGTCTTCATCCTCAATGGTCCTTGCAGGCAGGCCAGAACGCCCAATCCACTTTGCCATTGAGTTCTCCAGGGCTTGCTGCTCTTTGGCGTCAGGTTTGTACGGTGGGGGGGCTCCTAAAATCTGTGCAACAGACTTCCCTTCCTTCCCCAACCTCTGATTTGGCTGTTGTGTCACTGTGTAAGGTATTTAGTTGGGAGGAAGAAATTTAAACGATTAATATCCAGTGTATCAGTAGAACATCTTTCTTCTATGAAAGAGAGACAGACAGGTACAGACACAGGAAGGCACACACAGACAGCCACGTACATGCCTGCCCGCACGCACACAGGCACACACACATTCACATGTATGCGCCCACGTGCGCACAGACACACCCGTTCCTTACCTTCTTCCATATGGCAGAATGTTGGTACCTCAGATGTCGCTGTGTTCTTCCCTGTCATTTTGAAGCCGCAGACTCCTTGGTGGCGTCCTTCCTCCGGTTTTTTCCTTCGCGTTGTAAATGAAACAGCAAATCGTACACCGGTATCCGAGCCCCACGCAGTGACAACTCTGCTAGTACTGACCGAGTGGCATGAAGCACTGTGGGCAGGCGCAGTGTAGGGACAACAGTGCAACAACGTGTAATCTATGAAGCTCAAGAAACATTATATTAAAGGAATAGTACACCCAAAACATGATTAGCCTTCATTTTCTACTCACCCCCATGTTGAACAACACTCTGGAGTACTTTTTTGATATCTCAAATGCATCTGGAGATCTGGGAGGCTTCTTGCTGTCT
>NW_015150511.1:762904-764694 GCF_000732505.1 Cyprinodon variegatus
GGAGGTCCCCAGCGCCCGAGGCAGAAAGGGCCATAAAAGTCAAAAAACGTGTCAATATTCCTCCATACTGCTCGTCCAATGTATTCCAAGTGTCCTGAGTGGGTAGCGTCCATAATTTACTCGAAACAAAGTCATTTAGAATGTTTTAGAGCCTAAACAGTAGTGTATAGGATTTCCTAAAAGCGCGTTCATGAGTCTACGGAAAGCGCGGCAGACCAAACCAGATGAAAGTGCGCATTCGGGAAAAAGGGGTGTTGACGAAATATTTTCATCATCGTCCTAGTTTACGACATTAACACTGTACTGGACTTTGTTTTCAAGTTTGAAGACGTTTGGCCAGGAAACTTTTTCAATTAAACATGTCGGAAATAGCGTTGAGTTCGAGGCTTTATACAGTAGCCCAACAAAGCCTTGTTTTGGCTTAGAAAACATGCAATTGGAACAGGTCCGCCCCTTTGGAATGGGGGTTGTTGTTCCTTTTATTAGCCTGTAATGCCTCATACTTGTCTATGTCTCTGAGCGGGGGTTGTTAAAGGGAATTGTTGGCCTGGCTGAATAGGCGAGGTCTTCTGTTCCCATGTAAAGGGGTTATGGTTGCGTGTTATCATCGCAACCCTAACGCATGCGCTAGGCTTACCGCACCAAGGCATCGCTGACGGAAGATGTCATCAGTGATGTGTTACTCTACTTGGTCAAAAATGGCTGCTCCCAGACTCGGTGATCGCGACGAAAATTATTGCTTTTATTTTCTTACCGATTAATGCTAAATTCATTATTAGTATTAGTTTTAAGTATAAATAATTATTTATTGATCACTCCTTGCTGACTTTTCCTAAAAAAACAAAAACTGAAGGTGAGAAAATGCCAAAGTAAGATGTGACTTTGGATCCCTGTTCCCCTGTCAGTGGAACATGTTCCTATGGACTTTCTAGAACATCTCATGTCCTCGTTGCTCTGCTGTCCCCCCTGCAAGTAACGAAGTACAAATACTTCATTACCGTACTGAAGTCCACTTTTTAGGTATCTATACTTTTTACTCCATTACTTATTTTTCCTCCTACTTCTGACTCCTACTCATTACATTTTCACACAAGTATCTGTACTTTCTATTCCTTACATTTTTAAAACAAAGTTTACTCGTTACTCTTGGCTTTGGTTTAATGTTTATAAATATTTATTTCATGTCATGTGTGCCATTCAATGCGGATCATTGGCTCCATCCAGGCATGGACTGGTAATCGGGCGTACCGGGCATTTCCCCGGTGGGCCGACGTGCTGTTTGGGCCGGCAGACCCGACATTTATATTAATAATATTTATTATTATTATTATTTTTATATATCGGCCTCGTTATATTTGCATAATGCATGAAGAAAAATAAAATCAGCAGCGCGAGGGTTTCTTCCGATCATCCAGCCCTTACCACAGGCTGCTGCAGCCCATTGGTTATCATCCCTGTCAGTCTAAAAGGCTAGGCCAATCAGAAAGTAGAAAAACACCTTCACTCTCCATTGGAACTTAGTAATGGATAAGAAACGCAAGGGAGGCGCAGAGAAACTGAGTGAAATGTTCCCAACAGCATCTGCTCCGGTGTCTGATGTAAAATATGATGGTCGTGGTTGCAGACATCCCAAGTCTCCCGGAAGTTCCAGGAGTCTCCCTGATATAGATAGTTGTTCATTGATGCCCGCGAGTCGGATAAATTATCCCGGATTTTAGACTCTGCGATAGGGATGGGAATCGAAAACCGGTTCCTGTTCAGAACCGGTTCCGTATTTTCCGATTCCATGG
>NW_015150511.1:765665-766874 GCF_000732505.1 Cyprinodon variegatus
CAAAGAGAGGTAGGAAATGAGTTTATTTCTAGAAATAAAATCATTTCCTACCTCTCTTTATGCTGATAATCAAACTGTTTGTTCTCCTTTTTCCCCCAAATTGGAATCGAAAAAAGAATCGATAAAGAATCGAATCGTTTCATAGAATCGAAAAGGGAATCGGAATCGTGAAAATCTTTTCAATTCCCAACCCTACTCTGCGAGGTGGTGTTTTTTTAATGCGAGTGAGAGCGAGCAGGCAATACAATAATTCATGCATCATGTGCGGATTAGAACTACTGCGATTGTGCAGACAACAAGAGAGTGCGGGGTGTGTGGAGGAGGTTGCTGGTGAAACCTCAGCAGCGTATCTGTCCAAAGCGATGCTCTGATCAGAGAGCTGATTGGATCAGTCAGAAAAACAAGCCAATAAGTTTCAGTTTACTCTTTTACAGTCACCTCAATTTACAGCAGAAAGTCTAACCCTAACCCATGTCTAGTGAAGGTGAAGAATGATGAAGTGCATGTATGGGGTACGGTGCGGCCAGGGGCGTCAGCTGACTCAGTACTATACAGGGGCACAATAGGGCACCAAATAAAATGCGAGCGCACAGAGCACCTGAGCAAAAAAAAAAAAAATTGGGGCAATTATTTATTTTATAAAAACATGGGCACAGATAATTAAAGCAAGCATGCAAGCAAATATTTTATGGCACTTATTTATCATTATAAAGCATCATAAATAAGATTGTACAATAAGATTGTTATTTTCTGCATCAGGAAATATCTACCTGAAGCAAACTGAATTGAATTCCCTGTTTTTCTCTAATCCACTACTGATGAAGGCACAATTGATCTTCATTAAGCATCTCCCTGAAATGAGTTTTTGGAACTTGGGATGTCTGCGGTTGTAGTGGAGGCGACGGCGAACCGAGCAGTGAACATGATGTCAGTGCGGCTGAGGAGAGACATGGCGAGAGAGATGAGAGCAGAGAGCAGGAGGAAATAGATTACTTTGCCCGTCCTGATCCTTGTCTTTTACAAAGCTTTTTGAATCACCACCCACAACAAAGAACAAAAAATCCAGTTGTGCAAAAGGTATTCACCACTAAAAATGCAACCAACAGGAGGTGGCTCACATATTTAGTTTTGCATGTATTGCATTTGGAAAGACTACTGACACAAGCTCATTTATTACTGGGATGTCTGATTGGAGGCATGTGCACCAGC
>NW_015150511.1:768747-770367 GCF_000732505.1 Cyprinodon variegatus
ACGCAAACACTCATTGGTTAGCTAAAGGAAATCATCAGAAGCAAGCAGGTGTTCTTCAAACTGCTAACGTGAATTGTCTACGCCATGCTACAATGATGGATTCAGAAAAAGATGTTATGTCTGAAAGGTCGGACACAGGCGAGAGCGTATCGGGAGACGGAGACCAACAAGACCTCCCTCATCCTTGGCCCTATCTCTAAGAATTTTTCGATATAGTCGAAAAATTGAGCTTTTAATTCATATAGTGGCATCTGGCTGTTTTTTTTTTTAAGGTTACTTTATACTTTTATACTTTAAGTAGTTTTTGGAGCACATAATTTTTCACTTTTGCTTGAGTAAAGAGGTCAAGTTGATACTTCAACTTTTACCAGAGTGTTTTAACTGCAGTATCTATACTTCTACTTAAATAAAAAATGTGTGTACTTTTGACACCACTGCCCCCTATCAGTGACAAACTGAATATATCTACATGCATGTCTGTTTACAGTCAACCATCAGAGAGCCAGACAGAGGAGTTCAGCTGCCTGGAGAGGAGAATCCTGCCAACAGAACCAGGTAACCGTCCAGAATTATTCCAGCTGGTTTGTTCAGATTCACAGGTTGAAAAGATCCATTATGTAGGAAAGCAGAAGCAGACCTGTCTGGATTCATCTGAGGTAAGCGAAGGGATTCCTGGTTTTGGACCATGAAGTCTCTAGATGAGTTCAGCTGTTTTCACGTTGCTGATGATGTGGAATGACGATCCACTGACGGGCGTTTCCTTCTCTCCCCAGCTACCTTGGTTCTGAACGGAGCCGATTACGTGACTGGCTCAAACCTGCCGAGCCACTCAGACCTTCACCTGTCCTGTTTCACTGGACACAGGATCCAGGTGAGCCTCTCTAGGCGTCTGTGTTCCTCTGAGTGTTTACTCTGACGCTGACGTTCTGGTTCTTTCAGGGTCCAGTGTTTTTACTGGAGGACAATAAATCAGCCATTTCCCTAAATGATGCGTTAATGTGGGCCAAGGTGAACCCGTTCTCCCCGCTGGGAACAGGAGTCCGGATCAATCCCTTCTAACCTGGAGAGGAACCTGAACACAGAAGAGTATTAACCGAGGATGACGAGCTGAGCGGACAGGAACATTTCAAATGACTCGCAGTGGAAAGAACGTAGATTCTTTTTAACCTCTAGGGTTCTGCTTTTCAGGACTACATTTAATTACAAAAACAAAACATTTTACACCAAAACGTTCCATCATGTCAAGAAAAACTAAGCATAAGTGATCTGCCTGTAGATCCAGCAGCTTTAAGAAGCCTGTGGAACCCTCTTTAAAGGTTTGTAGAACCCTCTTCAGCAGAGCCATGAAGAAAAGAGAGTTCTGAAAACTCCATTGTTGATGATTGGCAACATTTCAAATACCAATTTAACACACAGAGCTTCAGTTGTTTGTGGGAAGTTAGCCGCTCATGCTAGCATTGCCATAGACATTAGCAAACCATGCTAAACTCCTGGAAAAAAGACAAGTCATCATTATCACATCGTTCTCTCTGCTTCTACCTAGCATTAAAAAAAAATAATGAATGTGTGAGATGGATAAAACGGAAAGTTTAGTAGAGGCACAGCTATACAGAATACAAG
>NW_015150511.1:772991-774205 GCF_000732505.1 Cyprinodon variegatus
TAACATATGAGTCATCTGAAGGTGATTGAAACAGGCTTTAGATTTCAAATTTCACAAGCCTGCAACAGAACTACAGTAGCAGCCATTCAAAATGGCCCTTCCCCAGTCAAACACCAGCCAACTTCCAGCCTCTGTAGTGACCCCCTCATTCTTCTGGGTATGCATATTTGTTTTACTCTGACTCCACCCTTTCACTGAATTACAGGGTCTGACCAGGAGGCACTTCTCTTTAGATCTTAATGTCCACAAAATATGAAAGAAATAATAATTTAGTACAAGGATTGATTTAAAAAAAGAAAAAGATTCTTAGGGGACCAGCCAAGGACCCATAAAGGAAAGTGGGGAAATCTTGAATGGCTGCTACTGTTATAATATGGAGAAGAACTTTTTCCTAAGGGTTATGCATTTTATGAAATAATGACCAAAAGTATATCTCATAGATCTGCCTGTACTTAAAATGGGCCGAAGTATTGGACGCCGTAGAAAGTTTATTTGCTCGGTTTGCTGGGGGCACAACTCTCCTGTCTCCATGGGTCTGTTCTTCTGCAGCCTGTAGAACCTTCTGCCGCACCTTAGAAAACCCTTTTCAGCTGATTTTCTTGACATCTTTGTTTTATTTTATTTTTTTAACGGATCTTTATTTAACTAATTCTGTTCAATAGGTATACCAATAGGTATAAATATTTATTAATAGTTCAATTCAGTTTGTTTATATAGCACCAATCAAATGTCATCTCAAGGCCCAGATTTTCTTGCAATACATGCTCCTGGGTGAGTCTGCGGCGACGACCTGCGCTTGCAATTTGTCGTCGACGCTTCAGCAATCCCTCACACCAAACAGGTATGTGGCTGCAGTGGAGAGGAAAACTCCCTTTTAACAGTAAGAAGCCTCCAGCAGACTCAGTGTGACCATCTGCTAAGGCCGACTGGTATCAAGGAGACAGAAGCAGGCAAAGAAAAAGAAGCATAGATACAACCAAATCCAAAGGCGGCTCCATCCAGGACAAACGCAGCCAGGAAGACAAGCTCCACTGTAAAAGAAACGGGACTACTCTGGAAACAGGCCAAGCTCCAACATCTATAAACAAAGGATGGTGTCACAGCCAGACAGACAAGACGAAGCTACTATGATGAGAAATGGCAGAGACAACAAAGTTATGAGTGGATCTTGACAAATACTCCAGAATGGGAGAATAGATATAGAATGAAGTAGA
>NW_015150511.1:774580-776474 GCF_000732505.1 Cyprinodon variegatus
TTAGATTAGATTAGATTAGATGAGCTTTATTGATCTCACAGCGGAGAAATTCACTGGTCACATAGTGGCATAGTAATTAAAGAAGGTGCAAACAAGGAGGAAAAAGGTGCATTAAGAATAAACAATATATATACAGTATATCAAGATAAATAAGGATTAAGGTGCAACGGTACATGTATCACACACAATGAAAAAACAAAATAAAAATAAAAGGCTTTATATGTAAGAAGGTGGATTTTAAATTCTGTCCTGGATTTAACAGGAAGCAAATGAAGAGAAGCCAGGATAAGTGAGATATGATCTCTCTTTTTATTTTTCATCAGAACTCTGGCTGCAGCATTTTGGATCAGCTGAAGGCTTTTAACTATAGTTTGTGGTTGGATTAGTTACTCAGCATCTCCCCTGAACAGGATACTTCTCATTTTTGTTATTACGTAGATGAAATGAAATTCTAGAAACCTCTTTGAAATGGGATTTAAATGACAGGTCCTGATCAAAAATAACACCAAGAGTTTTTACTTTATTATTTGAGATCAGTTTAATCCCATCCAAATGAAGTGACTGACAAATCAGCTTCTTTTTCAAGAGACTCTGGTCCAAAGACTATAACTTCTGTTTTGTGTGCATTCAGGAGAAGAAAGTTAAAAGTCATCCAGGTTTTTATGTCTTCGAGACATGCCTGTAATCTATGTAATGGATTAGCTTCATCTGGATCTATAGACAGATATAGCTGGGTATCACCAGCATATCAGTGGAAATTAATCCCATGCTGTCTATTAACTCTACCGATTGGGAGCATGTATATAGTAAAGAGAATTGGTCCTAGCACTGATCCCTGTGGTACTCCACAGGTAACCTTTGAGCATGAGGAAGATTTGTCATTAACGTGAACAAACTAAAAGATAGCTGAAGTCAGATAAGATTTAAACCAGTCTAGTTCTGTTTCCTTCCTGAAAAAAAATATTCAAGCCTTTTTAAAAGAATATTATGATCAACTGTATCAAATGACCACCTTCCTGCTCCTGCTGGTTTATTTTTATGACAGAAATAAGAAATGTTTAAGCCTTTTTAATCTCCCGGTAGCATTTTATGCTCAATTATGGTGAAACGTTCGGGTTTTACTTTCTTTCCACTGTGACTCTAGATCTCAGCTGTTTTCAGAGCAGGTTGTTGCCATTTCTTAGACCTTGGCTTTGATTTATGTAGCTGTAATGTGAGAACAAAGTGAAACCTTTGGCTATTCTAATAGGATTCAGTTTCTGTTTTTCAGCAGAACATGTAAATACAGGATATAAATCTGATTATTATAATGTAAAGAAAAGAAAACAGAGAATAAAGTGAGCAATGCAAACTTACTTCAGGTTTCTGATTGTTCTTATTGAGGCGCAACATGTTTATGTAAAAAATCCGTCATATAATCAAACATTACAGTAAAACCTGATTTAAGATCAGCTTCTGGTCTAGCCTCTGATTAAGAAACAGCAGCTGTTTAATGCAACCTTTGTTAAATAATCAAACCAAACTGGTTTAATCCTGCCTCTGTCTCTTTGTTATCTTTGTTCTTCAGATAAATGTTTCATCCAAACTCCATGTAAAAAGCTAACAAAGGCAGCAGCTGCACACAAAGACCACCAGATGGCGCTCCAGCATCTAGTCTTATTCATGCTGAACCCCAGCATAAGCTCCATGGAGAGCACAAAGTGCAGAAAATAAAGGAAGAAACAAATAAAAAGGGAAATTATTTTCCTTAACAGTGAATTGTTATTGATGCACAGCAGCTGATTGAACTTCCAGGTTTGATAATAGATTATCTCCACACTGCAAAAACGATCTAGAAATAAGTAAAAATGTCTTAAATTAAGTGTATTTACCCTTAATTTGAGCAGGTAAATGA
>NW_015150511.1:778639-779650 GCF_000732505.1 Cyprinodon variegatus
AAAGAATGTGCAGGAAGGATTGAAAAGCATGTTAACACGGTAATGTAGGCTTGAGTTCATTATCTGACACATGCATATACACACCAGGAACCTGTAAAATTAAAAAATACTGAATTACAAAAAACATGTTTCATTGATATATATACAAAAATGAATATTAGCAGCTATATTTGTCAAACATTATACTGGGCAAGTAAAAATTGTTTCTGGGCGAATGAAATGTGAAAGTCACTTGCCCTTCGAGCAAGTGGTAAAAATCCTTTACGTCAACCCCTGTTGATGTATACTTATATATATAATTATTGCACTGGGTGTCAAATATAAAGAAAGAGGTTATTGCACAGGGTATCATATAGTATATGCATTATAAATTGCACAATTTATTGCCGTTGTAGTGTTGTATTGTAGAGTCTGGTTGCAGCAGGGATGAATGACCTGCAGTAGCGCTTCTATTTCTAAACAGGGTGTAAAATTCTTTCACTAAAGGAGCTGCTCAGCTCCTCTACAGTCGGGTGCAGAGGGTGAAAGGTGTTGTTCATGATGGATGTAAGCTTGGACAGCACCCTCCTCTCAGCCACTAACTCCACTGAGTCCAGATTGCAGCCCAGGACAGAAGTGGCCTTCCTCATCAGTTTGTTCAATCTTTTTCAGTCCCGCTCTGCGCCGCCAGGGACCCAGCAGACAACAGCGTAGAGGAGGGCTGATGCTGCCACAGAGTCATCGCCTGAAGTCGATCACCATCTCTTTGGTCTTACTGGTGTTAGGTACTTCTTCTCACAACAGTCCAAAAAAGTTCATGATGACCGATCAATATTCCATCTCATTCCCCTACAATGGCTGAGTCATTGGAGAACTTCTGGGGATGGCGTGCGGCCAAGGAACATAACCTTCTGGATGATACCTGCCTGCATTTTTGCTAATTTATACCCACGCCCAAACCTGTGATATAATAGGCTTTGTTTGTTTTTTACCCATAGGTTTAAGTTTTATACGGACAACCGCCAGAGATGG
>NW_015150511.1:780728-782626 GCF_000732505.1 Cyprinodon variegatus
AGTCCAATCTGCACAGGTTAAACCAGAATGGACTCACCTGGATCAGTGTCTGGGTAGAACAAATACATGACGAAGAGATGACTTGTTGAATCTAGATCCCCCATCTCTGGCACCCGACGTATACCCGCAAGTAGCCGACTCAGACTGTAAATCATTTACTGGCCATTTTCTTTTAAAATGGCGGAACATCCATATTCTTTTAAATGTATACTTTTCCAAGTGAGTTTCTTGACCTCTAGGGGTGGGCTTTTTCTATTCTACCTATTTCTAATTGGTTGCCATGGATGTTAGAGATATTGTAGAAGTCAATAGTAGGTGTTTATTTGGGCTTTAAGTAACACAAAACACAATTAGAAAAAATTTGAATTTTTTAAAACTCAATTTGAAAACAATAAATTAAAACAACCCCCCCCCCCAAAAAAAAGAAAATATAATGTAAAAAAAAAAAGAAACTAAACCAAAAAATTCAATATGAACAAAATAGATTTCCTTTTAAATAAAATAGTAGAAAAAATTTTTTTACAGACTGTGCTCCAAAGAATAGTGACTTTTAACGGCCTGTGCTTATTTAGCACTTGTTCAAGTCAGGAGACTTGATCAAAGACAACACCTTCTGTTTAGTCTGCATGCAGAAGCAGAAAGTTTAGAATCATTCAGGTTTGATGTTTTCAGAGATGCCTGTAGTCTATGTAATGGGTTAGTTTCTTCTGGATTTATAGAGCAATATAGCTGAGTATCAACAGTGTATCAACATAACAGTGGACATTTTTATTTACAAAATCTGTTCTTTGCAACAATAATGGAATAAAATTAACTTCATAAACTGACAGAAGGGACTTTATGGAGGAAATACATCTCACACCTCCTGGTTTAGTAGACAGATCAACCTGCAGACTGTGAGCTGGTGGTCAACCTCATAAAGCCACATTAAAACCAAAGGAAACTCAGCATGAACAGAAAGGTTTCAATTCAAACATCTGAGTCTGCGCTCGGTTCCCACTTCTGGCCTGAGCCCCTTAGCAGCCTCAAAATAACCCCAAGCGGTTTAAAAAGGTTAGTGGTTCAGCCGGAAGCAGCAGAGCAAACGGCCTCAGCCATTCAAGCAGCTTGACCTTTGAACTGAACTTTTTGTTCAGCTGGTGAAGTTAAACAAACGCAGGGTGTGAAATGAAGGGGAAACACTTCATTAGAGCCTCATTGTACTGCAGAGGAGCTGTCAATCATCCAACAAAGCAGCTGGTGGGAACAAGAAGTCCCGTCTGAAAGCTGAGGGGATGTAAGCAGCGGCTCAAACAGTAAACACCCTCCTCTTCCTCTTCTTCCTCCTCTAAATAAGAGCCACTGACCTCAGGCAGACCTGGGACGGGTTCCTGGAGAACTCCTATTTGGAAAATGGCCAAAGAGTTGGTCATATCCAGAACTCAAACGAATGAAAGGACTTAAAAAATTTAATTATTACATACTGTTCAAAAAACGATAAGTGATTTTAATTAAGAGTATTTTTTATTTGAATGTGTTTTACTGGAGGCATCCATGTTTGTCAAAGAACACCACTGCCACCTACCGGTTTGTGACGTCACGGTGCGGTATCGGCCGTTGAGCAAGTCCCAGTGCTGTATCTGGTGTTTGTCACAAAGCGCTATTATCCAAGTCATCTTGAAAACATTCTTCTTCGAAATATTGGCTACAGATTACATGTTTTTTCTCTGGCCAGAAGTTTAAAGGAATAGTACACCCAAAACATGATTAGCCTTCATTTTCTACTCACCCCCATGCTGAACAACACTCTGCAGTACTTTTTTTATATCTCAAATGCATCTGGAGATCTGGGAGGCTTCTTGCTGTCTGCTGACATTCAAATAATGGAGGTCTATGGTGCCCGAGGCAGAAAGGTCCAT
>NW_015150511.1:782806-784629 GCF_000732505.1 Cyprinodon variegatus
ACAACCGTCCACATTACTACCTGATAGACCAGTTAACCTGGAACTCATGTCAATGGACTGTGGGAGAGAGCATGCAAACTCCAGCCAGAACTCATCCACGACCTTTTGACCTTCAGAATCTTATTGCCAGCTTGCTAATTGCCTGCTTTTAGGCTAGACATTTTTTTTTAATATTGCAAATTTTAGTACTAATACAATTCAAAAGGTGATGAATAATTCTATAGAAAAGATACTAGCAATTACCCAGGAAGGTTTTGCGTGTTAATGAACTTTATGGAGCCAAGTTTTAATGATCAAACCTCTTTTGAGGATAGACACGTACATTTTTGGTTTTAGGAACCTGATTTTAACTGATTTAAAAGCAAAGGGATTCCATGTTTCTCTCATCTGAAACCGAAAGCTCTGACACACGAATCTGGGAAGAGAAACTGGTTTAACTGGTTGGTTTCTGCTGCTGCACTCTGTAATGAAATCTGGGTTAAGAGCAGGAATCAGATATTCTCCTGTTAGATTTAGCCTGGGGGAAATGCTGGAAGTAAAATGTTTGTCCTGACTTCAGGCATTGTGGCGTGTTTCAGTGCAGACGCAAACAGGAAGAAACATTGGCTGAGAGACGCCAGATGAGGATGAGAAGTTCCAGAGGAGAACGAAGGTCAGAAACACATGAGCCTTAATGATTTCCCTCTGCAAAACAGCCTTGAGACGACTGGAACCATTTTAGATTGCTTAATTCAAATTTCCTGCTTGATGAGTTTTATTAAAAATGTCCGAGTTTCAGTGAATGCATCATCATAAGACGATAAAGCAAGACACAGAGGTGGGGTGTTTGTCCCCACAGTGGTACTATGATACAGAGATGTTAAGTAACTAAGTCTAAATAACAGTTAAATAGTTACTCTAAGTAGATTTTTTGGTATCTTTTCTTTACTTAAGTTTGTGTTTTTATGTGGACCTTTTAACTTTTACTCAATACTTGAACATAAACATCTGTACTTTCTGCTCCTCACTTTTCTCTGATGTTATATATACTTTGATGACAAGATGAAGCTGCAACAAAAAAGGGGAAAATCACGAGCTTCAAGAACATCTTATTTTGGCATTTGACCAATTAGATGAGCCCCTGAATAATATACCTAATGTAAATTAAGAAGAAATAAGTTAACAAGTCAAGAAAAAAAGGTAAAGTTAAAAAGTCTAGTTAATAATTATATTTAGGTTTATATATATATATATCATATACCAACTTCATCCATCTCCACTCCACCACCAGTTTCAGGCCTGAGGGGGGAAACAGCCCTGTTCTTTACTCCTTTTCGTGCGTATCTATTAAAATTAAGTGCTATGTTTCCTGTCGAGTTCTGAGCACCAAAGACGAAGTAATTGTATCAATAAATTTCTCCTGATTGTCTTTTCTCTTCGTGTCAGTTTTTTTCAGATTGAACGTCTATCATAGATAAATAGATAGGAAACTACTGCCACACCTTCACCGCCTGATACATTGAGGTAATGGATAAATGGAGTAAAACAACCGAGCTTTCCCTGCAGTTGGGGGAATGATTTTATGAATTGTATTCTTTATGAATCCTGTTTTTCAGATTTGACCCTATTTTTGAGACCAATTTTCATCAGATTTTCCTTTTTTAAAAAGTGTTCTTTGGTTTTAATAATATTGAAGCAAATGTATCTTCATAAATTTGATGCTAAAAAAAAGCAATACCCAGAGGATGGTGAAGGGATCTACTCTCTTAAAGGTACACTATGCAACCAGTGTTGATTTTCCAGCGAGGCTCCCCCCAGAGGGCGAAAGTAAAAGTGCACTGTCG
>NW_015150511.1:785400-794323 GCF_000732505.1 Cyprinodon variegatus
CACTATGCAACATTTTTCAGTTAATTAATGTGTTCCATAACGTTTTGGATGATTAAATGAGTCATTTCAGGTCGAACAAAGGTTTTCTCGGCCGAGTACGTGCTCGCGTTCTCGTCAAGTCCGATCTTCCTGCGTTCTCGCCAAGAACGGACTTGACGAGAACGCGGGTACGTACTCGGCTGAGAAAACCTTTGTTCGACCTGAAATGACTCATTTAATCATCCAAAACGTTATGGAACACATTAATTAACTGAAAAATGTTGCATAGTGTGCCTTTAAGAGAAATTATTCATGCTTAATTAAGTATTTAGATAATGGAGAAATCATCTGTGGCAGTTAGATTATAGGTTGATAAACTCAATAATATCAAGAGAAGACAGACCTGACTTTAATTAGGGTGTATGAACAGATGGGAGGATTACGGTTATGGAAAATCAAGGAAACCACACAGCTAAAATTTTTGTTTCTTTTTATTTTTGTTGTTTATTTGTATACATATCTTTTATTTTTACTTTTTTTGTATATTCAGCTTTTATATGCTAGCAAACATATTGGTCATCTTATTTACATTAGAAAACCTTCTTTGACCAAAGTGGTGGTTAGTAGATGACTGTTTTTGTATGTATTCTGTAAAATTAATATTGTAAAATAAAATAAAATATAAATAAAAAAGATCTGGATGAAGGACGAGACCTCTGGGAAAATATTCTCTGGACAGAGGAGACATGAGCGCAGACTTTTGACAATAATGGACACGAAGAATCCAACATCGGTGGATCAGCAGAAACCATCAGCTCCTTCAAGGAATGAAACACAGTGGTGGAGAGATGATGATGATGATGATCTGCAGCCTCATTGACTTACTTAAGCTGTATGTAGGGAGTGAATTTTGTTCCATTAATTTTGCAAGCAAACAACACATTTTTTAAATGGGGGAAAAAAAGATACAAACCAGAAATTAAACTTAGAAAAAATTTGTAATCTAAAAAACTTTTTTTTAAGTAACTTTGCTGGTTTCTCTCTTTTTTTTCCTTCTTCTTAGTTTAATTAAAAATGTGTTGGTTCTGCTTATTTATTTGCCTTCTTGGAAATAGTTGCATTATTTTTAAATTGTGTTTTATAGACCACGTTGTCTTTCTTTTAAAATAATGCAATTTCTAAAAAGTAACATTTTTTTCCTCAACATTTGAGGAAAAAAAAAAGTTAAAAAAATAAAGTTTTAAAACATTTATTTGAAATAAATAAAAAATTTATAAAAGAAAACAGAACCCCCCCCTGAAAACTCTTTTTTCAATATGATGTTTTTCAGACTTTCATTTGTGGATTGCCTTTTTTTAAATTTCCATTCATAAAACATGTTCTTTGCAACAATAGTGGAACAAAATTCACTCCATACATCTGTATTACAGCTAGGACGCTCCAGCCTAAAACTGACCGGATGAATCTCAGCGTGGGAGGTGGGAGTTAACGCCTCAGCCAGAATTACCCATAACAGTCAATATAGAGGCTGCACTAAGCGATGTTTTAATGATGTTTTATGCCGTAAATTGGGCTGTCCTGCTGTCCTGCAGTCATTAGGTGGACCACGACCACATTGATTAATTATACTAATCTAGAGTCAGACTGGGGCTCGGACCAAACTGGGTCATTAACAGAACCAACATCCTAAACACAGATCCACAACAAAAAAATCAAAAAGGGAAAATGTTCAAGTTTTTTAGTGGCCTAGTCAAAGTCCAGGCCCCAGTTTGGTTAAAGTAAAGCTGCTGAAGAGTTAGTTCTGTTGTTTTTCATTACCTGAGGTTATATTTGAACAGATTAAGAACCTGGAAGCAATCATTTAGTAATTCGGAAACCTGAGAGTTAAAAGAAAATAAAGCCTGTTCTGACACCACTTCTAGTCGCGTTCCGACAGTTGATTCAGTCCTTTTGGTTTCTGAGTGAAAAAAACATCCTTCTGCACAGTTTTTAGCTTAAGGGAAGTTCTTATAAATTGCATCTTTATAAAAACAATCATCTGAAACAAGAAAAGCTTTGAGTCGGACAGAAACGAAGTCCATCTGGAGGAGTTGAACTTTACAGACACACTTTGGTCTCAGCGAAAAGTCTTTGGATGGGACTCCGTCCTGAATGGGTTACAGTTCCTGCCGGTCGGCGTTCAGGCAGACATGGGTTCGTATGTGTGGAAGTGGATTCCCTTTGAGCAGGTGATCTTCATCACGGCTCCGTTCAGGCTGCTGTCTGTGATCAGCCTCATCATCCCTTCAGCGATTAGCGACGGCCTGTGGAGGAAAACACACAGAGACAACGAGACATAAGCAGCGATGCGACAAAGTTCTGCTTCCACCTGCTTCATCTGCTGTCAGGACGCACTAAACAGATTTCACAAACAAGTAGGCTTCATCAGATAGTCCTCAGCTGTCCATGCTTTTCTCTGCTGCGGCATCTTAGTGGGTCCAAGAAGTTCTGCTGCTGGACACACACCCTGTATGGAATGAACTTTGCTCCACTATTGTTGCACAGAACACATTTTATAAAAGGTAATTTGAAACTCCAAAAAAAAACCTAATAAAAAGAGTAACTTGAGAGTAACTTTGCTGTTTTCTTAGATACATTTATTTTTTTTAATTTAATTTTCTTAAACTTTTTTTTTTCCACTTTTTTTTTTTTTTTTTACGGATTTTACATTTTTTAAGTGTATCTTTTTCAGACTGAGTTTTACCAATCACATTTTTTCCAAACATTGTTTCACAGATCACATTTACACTTCAAGGCCAATACAAATGCTCACGCCAGAAGAAAATGTGGGATCTGAAAAAAGGCAGTTCAAAAAGAATGAAATTCATAAAACTCAATCTGAAAAATAGAAAATGTAAAGAAACAAAATTGGAAAATACAAATTCTGTTATAAGAAATGGATAAAAATATAATATGTTAAAAATTAAATAATAAAAAAAAAATCAAAACAGTTAAAACTGCAATTTAACTATTAAAAACGTTTTTGATTAAAATGTTTTTCAAAGATTTATTTCTGGATTGTATTTCGTTTTTTCCTATTTCCATTTACAAAATGTGTTCTTTGCAATAATAATGGATCAAAATTCACTCTGTATTCCTGAAGCTGGACATCCTAAATTTAAATTTATCAAATGATCCAGAAAGCTGCTCTTTCAGCTGCATGTGAAGCTGATTTGATGCTGCAGCTTCTCTCTAGACCGAACCTCCCCTACAAGGAGGAGACCATGATGTCAGAAGACCTCAAAATGGTTTACTAAGACGTTTGGTTCGTTCTTTGGTTTTTCTGTTTCAAAACAACATTGCAGCAAGAATAATCTTTGGTAATTTCTGTTTCTACAAAAAGGTCATATATGGTACTCCATCAAAAAAATATTAAGCATGTCTTTAACAATTTAAACAAGAAAAGGCAGCCTTTTAGGATTTTGAATTTTTGTTTTTATAATTTAATATAAAAAACAAACAACAAACTAAATAACCAGCATTTTATTAATTAAATTAAAGTAGTATTACTTGTTTTATGTTGAAAAAGAAGAACCAAAGAATCTTACAGAGCTCTAAAATAAAGAAACTGAAGATTCAGTAAAAAAATGATCATATCTTAACTATAGAAATAAACAGCCAAAATAGAAAACTGTTCTACATTTTTATGTGTGATGCAAACTCTGGTTTCCAGTTTGAGGATCAGGAAGGAAAAGAAACAAAAAGTGAAGACCAGCCGCTGTGTTCCTGGGTCATTGTACTGAATGATGATGGCCTGAAACAGAAAAGCTGGACTGAACTAAGCACCGCAGATCTGAAGGGAGTGGGTCGCCCCGGTTTTTATTTAAGGGTATCCAGCAACCTGTTTTTAAACTGATGCATAACAGAGTTGATTCTTCAAAAACCAGGCGTGGAGGTGGAGCTAGAGGAGAGCACTGAGGAGATGTTAAATTGAGGCCTTTTTGTCAGATTGGAGACGTTTCAAGGCTAAATAATCAGGAACTCTGATTTAATCCTGAAGTCAGGACGTGTGGCTAAACCTACTGTAAAACTCCAAACTTGCTCATGGTGCGCTTGAAGTCGTCCTTGAACTTGACGAATTTGCCCATGTTGTCCTCATATTCCACCGTGTGCAGCAGAGGGGTGTCAACGAAGGCCGGACACAGGGCGTTGATGCGGACACCGTAGCTGCCCTGCAGTGAGGCGTCCTGCAGAAAACAAGACAGAGAGCTGCTGAACTGTAAACCAACACAAATAGCTTGACCTGTTTGTCCTGCATGCTCCGCTCACCGCCATCGCCCGCGTGAAGCCGATCACCCCGTGTTTGGTGGCTGTGTAGACGGGCTGATGAGGGGAATGTAGGAAGGCTGAGGGAAGAGAGGAAGCAGAGAGAAATCAGTCTCATTTAGCTGCGTATGAAAACAGCTCAACCTAAAGGCGGCAGCGCCACGCAAGATTTTATGGAGTGAATTTTGGTCCATTATTGCAGAAAGCAGAGAAAATATTTTGTAAATCGAAATTTGAAAAAAAAAAATGCAATCCAGAAATGAAATATTACATTTTTTTTTTTCTTCCAAAAATATTTTCATAAATTTAATTTTTTCAAAAATGTTTTTCTGATTTAATGCTTTTCTTTTTTTGTTTGTTGTTTAATCACATTTCTGGTTTGGAAATTGTAACATGTTTTTACACTTCATGTACATTCTATTGGTCAACGTACATGATTAGAGCCAGCGTTTGTTTTGAGCCAAAGGTTTAGAGCAGGGATGTCAAAGTCAAATACACTGAGGGCCAAAAAACAAATTTGCTACAAGCCGAGAGCCAGACTGGTTAAATGTTTATTAAAACATATTGAAATGAAAATAGCCAAAAACTAACACAGAAATACTATCAATATTATAAATAAACTTTTATTATATTAATAAACTTATTAAGATAAATACATAAATGAAAGTGCATGCATTAAAAACCAAAAATCCATTACTGTGCTGAGCTATGATCCTACCTACCCACCTATCACTGCTTTGAAATAGTAAAATAAGAAAAAACAAAATCTCTTGCATTCTCAGTTGTATCAGTTGTAGCCTATTCTCTCTCCTGGCTCCTATCTGCCTTTTTCCCTGAATTTATTCAACTGAAAAATAAGAATAAATAAAATAAAATGCAAAAATCTATGGCACACAGACAAAACGAAACTTCCTTAAAAGAAAAATCACGTCTTGTACAAAGAAATGTAAAAATCTTGTGATGAATCACGGCAGCAGACCCAGAATTCAGCCAGAGGTTCTTTAAAAAAGGAATTTATTAAGCAAAAAACTGAGCAATAACAAAAAGGACCGAAAAATCAAAAAGACTACAGACTACAGGTGTCAGCGGGGGCTGATTGAAGCCAAAATAAAAGGAGCCTGGATGGAAGGAGAGGGGACTGATCCTGCAGGTGATAGAGACGGACACGCTGCTGAGCGAGCGGTAGATGGGATCTGCACGCCATAAAAGAAAAACACAATCATGTTTTAACCTGGGAAGGTAGTGTTGGTGCTTGCAACACAACCGCACCAACACTACATTCCCCACAATGCAACGGTAGCCCGTGAAGCCACAGCAGCGCACAAAAGCGGCTGTGGCCTGTGGGCCGGTTCTAAAGGTAATTAAATATCATCCAGGGGGCCACGGATAAACAATATCCACAGCCTTGACTTTGACAAATGTGGTGTAGAGGATGTGAGCTGTGAAACAAATTTTGAAATTAATTAAATTCATAAAACTCAATTGGAAGAACAGAAATTTGAAAAAATTTAAAATAGAAAATCTGTTAAAAAAATGTTTTAAATACACATAATCTGAGAAAAACTGCAAACTTAGACTGGAAATCTGTTTTTCATTAGAACATTTTTTTAGTTTGATTTCTTTCCTTGCTTCTAATAATAATGGAATAGAATTCACTCCATAAAATGTGCCTTTTATAACTACTTTTACAAAACGTTTAAAGCGCTTCATGACCTTTTCCACTTTGACACATTTATCCAGCTTCCAGCAGCTGTTTATGTTCTTTGTGAAGATCATCTGCTTTTGATTATCATCACAGGGATCAAAAGCTACCGAATGTCAGCAGGCGGGTTGCAGCATGCCACCACCATTGCACTGAGCTCATCTGGAATTTAAGCTTTCAGTAATTTTTGGAGTTCTTCTCTGTCCTTCAGGAAAATGCTGCAGCTCACATCTCCAACCAGACATGAACTAAACCAAATACTAGGCCTGTATTGTCCTAATTTTGAAATCTAAACCCTTAAAGTTTGAACTTAGCACCTCAAAGTTCAGCTGCAGAAATAAATGACTAAAAAAAAAACAACAACAAAAAAACCAGGAACCACCAAGTCCGATGATGGACATCTCTGTAAGCACACATTCTTTCTCCCTTAATCTGTTCGCTCAGAGGTATTTGTCCATGTCTGGACATGTTGGAAGAATGGCAGGTATGATAAGTTCAGAGGACTTAGGTTGTACCTGGGGAAGAAAACTGTCACCTGAGGGTCAGGTCAGGGTATGCATGTGAAAGAAGGTGGAACAATGCAGGCAAAACCTGCAGAAAAAACCCTTAAACACCATCAAATTTCAGTTTCAATCTAAAGGTTTAACAATAATCAACCGAAACCTGAAGCTACCTGAGTGACGCATTGTTAAAGAAACAGAATAATGATCCTGGAAACTGACAAGTCCCGCTGAATGAGGAAATGATTCGGTATATTCTGCAACACAGACATGCAAACAAAAGCTGGGTCAAAGGTCACAGCGAGGATCCTAACAGAGATCTTTATTTTAAGGGGACTGAGTAAGCTGAGGTGCAGGTCCAGGTCCATTCAGGTCACAGAGGAGGGATTCTGTCTTCCCTTCATTACCTTGGCGAACATTTGTTTTCCTCCATTTTAAAGTCCAAACGACTTTGCATCATCTCTATCTCAGAAAGCTTTTTGGAGAAATACAGCTGAATGTCATCAGCATAGAAGTAGCGGAAGAGAATTCTAACTTTTCCTCTAAAGTAAAACCCCATTTTTGCAATCTCTATGTGATTTATAGCTCATATTTAACCCTAAGCAGTAAAACTGCTGCTATATGAGGTTAGTAGCTGATTTCTTAGCATTAGAGCTGCTGCAGTGAACTGTTAGTCTGCAGCGGTTAAAAACGATATCCAAACTTTCCTTTACTCTGCGCTTAGTTTAAAATCTCAACTTTTAATAGCCCCCAAACAGACAAGGTTTGAAATGGATCTGATCCATTTATTTATCCTTTTTTATAAAATCATGTGTTGCAATCTGCTCCCTGCTGGCTTTCTTCATTTCTGATTTCAAGCAACCTTTATTCAGTTAATCATGAATTTAAAACAGGTGCAAAATGTTCCATTAAAGAACATAGCTTTTTCCCACCTGGAGGCTGAGATCAAGCCATCTTCTCATCTGTGGACGATTTGTTTTAATCAACAACAGCGACGAGGAAGTAATTATATGAAAAAGGAGACATACTTTCCTGCTCAGAAACCTCAGAGTTCTAACCGCAATGCAGAACAAGATCACAGCTTCTGCATGTCTGCATAGCATCAGTCTGAATGCAAAGTGATAAAAGCTCCAATAATTGAGCAAAGGACGAGTTGCATCGTTTTGGTTTGTGCTCAAGCAAAACCAAGGAGGGAGGAAATAACCCTCTGATCACCTTCTGGCCGTTCAGTGACTGCAGACAGATGGACAGATTAGGCCCCATGAACATTACAGGACGATTATCTAAAGCTTCCTGTTTGCTTAGTTTCAGGGTCATGAAACTCGCTTTCCTTCCCACAATGCAATGGGTTCAGAGCTCACTGCCAGTCTGGTGCTGTTTCCTCTCACAGAAAATAGATAGATAGAATGATCCAGCTTCAATTTACAGAAATGCTTTGAACCATCCAGAGTCCTGGTCCTGACATCTGCAGGACTTCAAACTAAGTTGGATGTTAAGGAAAGTCTGGTTTATTCTGGTCCCCGTCCAGTTTTCTGGTCTCAGTTTTATGAAGTCTGAATTCTGCCAAGACTGTAATAAAATCTCACAGAAGCATCTTTATTTTCAACACAAACACATAAACGATACCGTTATAAACACATGATGCTGGACATATAAGGAAAAACGCTTAATAGTATCTGCAAACAGTAAGAGTAGATGACTCCGTTCTGCTATAAACCAGGGTTAATTCAAAGCTTGCTTTCCTCAACGTAAACAATCAAGTTAACGTCAGTTTAGAGTCTATGGCTACTAATGTCACAACACATTCATGATTGTGTTAAACTGATTTACTTAATGATGCCCTCACTTAACTGGTTTTTAACTCTTTAATACGGAAGGTTTCAACAGGGGGTCCGTGACCTCAAGGGGGTCCACGGAGGTAGTGCATGGGGGTCGCAAAAGTATTGGTTGATTAGACTTTTTTATATATTCCCCCCTGCAATTTTTTCCGCTAATTCAAATGTCTTTAAATCCACATTAACATGAATTCAACACACTGCGGTAAACAGATAAATGGAGGCAGAAGATTTCTTTCAGTCATCAATGCACACATTCAGCGACACACAGGAGCTCTTTCATAGCCTGGGTGCCATTCCGAACTAAGTCCCGCCCACAACGTTTGAGGTCGGGAAGTTCGGTCTGGCATTGCTCAATAGTAGCGCGAGTATGCTCGCACATTATCTGGTCGGGCCAATCAAATTGTCAGGGCAGGCTTTATATGATGATGGACAGATGATCAACAGTAACGTAATCAACCACGTGACCAAAGCGCGCTTGGGTGACAAGCTGGAGAGTTGAGGTGTGTAGATTCCGCTATTAGGTCTGTTCTAGAAGATATCGACAGCAAATTAATTTTAAAAGAGGAACAGAGAAACGCGATCAAGGCATTTGTTGAAAA
>NW_015150511.1:796431-797739 GCF_000732505.1 Cyprinodon variegatus
GTCTTGTCTTGTCTTGTCTTCTTGTCTTTGTCGTCCGCTCTATTCAGCTGGATTTGGAAACACAGGGCGAGAAGGTGGGGGCTGGGTGGTGAGGGTTATGGGGGCAAGAAACGCAAAAGTAACGCAATAGTTACTTTTACTAGTAACTAGTTACTTTTATTGTGGAGTAACTCAGTTAGTAACTCGGTTACTTTTTGGGAGAAGTAACTAGTAACTATAACTAATTACATTTTCAAAGTAACATGCCTAAGACTGGTTACGAGCGGCGATCAGCCTCTCACGACCACCTCCCGATCAGGAATCGTGAGGTCCTGACTGTCGTGGGTAAATTGCTCACTGCTCATGCACAAACAAGGATTCTTCTGTAAACACAGCAGCGTGGCAGGGATGCAATGAATGAAATGCAGTTCTGTCTGTAAAATTGACCGACCGTAGTAGCCACATTTGCTCGGCCATGTCTTTTTTCCAAAATATGTCGTCGCCTTTTCTTTTTAGGGCTTTCATCACAAAATTGCACCTCTTCTATTTGTTTGGCTTCTGGATAGACGAGTCAGAGCAGCTCCATCTCCCTGCAGAGCTGAGTCCCATGTGGTTTTTAGTGGTACAGTGTGAGCAGTAGAGACTGACAAGGGAGTGAATTTTCACTCCTGTCCCATCCCACAGAAAAAAATCCTGTCCAGTCCCACTCCTGGTGAAATTACTCCCACTCAGGGGCCACTCAGGGGGTGGCAAGAGGGGGGCAGGATTTTTTGAGGGGTGGCAACATATGGCATTTGTTTACACTGAATTTAATCACAGTTATCTTTCAGTAATCTGAAAAGAAGCAACATAAAAATACATTTTGCGTCCAGTCTGAAAAAGTACAAAACATTTTGTGAGTAGGTTCATACAGGTTTCTGGATAGTTTCATACTATATACAAAAAAGAAACAACAACACTGCTTCATTTTAAGCAGGATTTACACCAGTAACACATTTTTTACTTTACTTTTAACACTTTTGGTTTTATTAAAGGAAATATCAGATTTTCTCAGGTGCCAAAACCACTATTGTGCGTTTTGGTTCAATGCAGCTAAACTTGATCGTCTCTTTTCTGTCATAGTTGACCGCAAATATGTCTTTATGAGCCTGAAACGTCAGGCCTAACTGACATCATAGGTAGAGAAATAACGTTCTGCAACCTGATTTTTATCATCTCATAATCAGCATTGCAGCTATGCTAGCAACATTGTGCTTTCATTAGGATTTAATTTCTCGATAGATAGTTAAACAGTTTTTACCTGTTTCATCCCGTGTCTCCTCTCCCCAT
>NW_015150511.1:798541-801808 GCF_000732505.1 Cyprinodon variegatus
TTTGCCTCAAAGCTCTGCTGATACATCATTACATCTGGACTACACGAGCTGACTGACTGAGAAACTGTGGAGTGAAACATTTCCACTGGTTTTCCACTGCTCATCAGTTGGTACTTTTCACCTGCGTTTTCCTCGTTGCCTGCTACTCTGTTTTGCTCTGTTTTTCTTTCCCTGTTTGTAATTACCGGATCCTCAGTTTTGTCCAGTCTCCATGTTTGTGTTCTAGTTCTTTGTTGTTGTTTTTTTTCCCCCCATGATCAGATATCTTAAACTCACATAGTGCAGCCTCGGGCTCTAGTCTGGCTGAAGTGATTGACTCAGACCTGAACCTTCAGAGGCTCATAAAGACAGGAACAAAGTCGGCCTTCTATCACCTAAAGAACATCTCCAGGATTAAAGGACTAATGTTGATAACCTAATTCCTGCTTCATTCATCTTCAGTAGAATGAATCCCTGCTGCGGTGTCTTCACAGGTCGGCCTAAAAAGTGGATCAGACAGCTGCAGCTGATCCAGAAAGCTGCTGCCTGCATCCTCACTAGAACTAACAAGGTGGAGAACATCAGCCCAGTTCTAAAGTCCTTCAGTGTCTCCCTGTATCTCAGAGAAAAGACTTCAAGATCCTTTTGTTAGTCTGGAAATCACAGAATGGCTTAGAAACAAAATACATTACAGACTTGATGCAGTGCATCAACAGCCAGGCCTCTAATGTCTACTGGAAATAGTTTTATGCTCCTCCACCCTGGAATAAACTCAAAAAAATCTGTAAAAACTCTCAGACCCACAGTTGCATTAAATCAAGAAATAAACACCTATTTGTTTAGAGCGGCCTTTGACTGAGCTATGTAAACATTATTAGTGGAGTTTCCCGTTACTAAGTGTTGCCTCCATACCAGAGGACTTTTAACGCTGTCCTGCATATTTTGGTTGTCTCTCCTTCATCACACCTGAATAAACCAGCATTGAAGACAGCTGCTATGCAACTACTATGAACTTCTCTTTTACAGTCACATCTAAAGAACTTTGAATATTTTTGCCTTATTTGTAAAAAGTCTATGCTCCTTCCTGCAGAAATGTGAAACCTATAGGGAAATTGTCATATCATTGGTTTCTACCCCCAGCAAAAATAATTTTTCTTCATAACCAAAACATGGCCACCAATCTGCCGTCCCATGTTTATTTGCACATGTGTGTGTTACAGGTCTTTGTGCGTGCAGCATGTGTTACCTGCCATAGAGGACACGTTGATGATGGTGCCCCCTTCTTTGCCGTACTCTTTGCTCATGTGCTCCAAAGCCAAGTAGGTCCCCTTTATCACCGAGGTCTGCAGATAAAGTTGAAGTTTTAATGCTGTTGAGGGAGCAGGCAGTGAAACAGGAAGTAATAAAAGGTGTTACTTCTGATAAGATATTAAAAACGGTGGTTTTTACAGGAAACCTTAAGCAGGGCTGGCAAAAAAAACATACCCCCCGAAAAAAACCATGTTAGAGTAGCTGTGAGGGTTTGCAACCAGACAAAACGGAAGCACAGACTGAAACATTTCAGATTCTCAACTGTTTCTCAAATTACAGAGAGCATGGAAATGTTATATAAAAGTAATACAATAAAATAGGGGTTTGCATGTAAACAAGTTTTAGATTTACCATCCATTTGGCTGCATTTTCTATTGGTATTTTGCAATATTTGATTTTTCTGTTGTTTCCGGGATTATTAGAAGAGAAGTGGGCATTTTAAAACTGCAGAACAAAACCCAGTTCTCAGAATTTAATTTTAGAGCACAGCCGTCATGCTGCATGCTCTAAAGCCTGCGGGCATTTTCACACCATCGCAGTTCTGCAGGGGCCTCATTTCCCTTATAAAAACATGACTTACTAATTAAACAAACTTAACAATATGTGGAGAAACACGATGAGAAAAGGAAGACAGAATAATCACTGATGATATAATTGTCGATATCTTTATAATAAATTTACATTTTTACAGAATAAAAAAAAAAAAAACAAGATGCCCTTCAAAGATTCCAGAGGGGATGCAAAATTGCACATGCAAATATCTTTTTTTTGGGCAATAAGAGGGTGTGCTGATGGTGATCAACAGCAATTTCTTTTGTAAACAAAGAGAAGCAGAAACCGATTTGTTTTACGCCCTTTAAAACGAGCAGATTGTATGTTCTACTGGCAGTTACAGAGTGACTTTGAAAAAAAGACGAGGAATGATAATGCTAAATATTATTTATAGTTCACTTTGGTATTTCAAAACAACTAAAACAACAAAAGAAAACAATAGTAAAAATAAAATAAAAGGTAGAAATAGGCGAAGTTAAAAGATAAAATATAAAACATCAGAACTATGTAAAAACAATACAGTAAAACTACTGAAAACTATTTTGTTGTTTTTTAAAATGTAAATAAAATATTTTCGCACAACGACTGAAAGATGCTTCACTGTCAATTTAAACAGTTCTTTATTGTCTTATGATTAGATTTTTATTTCACATTAGCTTCTGCTAATTGTGTTAGATCTGGCTAATAAAGT
Source organism: Cyprinodon variegatus (assembly GCF_000732505.1). Classification (NCBI taxonomy): domain Eukaryota; kingdom Metazoa; phylum Chordata; class Actinopteri; order Cyprinodontiformes; family Cyprinodontidae; genus Cyprinodon; species Cyprinodon variegatus. The sequence continues at coordinate 801,075 of NW_015150511.1, forward strand.
AAACAGTAGATCACAACCGATTTATTGTTGGTCACAACACATCTGCTTGTTCCAGCAGATATCTCATGTATAACGGCTCATGAAAACTTTGAGGCTGTGAGGCAGTGTAACAGCGCCTACATTTACACCAGTCAGATTCAATAGGATAAAAAAGCTCTGCTAATGTTAGCTTTCCAGTGTTTACTCCACAGGTTCCAGTCCAGTCAGACCAAACCGCATCATCAATCATTGACTCTGCCATAGAGTGGTTTAAAAACTATCTCTCAGACAGAACACAATGTATCTACGTGGACGGACTTAAATCTTACTTTTTGGAAGTGACTAAGGGAGTTCCTCAAGGTTCAATTTTGGCACCTGCCCTGTTCACTATTTTTAATAAATGACATTGGAAATAACTTGAAATCTGTTGAATTTCACCTCTATGCTGATGACACCATATTATATTCAATTGCCTCTTCAGTTAACAATGTCTTGAATGATCTTCATTCTGCTTTCCATCAACTTCAGGTCTCCCTAAATCAGCTGAAGTTGGTCCTAAATGTAAAAAAGACAAAATTCATGACATTTTCTAAAGCTCACTCCCAAAACTCACAGCATCACGGCATTAAGACCTTAAGTGGAGAAGCAATTGAGATCGTGTCCTGTTATAAGTACCTGGGTATCTGGATAGACGGCAACTTGTCTTTCACAACACATTTAAATAATATGTTAAAAAAGCTGAGAGCCCTGCTCGG
>NW_015150511.1:803087-805449 GCF_000732505.1 Cyprinodon variegatus
ATTCTCATAATTGTATTACTTTATTCTCATGATATTATGGCTTTATTCTCGGAATTTTATTACGTTATTCTCGTAATTTTACGACTTTATTCTTGAAATAGAAGAAAAAAAATCTCTATCCTGGCCCTAATACTGCGTCGTAAGTAATTATCAGTATTTACATGTTAGAAAAAGTAATTTTCAAATCAATAAAAAAAAGTGCCACATTTTTAGGCCAACGTGTTAAACTAGTTTTGGATCCCTTTAAAAAACGCAAACCTTTTGAAGATCAGGATGTTAGAGAACCATGATGTCACCTCCAAAGGAAATGTGGTTTTATATCTACCAGCTCAAAGTTCAGGTTTGGATCGTAATCGATAAGCAGTATAAACTGTGTATACAAAATGACAATAAAAGTTGTCTAAGAGTCAGAACGAGAACAATGAGGCGAAAAAACCTTCAGGATAGAATTCAATTTAATCAACATGTGCCAAAAGATTTTTAATAGTCTCTAAAAATCATAAAAATACTTTACTTTTGCTAAGTAGCACTATAGGTGCACTAAGAGGTATTAGCTCAGATCCTCCACACAACTGTTGGACTTCTGCTGTTTTGCAGTTGTTTCTATTTCTATGTTTTTATGCACAGTTTTACAGGTTCTTTATCAGTTTAAATGTCCTATTTAGTTCTTTTATTTGGATTATGCAATTTTAACAACTGCGCATTGGGTAATAAATATGGATTCTTTTGATCAATGCGCAAGCCCCAAACTCTTCATGATGATAACAAGGGGCTGGTGACCAGCAGAGTAATTACAACAACATTCAGGTAAATGACCCCTTCAGCTTGTAGATAAAGGGATGTTTATCATTGCTGATGACCAGAACATTTTTGAAAACTTTCTGGCAATATATCACTGCCAAAGTTCAGCACTCATGTCCTCCTTCTGGGGTCCTTCATATTTTGGGAATGTAATGAAAACTATGTTTTCCTGCCTGGTTGGAGAATCCTTTTATCGATAAACATGGACTGCTCTACTGTATGTCCCTCGTTGCTACAGAGCACAGTCACTCTGAAATCATCTCAAAGATGCAAATGATGACAAAAATCTGAATATGTTGGTATTTTTGTACAAAAACTAATATTTAATGTACCGGTAAACTAGTGTACAGCAGCTATTTGGCTGAATAAGAAGTGATTCAGCTTCTCCATGTGTTATTCTCAACAATAACACAAACAGAAATTAGAACATGTTGTACTTAAAAAATCCAACAGCATCATTGCCAGATCTGCATCAGTTTTACATCCTGTTTTTTGTCTGAGGTTTTGCTGTGGAGTAAACTCTTTGCCCAAATGTACTTTTAATGATCTGATTCAGGTTTTCTCCATTCTTTGATCACCTGTGAGCAGCGAGGGGCCTCTAGCCACTGATGCCAATGAGCTGCTGGAAAGCTGCCTGTTTGCTGGCAGACCGAGAACAGAGCTCCAGGACTGCTACTGGATCAGTGGCATAAAAAAGTTGGATGTGTGTTTTTTCAGGCGAAGCCTTTAGGAAGAGGTGACAGGTCGCCAGCCGCCTTATCAACAATTAGATTACAAACACATGGACTAGAAGAGGATTTATTAAGGTAGAAACGTTACTGAGGGATGCTCTATTTCATCCATATTCTTGGTATTAATCTACTTTATAAGCATTGTTCCTGATGTAGTCATGGTACCAGTGTTGTAGTACTCGAGACCGGTCTTGAGACCATCTTTTTATGGTCTCGGTCTCGTCTCGGACTTGACCGCATTTGGTCTCGTTCTTGTCTCGGGCTTGGGCGCTGAGGACTCTGCATTTTATTTCGAGACCAGTCAAGACCACAACTGTGGAAATAACGCTAATCATCAGAATATTATTAGTTTCTTTAAGATCCTTATTTTTATTGGATGCTTGGATTCAAATCCAAGCAATAACCTGTCTTATTGGTAAATGCATGTTTTTTTTTGTTTGTTTTTTGTTTTTGTTTACCGCTGTCACGCCCACCCCCTTTCACCTGCGCGCGGGCTGCAGCACTTCGATTGAAAGTCAAAAGTGGTTGTCTGAAAACTGGATAAGATGTCGGCCAAATCATCGGTTATTAAATTCAGCTATTTAAATCACAAAGAATATATTTGTAAATTAAACATTGAGAAAAAAGCATAAAGCGCAATGTAAGTTCTGCACACTGGAAAAAATCGAAATCTAGATGAGTAATTATTTCCTAAATTAAGTGCATTTGTTCCTTGATAGAGGAGGTAAAAGTGACATTTTGCCAATGGAACAAGACAATTTACACTTAAAATTAGAAAACACAATTGCGTTGGCTTATTTAAAGTTCATATTATCTAATTATCTTCTTTC
>NW_015150511.1:806035-808722 GCF_000732505.1 Cyprinodon variegatus
GCGAGCCTAACTAGCAGAGGATTTATTAAGGTAGAAACGTTACTGAGGGATGCTCTATTCATCCATATTCTTGGTATTAATCTACTTTATAAACATTGTTCCTGATGTAGTCATGGTACTGCTTGGTTAGCTTCTGACAAATAAACATTTTAGTACTTTGCAAGTTTTAATATGGACCCTATAATTACTGTTGGAAAGAAGCGCAGAGACTGGACTGTTACAACACCTCATTTTTCTCCAGTCAGAAACAAGCTGCAGTGAAGATGCTCACACTGCACAGGTGTTTGTTACACTGCTGTCACTATTTCAATGATTTAGCTCAAACCGTTTTGGTTCAGACGAGGGATTAGTTTGCTTATATGGTTAAATAAAGATCACCTAGTTTAACTGGAACATGAGGTTTTTTATCACGGCTGGCAGGGAGGGGTGGATGTGACCACAGCTGTGTCCACTGTCCCAGTTACTATGAAAATAGACCAGTTTTTTGAAGTTTTTTCTACTTTTGTAGATATTAGGGCTACAGCTATAAAGTAATGGATCAATATATTGATTTGTTTTTTTCAATTAATCAAGACGATGATATTAGTAAATTAATTATTTAATAAATTTCTAGATAAACTTTTACATTATACAAAAAACCTTTATTGTGCATTTTTAATATAAAACATGTAAAAATAACATATGTACATATAAGTGTCATTTTAAATATATAGGATTAAAAAGTGTTTATGGTTCATATTTGTAACATTTTGCTCTGATTACTGATGTAATGTAAGTAGTTATTATGACATCAAATAGCATAACGTGAGTAAAACATTAACGCTGCAATAATATTTTTGAATACAGGTATTTAAGAAGTAAATAATGAGGTGTGAATGGCAGTTTTTATGGTCAAACATATAATATAGTTCTATTTGATGCCTGGTTTCTAAAAAGTACATTTTGGATAATGAAAGCATGTCCGGACATATAGCAAAAAAAAAAAAAAAAGTTACTCACAGATGGCTCCATTTCTTCCTACAACACTGAAAGCCTTCTGTATTTTAGAACATTTTAAATTTTTGTCATTTGCTAAAAAGGCCCAGTCATTTAACAAATAATTAGAAAACACAATACTATTTCTCTTTTTTTTTGCAGTTTTTCAGCACTAGTGGCTTGTTTTTCTGACAGTAGGCTGACAGGAAAGGGGGTATGAGAGAGGGGAGAGACATGCGGCAAAGGACCACAGGCCGGATTCAAATCCGGGTCGGCATGGGTTGTGCACACTAACCACTGCGCCCCCTACACGCCCCACACAATACTATTTGAATTAGAAAAATAATAAAGCAGCATAGATATATAATGTATATATATATATATATATTTTTTTTTTTTCTGGACAGGGTTTGTTATTTGTTCAACTTCCTCTATTGGTATGGAGCATTTCTGTTTCTTTTTTAGAGCGAGTTCTCATCTGTTTTTTTTGTGCATTATTTTCCTTTATTGCAGCATTTAGTTTTTCTTTGCAGCGTTTTTCTGTTGCATTTGTTTTTTATATTAACATGTTTTTGAATTTACATAATACGTGGCTTTGCAGCTTATTTCATCATTTGCGTTTGGACATGTAGGCCAACGTACAGGCCTGTTGCGCAATGCTGGTTTTCCTTCATCTCTCTAAACCTTATTTGCTGTCAGCCCACTTTCAAATAACGGGCACCAGAAAAGAGTGAGATACCTACGTTTCTCGCTAAATTAAGGTGATATTACTGTTTTTAGAGAGGTGCTAAATGTTATCTGACTATATCAGCTCCTGACCTGCTCTCAACCCAAACCGCATCTGAACCACATTGGATACCAGCAGCCTGGTTCAGCTTTAGATGAAACCGTCTCAGATCAGACCATCAGCTCCTCTCTCATTCAGACTGCTGGCTTCTTACCAAGTTCACCTGGATGGTCTTCTCCCAGTTCTTCTCGTTGTTGATGCCAGCATTGTTGATGACGATGTCCAGGCGTCCAAACTTGTCCACAGTCCTCTGGAAGGCGTCTGTGCCACGTAGACAAAGACAGCATTACTGAGGCCTTACAGCTCCAGTGTTCTGTGAGAAACATTTGTCTGTAGATATGAATCTGCTGCTTATTAGTATAACCTGTGAAAGAGTTTACATTTAATCTCCAAATGATTTAAAATCATTAAGAGATTTCATAAAAAATATTTGATAATCTTTAATTAGACAAGAAAAAGTGAAGTTTCAGTCTAATGTAGACAGAGAAGCTGTTTTATCTCCTGATAGCTGCTCACCATGTCACTCAGCTTATTCTACAGTACTTGTTGCTTCTTCTATAGCTTTCTTTGGTCACATGATGTTGGTTCTGGGTGAGTCATTAAAGCAGCAACAGGTAATTTTAGAAGCAAACATTTCACTAGTTCTAGTTTAGAGCTCTGGTCCAACAATCAAATACCTGAAATTTCTCATCAACCTGATCTATAGGATGCTGTTAGGGCCCCATCATTGAAAACAGGAAAACTCCTCCACCCGTGCGTCCTGAAGGTGGAGGAATGGAAAGGAATGGAAAAGCAAATAACTGACGTTTTCAACTAGCCTATTCAAAGGGCAGAGTTTGATCTGATTAAAATTCAATGGTCAGACATCAGAGAAAAGTCACTGCTGCTGGATAAGTTTCTACTGGCTGCTGATGGAGGTTCTACT
>NW_015150511.1:813114-816330 GCF_000732505.1 Cyprinodon variegatus
TATATATATATATATATATATACACATATATAATCTTTACTCAAATCTTTTGATGGACAACATTTATTTTTCTCATTTGCAGCCCAGGTCATAATTTATGTTTTTTCTATGGTAGAATTAGACTCTGAATCCTGAGTCCCAAAGCAGTTTGAGATAAATCATGTGACACATTTCAGCCCAAACTGGTCTGATGTTCCAAGGAAGGAGAATTCAATGAAACCTGGAACTTATTTGGACCTTTGAGCATGTTTACATTTCAGGTGCCTGGAGCCAAAGAGGCCTTCATGAGACATAAGATAATATCTTAAATCCAGCCGTTTGAGGCAGCAGGAGCAAAAGCAAATTCTCCAAAGTAGTTTTCACTCTTCCTGCTTCATATGTTGCTGTAAATATCAAACAGAACTATAAAGCTGTCTGGACTAAACCGAGATACAAAAACATTCAGAGGATCAGCTCAGCATATTTTCCTGCAGGTTCATGTCAGTCTGTCAGGCTCTCCACTGCCTGAGGATACACTGCTGGAGTATAAACAGATTATGAGTAAATGTTTGGCATCGAGTTCTCTTTTTTTACAAAGACCCCGGGTGTTGTTTATCTCCTGCTGTGAGCTGACAGACGGGGCTGAAAAGCAGCTTCAGGGGAAAGGTGAGAGAACCTCACCATCATCTGCAGCATTCCATGTCAGCCGATAATTAGCTGCCAGTTCCCACAGACTGAGAGCAGGATACAGAGAAACGTGACCTATTTTATCAGGATGAATCTGATCTGAAGGAAAATCAGATAACAGTGTGTCCTCAGCATTCCACCCACTGCAGGAGGAAATGTTCAGGAGTCAGACAGCAGAACCGTGTTTTTCACGGCTGATTTGGAGCTGAATTGGAGCCGTAAATCTTATTCAAAAAGAGTGATTTTGTAACTGGATAAAAAAAAAAATTAAACTGACAATTTACGGAAAATCGGAATAAAAGAAAAAAAAAAAAACACCTTTTGAATCCGAAAAATAATTTTGCAACTGCAAAAGGACTTTAAAGTAGAAATTAAAAATATTAAACTAAAAACATTTTTTAAAACCGAATAAAGAGATTCTCAAACAAAAACAAACGTTTAAAGCTACCGTTCTGATTAAGTGTTTATAAAAAAAAAACAAGAAATATCTTTAAAGCATAATTTATATAACATTTTATATGACTGAATAAAAAAAAAAATGCTTTTTTTATAAACTCCAATTTGCCTGTGTTTTTTTTTTACTTTTACCAGAGTAGCTTTTCACCCAAATTTTATGACCTTAATTTAGCTCCATAGCTCTGCGTCATTGCATGTCAAACTGAAACATTTAAATTCAGTTCTATCGAAACCAAGCTGGACCTATTTTTAGACTGAATGACTCAGAGAAGTTCCTTCTTTACTCCCCGCGTCTTAAAAGTCTTTAAAGCAGATGATCAAACATGCAGCTGAAGCCAAGGCCCAGCAGCTCCATCATTCAGCTCCTCACCTTGCAGAGCATCTCCGTCCGTCACGTCACACTGGATGAAGGTGCTCTGTCCTTCTCCGAACTCAGCATCCAGCTGATCTCTGCATTGCTCCCCCAGGGCGTTATTCAGGTCCACCACGGCCACCTGCAGGACGCACAACCCGGGGCAGCTGAAAGCATCTCTGCAGAAGTTTGCACACACTGAGAGGAAGCATCTCTCTGCGGTTTCACAAGTTAAAAGGTGCTAAAAGACGAGACCATCTGCAAGAGAGATGGACGGTTCTCGGAAACACTTTAAAAAAAACATGCAAAGTTTACTAACATTTAAAAAAATAAAGTTTCTGACTGAACTGAACCATTCCTCACAGTCCGGTTCATCAAGCAACAGCAGTTTAAAAGCAGGAAAAGATGAGATTTGATCAGAAAGCAACGATAAATGCGCTCCAGGTTTTCAGAGGTCAAGCAGACATGAAGCTGGAGCAGAACCGAACCTTTGCTGAGCTCTCAATCAGAGACTGGACCACAGCCCTCCCGATGCCCTGAGCTCCCCCGGTCACCAGCGCCACCCTCCCGGCCAGAGACATGATCCACGCGTGCTTTGCTTCGCCCTCCTCCGGCAGCGCGTCTGTGCGCTCTAGGCGCTGCGCTCACAACTTTTCTCCTCCTCCTCCTTCCTCCTCCTCTGTGTACACAAACAAGGCATGCCTGTTTGTGTGTGTGTGTGTGTGTGTGTGTGTCCCAGTCAGAGGAAGGTTAAATAAACTGTGCAGGATAATAATTACCGGTTTCATCCGCGTTGCTCCTCCTGTTCCACACCTGAGCCACCAGCCTCACGTTCCTCCATTGAAATCCTGTTACACAACATTCTGCTCTGAGGTCTGCTTCTCCACACTCAGCGTCAGGTCTCTGCATGCACGTTGGGTAACATTAACCTGGGAAAACAGAAAGACTCCTAACCCAGTTAAATAATCTCAGGGATCACGTGAAAGCATTCTGAGAGGACAACATGGTGATACTTTAGAAAAAAAATGGACGTGTTGTTTTCTAGAGACTCACAGAAGGATCCTGATGTTGCTCATAGTGTTTACACAAGGGTGTGACTTTGGGTGGGGGTGTTATCTGTGTGCACTAATGATTTTACAGTGATTTTCAAAACTTTTTTGTTTTATCTGTATTTACTCTGCCCATGTTCTGTTTCACGTCAGATGAGCAATTTCTTTATTTAAATCTTTTTTCTAACACAGTGCCAAACATTTAGCATTTTATTGGTACATTTACACTGTAATTACTCAGCTACAGTGTATGAATTTACATTGTGCCAATTTAGTAATAAATAATTTGACTCGACCTTTACAGGCACTAAAACCATGTCATTTTCAGGGATTATTCACACTTCACCAGTTCGTAGAACCTCCATCAGTATCTTGTAGAACCTCCATCAGTATATTGTAGAACCTCCACCAGCAGGTTGTAGAACCTCCACCAGTAGGTTGTAGAACCTCCACCAGTAGGTTGTTGAACCTCCACCAATAGGTTGTAGAACCCCATCAGTATCTTGTAGAACCTCCATCAGTTTCTTGTAGAACCTCCACCAGCAGGTTGTAGAACCTCCACCAGCAGGTTGTAAAACCCCCATCAGCATATTGTAGAACCTCCACCAGCAGGTTGTAGAACCCCCATCAGCATATTGTAGAACCTCCACCAGAAGGTTGTAGAACCCCCATCAGCATATTGTAGAACCTCCA
>NW_015150511.1:817911-819107 GCF_000732505.1 Cyprinodon variegatus
GGTGTAACAACAGCTTTAATTAATAACAATGTTTTAAAACTGTGAAAATGCAGCCTAGGCGGAAGTTCAATGGAATAAACTGGTTACTCGGCTTTGAACCAAACCTCCACGAAAGCCAATCAGAATCCAAAGTTCATCTTAAAAGGCCTCCGATCCGCAACTCATCTGCTACCTAGTGCGCAGGTGGTGGTTGCGCTGTGTGACTTCATTCAGATGACCCCGTTTCAACCCACCTTCACCATTGTAGCTAAAGCTTCATCAGAGTTTCATTCCTCTCGGACTCTTACTGCGTTCCACTTAACATCTTAACCGGTCCTGCAGAAGACCACCATGTTAAGCCTGGTTCTGCCAGAGGTTTCTTCCCAATGGGGAGTTTTCCTCTCCACTGTCACTTCATGCTTGCTCATCATGAACGGTCTTTAAGCCCTTTTTTATCCAAACTGGACTTCCATCTTCCAGGTCCCAGAATGAAGCTCTAGTATCAGCTCACACAGTCTTCTGGATCTCCCCATAAAGCTCAGCAGACCATCTCACTAACCAGCAGTCTACAGACTGACCAACTTCAACTCAGCATCTTCCTGGAAAACCTTTTATATGTAGAATCTGCCTGCACCGATAGGAACCCCCAGTAGAATTTACTGACCCAATAAATCTGAAGATAAATTAATACTCCAAGTCTAAAAGTGAACTCTGATGCACTTTAATGACTGAACATTGCTCAGAACCAAATGGTTCCTGATTCTATCAGTAAAAGGATCTGGATCCAGCTGGTCTGTATGCTCGCTCAGAGGACCAGCAAATTGACCCAAACATTTGGACTTCATCTAAGTATTGCTTTTAAGTTGACTAACTTTGAATTTCGTTAATTTCTGAGGTTTACTGTAATGAAGTACCTGTACTACATTACAACTGCATTTGTATTTTTGTTAAATCAAGACATTTATTTCATTAGATGTGAGAAAAATACTTCTATACTTAATAAGTAGAGACAGGTTTACCCACTATGAATTCAAATATGAGCTGAATTTATCATGAAAGGATTTGTTTATGTGATCAAGCGAAGAAGAACTGGGCTCTGTTTTCCTGATCCATATTTCTTAATGGTTGGTGCCGAAAGTTTTTAAAGTGGTTTTTAAGTATGCTTTTTTAAAAACAGAAATTTTCATATCTCTTATGCTTCTAGAGGAATGAGGAAG
>NW_015150511.1:820575-822971 GCF_000732505.1 Cyprinodon variegatus
ATTGCATCGACTCATAGACTAAGATGCAATCCTTCACACTAAGCATGCTTGTAGCGACAGTGGAGAGGAAAAACTCCCTTTTAACAGGAAGAAACCTCCAGCAGAACCAGATTGGTTAATCTGCGTGTCAAGGGAAGGTGTTTATATTGGCCTTAAGGTAAAGGATGTCATCTGTGAAATGCAATTTTAAAAGAATGAAATTCAATCTCAAATGAAGGAAAAATAAACAAATAAATGACTCATGAAAGTATAAAATCTGTAAAAAGAAAAAGAAAATTTAAAAAGATATTAGATTTTTTTTTATCTAAGAAAACAACAGAGGTCTTCTAAAAATCCTTTTATGATTAAAACATTTATTTCAGATTGCATGTTTTAAACTTTCATTCACAAAACTTGTTTTTTGCTTGAAATAATAATGTAACATAATTCACTCCATACCGCTGCAGAACCTCATACCGGATTTCTGAACATTGATCTCTTTATAATGGATTTTCTGTAACAGCAACTTACAGTAAACAGAACTGCTCTTTGCAGAGGATTTGTGTTTTTCTAAGGAGCAGATTTTTCTGATGCTGCTGCTCATCAGGCTGATGGTTCAGAGCCAACTGTGCTAAAGGAAACTAACAGAGAGCAGCTGCTTATGTTTTCTAGCAACAGGATTTCACATGGTGTTTGTACGTATTCTAACCCCAAAGCTCTGGAAGAGCTCTGCTATTTGGGCCCGATCAGCAGATACCACAGTGAGAATCCAACAGGCGTGAAATCCTGTAAGTTTGGAGCAAAAATTAGAAATCTGTTCATTTTTAAATTGAATCTTTATTATTATATTATACAGGTTGTCTCATTTAGATCCAAGACCTGTTAAAGCTAAACAATGTAAAGAGAAGTAAAGATAATTTCAATGAGAATCCCTCCCGAACTCAGTGTTTGCAGCGTCAGCTGACAGGAAATCAGAAATTTCCTTTAAAACCCAGAATGGGAGTCTATTCACACATTGTTACCGGTACTTAAGTCAACAGAATCACAGCCAAGCTAAACCAACAGCTCTCCATGCAAATGTTCCTAGTTTCCTCTGTGGTTTGATTAAAAAAACCCTATCATAGACAAGACAAGGAATGAAAAAAACTGTCCTCCTGTTTGCTTTCTCTTCTGTGTCTTAAGGGTTGGAAACATTTCTGGAACAAAGTCTGCAAAGAATGTTTCTTCAGCAGGGTGGAGACATTCTGTAAAATATGACAAGATTCTTTGTCATGTGAAGAAAAACTGAAGCTGGAAAACTGAAATCATGAGCACTTTTCCACAAAGGCTGGATGTTTAAGGTGGTTTTCCTGCTAAAGTTCGTCCACGTCTAAAGCTCCCCTTCACACATAAGTCACACTAAGTCACATTATCAGGATGAACAACACTTAACCCCTATCTCACGTGAAAATGTGTCCCAGTAATTTGAAAACAATTAACCCTGGCAATGGTGTATTGGATGAACCTTTTATTACCTTCAGGGGGCAGTAATGCAAAAGGATAAAGCTTTAACTGATCAGGCCAAAGAATTTAAACATGTCACATATCGAGGACATGTGAAGAAGTCATGTATTTGCAAGAAAAATCCCTATTGGTTGCCCTAAAAAGTGCAAAATGACACTATCGCCTAATTTGCTCATTTCATGTCATCCATCTGCAGGAGATTCTTTTTTTTTTGGTTTGTCTGTTAAAACAGGACAGAGATATTTGGCTAGCTGGAAGGAAAAAATAGTTTATGAAGACTTTTACAGAAACAAGTAAAGAAAAATACATTAAAAATATAATTCAGCCATATAGTTCCAAACTACATATCATTTACTGGTACAAATGCCCCATCAGCTGTTCGCCAACTGCAAAAAAATAAAATAAAAAATTGTGTAAAGACACATGGAGACATGAGGAGCAGAAAGGGGGAGAAAGAACAGTAATTTTATTTAATGTGAGACAACTGTGTCAGTTAAAAAATATTTTCGTGATTCCACTTTGCAATCTGTGTTGGCATTAGCAACAGCTTTCTCTCTGCTGCAGTGTATGATGACAGTGAAGAGTGAGAGAGGGGGAGGTGGGCTTAAGATCTATTCGCTCGGGAGGACAGAGTTCAGTGCTTCTATGTCACCAAAGTTTCTATTTACACCGAATAAAAGTTGCTAGATCTTGTAACCCTGCTGTAATGCAAGGGATTGTGGGCAACTGCATCGCTCCGAGCGGTAGCTGAGAAAGTCAGTTGGTACTAGAGGTGGAACGGTTCACAAAATCCACGGTTCGGTTCGGTTTACGGTTTCGTGGTCACGGTTTTATCTGTTGATTGTTAGGAAAATCTATTATGTCTTGTATAGTAGAGCGCGTTTTGCACAATGCTTGCACACTGTTTTTATCCA
>NW_015150511.1:824176-832044 GCF_000732505.1 Cyprinodon variegatus
TAAAACTTTCCTTTTTGATTAAGCTTATAGTTAGAGTGGCTCAGCTTATCCTAAGTATCTCTATAGTTATGCTGCTATAGGCTTAGACTTCTGGAGAAAATTAGGATCCCTTTTCATCATCCTGCTTCATTCTATCTCTATCATCCCATTCTACAGTATTTGTAAGTTCAATCTCTAACGTTATGCTCTCTCTGCTTTTCTAATCAAAGTACCTTCATCTAGTATGTTCCTGTTTGGCTGTGATACCATTCTGGAGAGAAATATCAGCTGTGCTGCTGCCATCAACAACTCTATTTGATGTTTTTTCAGTGTAGTCCTGTTTCTCTGACTGTGACTAACTGTATGTGCTCTCTTTCATGCCTGGCTGTGTGTTTCCTGGACAGGGCCGCCGGTGGAGCTGGTTGTTACGTTTTGTATCTCTGCTTCTTTCTGTACGTCTGCTTCTGTCTCCTTGAACCCCAGTCGGCCTCAGCAGATGGCTGCTCACCCTAAGCCTGGTTCTGCTGGATGTTTCTTCCAGTCAAAAGGGAGTTTCCTCTCCACTGTCGCTACAAGCATGCTTGGTGTGAGGGATTGCCTTGGAGTCAATGAGTTGATGCAAAAAAACTGGTTTACCTTAGATAGAAAACTTGAAACCAATCTGACTGTTTGATCTTGTTTAATTGTTTCTTTAAAGTGCCTATAGATGACGTGTTGTGAATTGGCACTATATATATATAAAGTGAAGTTAATTGAACTACGCATTTTAAATATTATTCCATTAGAAAATTTTCTTCTTTTCCATTTCAAATCAAAGGAAAATAGATTTACTTAGAGAGAAGACAAATGAACTACATTTCATGTCCAGTAAGAATGTTTGTTGTTTTCTGGTTTGGGTCTTCAGGTTATTATAACCAGAAGAATCGAAGGCCTAATCTACTTTTCTCAAGCGACCCAAAGCTGTTGAAGTTCAGTCAGAAGAGGAAATGCCCTGAGTTAGAGGAAGCGGGAAGAGACGAAGCGGCCTGTGATGGAACTGTGAAATAAAGCAGCACAGTTCTCCTTCATATAAGCTCAGCTTGTAAATTTTACTGGTAGGGATCTTCTTTTGGTGCATGAAGGAGAAATAAAACCATCATGATGTGCAGAAAAACATCAGTCTTGAGCCATATTTTTTTTAGCAAAAAGTCACATCTCTTTATTTTAGGAATCCTGGTTCTTTTTCCTGCACTGGTTCTGCTGCAGCTGCAGGCAAACGTTCTGCAATTACAACCAATGATCACCTCCATTGAGTCGTGTCCTTTAGAACATGTGCTGCTTGGAGAGCAGATCTAGTCTGAGATGTGGAAGGTCCGGTGCTGGGATTCTGAAAGCAAACAGAACCAGGTCCAGTGTTCTGTGTCACAGTGAAAGATGTCCACAAACAAACTGAATCAGGTCAGCGGAAAGAAATCTTTACAGCCTCTTCTTCTGTGGAGGCGACATTTAGCATCAAAGGCAGAAAATAAATTGACAATGCATTGAATTATGAAATTGATTAAAATGATTCTGGAAGCAATAAGGATGTTTAAAAACAAACCTTAATAATCAAGCTTTGACTGCAGCAAAAACAAAATCAAACAAAACACACATCATCCAATTTTTAATTAAGGAAAAACTAAGAAGGGGAAAAAGTCTAAAAAAATGTTTTAATCAATAAAAATTAAAGTTTTTACTTTAGTTTATAAATCCAATATTTCCTTTGCAACAATTTTTGCTTTATATTTTTATAAAATTCCATTTTAAGTCGAAAGTATTTTTACTTTTTTCATATTTGGATTACATCTACAAAAAGAGCAGACACATACAAACACATTAAAAAAAAACCCTATTTGATAATTTTCTTAAATTTATATTAGGTCAAAGTTAAATTGTAATATATATTCCTTTTTCTTTTTGCTAAGGAAGTGTTCATTAAAAAAATAATAAATAAACAAAGAAAAATATAAAAAATAAATATAATTAGATAAAAGAAAATATAATTTATATATTATAATGTAGTAATATAATATACTTAAAATGACAGATACTTAAACTGTTTATTTAAATAAAGCCTTTAGGAGCTGTGAAGAAATAAAAATCACATTTCAGAGAAAACCGTGTAAACTGATTTTTCCATTAGAGCTTTCATCCTGGAGATGAAAACAAGGATTTGCTGGATGCTCGTAGGAAACTTGTTCCAGTGGAAATCTGAGTCCTTAGAGGAGCGGCCACCTCCTTACGTCTCACCTTTGGCACAAAGGAGGAGAAACTCCTCATCTGTGACCCTCTGCTGAGGGAACCAGAAGTCAGAGGAGCTGCAGGTCAGGTAACCTTCTAACATCAGCTGAACCTGAACCAGGAGCAGCAGGCGGCTGAAGGAGTCAGCAGAGGGAACCGGAACCGTTTGGCACCTTGGTTGTATTGTTGGTTCCAGAACTGACTCTGACTGTAGTTAACGAGCGGACTTTAACGAACGCTGACAGAATAAATCACAAGGAGAGTTTTACAAACAACATAGGCAGGAACAAACATGACCAAGGAGCCGCAGTCAGAACCGGGCAAAGCTTTGGGACAGAACTGAACCAGTGAGAATAAACGAAGAATCTGGACCCAAAACCCCCTGAAAGGTACCAGGAGGTCCATCTGAGGGCTGGAACGGTCCCTCACTGGACCGGCTGCTGGGAGCTGAAATCCTGTTGTCCATCCGCCGGGCTGGGTTATCTTTGGTGGAGAAAAGTGGTGACATCACGCAGCTTCACCCTGCAGATCTTCAGCATCACTTCCTGAGGTTTGGATTTTAACATCCGGGGCCATAAAGCTGGATCTGATTATCGTGGCAGTTATCTTTTTTAACTAAACATCTTAAAGTTTAAACCTTAACAGTGTCAGTATAAATAGGGTCCAAGCTTTACAGTCGGACCTCCTCAGAGCTAAGATGTTGGGACCATCCTGGACGGCGCTTGGAGGAGCCTCCTTCACGCCCTGTGGAAGTCCTCATGTCTCAGGATCTTGTAAAGGACCCAGTAGAAGATGTTGAAGAAGAGGAAGGCCAGAGGGAAGCCGGCTCTCGACACTGTGTCGATTTTTTTGGCTCGGTCGATGAAAAGCTTCCTCATCTCCTCCGTGCTTTTACCTCCTCCTCCTCCTCCTCCTCCTCCTCCAGGTGGATTCTGGGAAGTACTGACTGCTCCTTTAGGGGTACCCAGCACTGCTACGGCGTTGTTGATGTTGGTTTTGGAGTCCTTGGTGCTGCTGGGGGTGGATGTCACAGCAGCCGCGGAGGTCGGCCGGCTCTCATGGATCTCTCCTTCCTGTAGGAGAGGTGAGGAGGAGGAAGGAGAGGAAGAAGAGGTCACAGTTTAAATCTTCATGTTCAGCTGAAACCAAAAAGGAGTTAAAATACACTGGTTGGATTTTAAATATGTATAAAGATATATATTTTTCTAATTTTAATGATCATGTTTACTTAAATCTGTCAGGGCCATGATCCGGCACCTCAACACCTCTGAGGCTGATTTTGTTTCTTTAAGCAGATTTCAGTACAAAATGAATAAAGTAAAGAAATGTTAATATTTGATCTGCAGAGTTAGCTGCTGAAGGGACATATTTTAACACATTCAGATTATCGGGAACAGATCTATTGAGCTGAACAGGTCTGTTTCATCCATGGGTCTGATTTTTAAACACCTGAAGGTTTGATGTTCACCTGGAAAACAATGTAACAACCATGAACATCATCCTGTTTAGATGGGACCTTTGTTCTTTGATCCCTGAGAGTTTTTGGTGTAAAATATGTAAATGGACCTAAACAAACCCCTATTTAATTCGTCGTAATTGGACTTTGATTTCTGGAGACAAGTTCTGATGAAATTAAAGGACATTAACAAGGACCTGATACAAAGAGAACACCACTGTACTTCACCCCAACTCTAAAACACAGAGGTGGAAGCATCAGGATGTGGGAGTGAATTACTGAAAAGATTTACTGAAAGATGGACTGATGAATGGAGAGAGATTTGTTCCAATATTAATAAAAGCAAAACACATTCCAGAAAAAGAAAAATGAAAAAGAAAAAAGTTCTAAACGTGGAACTTTAAAAAGATTTCTCTATCGATATGGTTTTGAGAGTTATATTTATTGCATATCCAAAAGTTCCAACAAAATTTTCTACGGTTTGCTATTTTTGTCAATTTTGCCTTTAAAAAATGTTGCCGGAAAAAAGGAGTTTTACCAACTATAGTTTTTAAAAACCCTGTTTTAAGGATTTCACCCACATCATTTCTGGGCGAAATTTCAGGGTCACAAAGTTTCATTATTGAAACACATTTTTTTTTTCTTCATCTCATTTTTCAAACATCTTCTGTGTTTTCAATAATGGTGGAACAAATTTGTCTCCAAGGCAGAACGTTACATGGAAATATTGAATTAAATCTGAAGGCTTTAAGAAAGTTTAAGCTAAGGTTTTGAACATGATGTTCTTTAGCATTCTAAGTTAAATACAAGATGTCTGCAGGACAAGAAAGTCCACATCTTAGAGGTTTAATCTGAGCCCTGGAGAACATTTGAGAGCACTTTTTTTTTTTTTTTTTTTTCCGGCACAACCAACATTTTTTGATTTTGAGGAAATAATTTCTACTGTTATTCTGACACTCAACGAAGTGACATAACAGTGCAACTCCTGGCTGAGCAGGAATAAGAAAGGCAATCAGACACAGAGGGACATGAAAAGTTATGTCCATTTAATGGGTTTATGTGAACATCTGGTTCTGAGAATAGGGGTTCTATAGATATATATTATCTTTTTTTGAGAATATATATCATGCTTTCTACTTGTCTTAATTTACTTGGAGATTATTGCATTTATTTCTCAGTGGAATCTTCTTAAAGGATGATTAATAATCTAACAGAAACGGCTGTTGCTCTGAATTTCAATCAAAAAGTTGAGAAAGACTTTTAGTCTAATTCTAACATCATAAAACTTAGTAAGATGGACACTTTTTGCAGTGCAAAGCACAGATCACCCTATTTGAAATTCTAACCTACTGCTTTTTACCCAAATCTTTGTATAACGCTTCAGGTAACCTCCAGTATCTCTGTGATGTATTTGCAGAGTAGAGCTGTTCCAGGTTCACATGAATACAGAGCTATTCGAGATGTTCCATGGCAGAAGAAAGGCTGAGTATGGAAGCCAGGAAGCAGAGGTTTGAAGGAGTGAGAGGAGTATTAAGGAAAATATTCAATATGCGGGTAAAAGTAGTTTACTTTTTCCAGTAATACTTACATACAGTATGTCTAGTTTAGGGACTAATTATCAAAATTAAAATGTTGTTCTTTTTAAACTCTTTCTGATCAGGTCTTAGATAACTTCTCATTAAAAGAATGTTTTCATATTTAACAAATTTTATATTTTTTTTTTATTATAGCTGTTTTTCAACAATTTATTATTCTTATTTATGTCAGTTATTTTATTTGTTGTTATTTTTGCAGTTTTCTGCTGCGGTTGAATTATTAAATTACGCCTTCACTGTAAATACATTGCATATTACTTTGTGTTCTCACTTTTGCAGGCACCATAATATAAGCAGTTTATTGCAGGTGTGTGAATAATCTCATCATCTGACTGTTGAACGCAGTGATCCATATATCTGGCAGACATGGAGGGTCTATTAAAGACATAGTAGCTCACTGAAGCCTGTTGTTTCTGGCCAGTAGGGGGCACTCTGTCTGTAGTCATTGCTGCACCTTGCCCCAGCCCCTGAAGTGCTTTGTTCTGTGTTATAAAGTCACATGAAAAAAAGTATTCTGCTGCTAGTTTTTACTTAGATATGCAGTTTAACTCAATTTGTTCTTAATAAAGCCACTGATTCATCCCAGACGTTAAATTCTACAGAGTTCAGATAAAAAGGAAGGAAACATAATAAAACCGCAGATTTATGAGGAGACACATACAGCGGCTTGGTCAGATCTTCACATTGACACATGCAGACGTGCACAAACACATGCACAGTGGCTTTACCCTGTGGGGACTGCTGTAGATGTTGCTCATTGATCCATATAGAGGCTCTGCCGGTTTGAAGCCATTGTCGGCGCTAATGCGGCGCAGGGACTCGGCTAACTCCTCTGGATCGACGCCGCCGTTCTACCGGCCGTCAGCATGCAACAGTAGTGGTCAACAGACGGAATCGTGAAAGAAGAAACACATGATGTGCACAGACAGCAATGGATCATCCGGTCGTTCAGTCAACACTGGGTTTTCAACCAGTTGGCAAACGGCTAATGGAGTCCCACAGGGGTGTGATTCTGGGTCATCTTTGCTCTGCTAAATAAAGGGTCTAGTAGCAAATGGTTTCAAGAATCACTGAGCTGCTGAGAATTGATTCAACATTTTAGATTTCAGGGCTGAATTAAATTTCAGAAAGTGTCGTTCTGATCCTGTCCTCACCCTCTCATGATCCTCTGTCTTCTCTTAACACCTAAAATCATTCAGATGGTTTCGATACCAAGCAAAGAAGAGTTGCATTTGGGTCTATTTTTTATATTTCTGTCTTTAAATTAGGCCTAATATCTTAATGTAAATGTACCTGTACAAATGCGGATGAAATGACTTCTGAAGGTTACTTCCTCTGGACAAGTCTCAGCGTACATTACCTGTATTTAACACCAATAATATTACTTTACTTTTCTGAGATTTGATGGAGTCTTGAATTTCTTCTGGAGTAAATCTAAAATGTTTCTACCCCCAAAATAAAGGGAAAGGTTTTCTTTGAACTTTTCTACTTCAGAAAAGTTGAGCCCAGGCTGTAGAACTACACAATAAAGCATATTTGTATTCTTGATGCCTGTTTAAAAGAAAGAAATGTGCATGAAAATTCTGTAGCTAGCTTTCTGACTGTTTTAGTTCTTATGGGTTTCACATGATGTTATGTTATTGTTTTCATTAAATGTGCCCAAAAATCTAAGACTTGCTCAAGGAACCAAAGGAACAAATCAAAACATCTAAGAGTTCAGGCAGCCATCTGGTTTTTATCCCTGTCTGTAAGAAAAGCTTTTCAGACGTCAAGATCTGATTGAAAAAAGAGGGTTGACTGAATGCAGGGTTGATCCTTTCCAAACAGAGATCCCAAACATGCACTGACAACATGCTCATCCTTTGTTTGGATGGCCTTCTGTCAGAGAAATAACACAGCTGTGGAGAGTTAAAACGCACAGAGATGCAATTAAACTTAAACTGGATCGTGCACACACACAGGAAACATGCACACATCAGGGATGTATAGGATTTAACATTTCAGATTTCCACCTCAACCAAGATTATCTTTGAACCAAGCAGTGTAATGGCAGAATACATCCAGAAGGGGGTGGTGTGTGTGTGTGTGTGTGTGTGTGTGCTGCAAGAGTCTTTAACTCTCCATAAGCCTCTCTGGTCAAGAACGTACCTTATTCTTGCTCTTGTTTTGCCGCCTGAAGCGCAGCAGCTCTTTGTGTTGTCTTGACACAAAGTTGACGGCTGCGTATTCCAGCAGGGCAGAGAAGACAAACAGGAGACACACGGCCATCCAGATGTCGATGGCCTTCACATAGGAGACCTGAAAACACACAAACAATCAGAGAAGACCTGAAAGCAGGAGCAGGCAGTCTGAAAAAAGGTTCTCTGGGTGAGAACTAAAGCATTCACCACTTACATTGTAGAACATGATCATACTGCCAGATTTCCAGAACAAAGAAACAAAAAGCATAACAAAACCAAACAAATAATAAAAAAAAAAGTCAGTTTGTGAAAAGGTAACTCTCATTATCTAGAAGGGAGACACATTTCCTTCATCAGCTTGTAGAACCAAAATAAGCAGCCATTAAAAATATATTGGGG
>NW_015150511.1:834438-836778 GCF_000732505.1 Cyprinodon variegatus
GTAGAACCTGTTTTTGTAGAATAAATCTGCTATAGAAATTTCAAAAAGACATCACTGAGGCTCTGATCAGCGCTACATCCATCTTCCAGTCATAATTTCTTATTTAAGTGCTGACCAATCCGATGCCTGAATGTGTCAAAGATATGTAACTTCATTTCTGCATGAATTAATGCAGAATTCCAATGCATGTAACATCACGGAGTGCAAAGTCCTGTTCAGCAACAAAAACATGAGAAACCTCCTTCAAACACACATGTTCATTCTGAGGACGTCTATCACTTGTATGAGCACAGCATGAGAGGCTGGGATGCGTTATGCAACGCGTCTGATTTTTCCTCATGCATGCAAGATACCAGAACAGGACTGAGGGGCCGTTTGTCGCTCACGCTTCAGTAGATACATGATGTGTGGAATCAACACATGCTCATGCTTGCCCATGCAAAACATCCATTAGTATAATGAAGGCATAAAAAGGAGGCCTTTCAGGTCTCATCACACTGGGGAATAAATCACATCTGCCACAGAGAGACACATTTCCCATCCCTGCATCATCTTTTCCCTACATCCCACCAAAACACACAGATAAGGTTTACAAAAGTCCAACTCAGGGCAGGGATGATCCAGTAGGACCAGATGAAGAAGAACTGGCTACACAACATTTTCCACATACAGAAATATTTTTAGTTTAGTATTAGAAACTGAATCAGAAACAGATCATTTCAAAACTAGCTCCACATCCCCATCATGTGGTCATAGTGAGGCAGTGCAGGCCATCACTGAACAGGCAGACAGCAGCTTTTTCCTACAGAATAGCTGCAGTTTCACTTTATAATGTCATTCCAGCCGATGTTCTTATGTTCTGCACAGATCTCGTCAAGAGCATTTTCCTGATATATTTTTGTGATGCCATATTTCCGGTGAATACTGGAAGTCTCACCTGAAGGTTAAAGAAAACCTTCATTTTTCCTCTTACTTCTAAATCTGTTTTGATGCAAATGACCACCTGGTCAGAAAAAAACAGCATTCTTAACATACACTTTGCTGATGCCAAACTCATGCTTATAACATTAGCCTGATGATGGCATGTATAGTCAGGGTTGCCCCAGTTGCTCTTCACCTGTAAGGTTATGTGGCGGAAGGAACCAGTTAGATAATCAGGGAATTTGAAGATCTCTAGTTGGTCTCCATACTCATCATAGAGAAAAGTTCTCAAAAGACTCTCCTGACTTTCTAGATCCTTCTTTCCATAGACGGAAAACTCTTTTGGAGCAGAGGAGATTGTGCCATAAATGGATGTCCGTTTCAGAATGTGACTCAGGGAAACATGGCTTCCCTTCTCATAAAGTCCATTAACTACTGGACTTTATGAGTTTATTTTCACACAGTTAAAGTCATAGGGAAATCATATTTAAATGTCAAATCATTCTGGCTTAAACATGTATATAAATGTACTCTTTATCGGACGATACTGTCCCAAAATTTAGAAAATCTCTAGTTTGAAAAAAATCAGTCTTAAAATCAGTTTTTTTTTCTCATTATCTTATGCAGGCCAGTTAGTTATACGTCAGCCTGTACACCTAAATTCGGCCAATCATATATCAACGGTCATCTGTCAATCAAATTTTTTCGGTTATAGCATCTTGATTCATATGTCGCAGCTAATATACGCAACGGTTGAAATAACAAAAGGAATCATTATTTACTTTACCACTGAGTCATGTCCCAGTGTTCACGGGGATGGACGTCTGTGTCTTCAGCAGGCATAGAGCTAACAGAACTGACAGCGTTGCGAGGCAAGGGCTCAAACATGTACGGCTGTAAGCCTTCTACACCCAACCAAGCTTCTGCCGCCCTGGCGTCCTCTTCCCTAACCACTGATTGCACCATTCATGTGTAAATAACCTTTATGCTGATGCACATTCCTAAAATGATTTAAAAAAGGATTCAATTAGAAATGTAAATTCTGACTCTGGTTCAAGAGTGATTTGATACATGTATGGTACATATGGGTAGATTTTTGAGCCAGGTTTAGCCTCTAAAAACTTGTTTTAAAGGCACACTATGCAACATTTTTCAGTTAATTAATGTGTTCCATAACGTTTTGGATGATTAAATGATTCATTTCAGGTTGAACAACGGTATTCTCGGCCGCCCTGGTGGTCTGTGGGGGAAATACCGCACTTGCAATTGCAGGAGCACCGACCCGCACCCACAGGCTCAGAAGTCTTGCGAGAGTCAGTCTTGCTTTACGGCGAGAACTGCTACATGCCCCCAGTTAAAAGCATGCTCGTTGCTAGCGCAGTGGCGATCTTTGTGCAGTGCTGCTTTCACACCGGACGC
>NW_015150511.1:838666-840152 GCF_000732505.1 Cyprinodon variegatus
CGTAAATTACTTGCAGTGTGGCTAGTTTCAACTGCTCTTGTCTGTAGGACATGCCACTTTAGGTCCCACCGTTTGTCGATGTAGTGAGCAGTTATAGTTAGGTATGACTCAGTTGCCCTAGAAGTCCAACAATCACAGGTAAGGGCAACTCTCGTTGCTGTTTTAAGCGTCGTTGCAACGCCTGTTTGTTTTACATCTGCGTACATGCTTGGGATTATTACCTCACTAAACTGTTTGCGTGAGGGTATAACGTAGCGTGGCTCGAGCGTCTTCATAAGGCCACGGAAACCTTCATTTTCAACCACGCAGTATGGTTGTAAGTCTTTGCAGATGTATGTAGCGATAGCCTTAGTTATTTTCTGGGGAATTTGCTGGTAACTTGATATCAAATGCCTTCTCGAGCTGCATTTGCCTCGGGGCTGAATCAGATTGTGCTTGTGCTGAGTGGTGTCTCGTTAAATGGTTTCGAAGATTAGTTGTGTTTTTCTGCGTAGCAAATCTTGCAAACCATTTTGCTCTTATCCAGTTCACTGCTTTCATTTTGTTTTTTAAATCCAAAATATTTCCAGACATGTGCCTTCAAACTTCTTGGCGGTGATTTCAGAGTTTCCGCCATATTGTTTTGGCGCGCTCCTTTCGCGCAGTGACGAGATCTCGCAGGATGCGAGAAGTCATGAATGTATGGAAAGACGTACTTAAATGGATCGATTTATGGTTTTTATGAATCGATATCGGGCTATTTAAAGGGAAATCGATTCAAATCGATTAAATCGATTTTTTAACCCAGCCCTACATTTATTACTAGCTGCTACTATGAAGGGAACAGTAGAGCTGAGATATCTTGAAAAATAGCTGATCACAGGTAGTTTACTTTCTCAAGTTTGTTTCACCCACAAAGTGAGAAAAGTTGACATTAGCACAGAGAAACAAGTTCACACGTAAGTAGGAGAGGATCTACAGGAGAAGGAGCATAGGCTGATGCTTGAGATGTAGGGGATCATGGTATTAAATCAATGAGCATAAATCTCTCAAAATGTACATGGAGAGTAGTTTATGTGTGTGTTTGAACTTAAACTGCTCATTATTTAATAATATCGATATTTATTATGCGTGTGCACTTTTGGTGAATTCTGACTTCATACAAACTAAACTGTTTCATGATTGTTGCTCTTTAGGGAGTGATTAAACATTCTTTTCAGTTTGCTGAATTCTGAAAAGGTTTTTTTTTCACTTCTTAATTCAGTCATAGTTTATAAAATAAAAAGTTTACAGATCTATGAGTTACTGATCAGTGAAAGAAGCAGCATAAACTATACAGAGCATCAGACAGGCATGCTGTTTATGATTCTAAATGAAGTTGCAGTTCTGATCCACAACGTTCTGATAAATAATTTTACCTGAGGATCCTTTTTTTTGTTTTTGTTTTTTTCAGACTGAGTCATCTAAGTTTCTGAGGGTTGGTTAAGCTCCCGTTTGTAGCTGCAGG
>NW_015150511.1:841711-842710 GCF_000732505.1 Cyprinodon variegatus
GACGGAAACCATTTGTGACCGAGGCAGAACCTCCTGCTGCTTTCTGCCTGAGCAGAGCTGATGGTCCTGCTGGACCTCTTCCAACTGACAAGTGAAACCAGCGCTGCTTGTCTAAATAATTGCAGAACCAAACTGTCGCTGATACCATAAAAGGCTAGAGGTCACCAACACCTCATCCACGCTGGCCCGATCTCTGCGTTCTGATCGCATCTAATAAAATCATTCTACTGGACGCCTCTCCTCCTCGCAGCCGGCGGCACCAACAGGACTGATGAAACATGGCAGCTGTTTGGCTCTGAGAGTGTTACCTATGTCCAGACGCCCTGGGCTGTGTGTTTGTGTGTGTTTACCGGTGTTGTAGTGCTTGGTGCAGTATCTTAGGTCCGACTCATCTTTGAGGATAAACTGTGGGAGCGTGAGGCCCTCTGCCACCTGGACCGGGCCATTTTCCTGCCACTCGAAGATCAGGTCGTTCATGGTATAACCGACTGGAAAAAAGGCAAAACAAACAGATCAAACAATACATATTTTTGATGTGTCCCGTTTGCCAACATTGTACTGAGAACAGGTGTACCGATGCTGCATAACAGTCCCAACAGATTTGCTTTCACAAGTAGACCATCATTGCCGTTGCCATCAGATTCTGCTCGTAAACTGTGTATGAAACCTTATTGGAAGTGGATTATGGAACTATAAGAGTCTCAATATCCACCAATACACAGGATAAGATCCACACATTCACACACCGTGCATATGTCGATCTAATGTGTGCATTTTTATATCTTGTCCTGCGGGTGCATGGATTTTGTGCTGTGTATTTGTGGATATTGAGACTCTTCTAGGACCATACTGGAATAATTGAGAAGGAAAAGATGGGACAAAAAACACATCAAACAATACTTCAGACATGACAAAAGAAGTATTCCATGGCCAAGCAGTAAATACATGTATGGAAACCTTTGAATACGATTGTATTTTGTTGGGATGCACGATATCGGG
>NW_015150511.1:845095-847090 GCF_000732505.1 Cyprinodon variegatus
CAAATGCCTGTGTTGTATATGCAAGCATATGCTTGTGTATATAAGGTTTTCAGACAACAGCAGGTTTTCCTACAACAGTAGGTTTTACTCAATGGCAGGTATGAGGGGCCCCAGACCCGCCCTAAAGAGAGAGGGTTGCCAAAATTTGTGTTTCTCATAATGATTCAAATTATTTGAGAGAAATCCAACCAATATACATGAAGCTTTACTTACATTTATTCTTTCACTTTTATAATTTTATTCTCTATTATATAGCATGATTTGTCAATATCGGTTTGACCCAAAGTATTTGTAATTGTATCTTTTAAAATATAAATAATATTCAATTCATCAGCAATCTGTACAGTTTGGTAATAAAATCTACATGATGGATTTTATCTTGCTCATTACAGTGTCTTTTGATACTAGAAAGGCACCTGCAGAGCTCAGACTTCTGCCAAGCAGCAAATTTTGCTCAATATAGAATTCAACTTTATAGTCATTACACCATCACAAGTAGTGAGCAACAAAATTCACTCTCTGCATTTAACCGATCCCCTTGGGGAGCAGTGGGCTGCCATTGTGCGGCGTACGTGTAGCAGTGTAGGGTTAAGGCTCTTGCTCAAGGAGTCAGAGTGCAGGCTGTGGGGTCGAACCAGGTAACAAGGTACTTACAACTTTCTCAGAGCTTGAGCGTGTTGCTCTAACCCCTAGGCCAACACTCCCCAAGTCTGACTTACACCTATGTATAAAACTCGCACACAATCTGGATCGTTACCAAATTTTAAAAAATTCTTCCTTTAGATCCACCTTTGGTAACAATTTCCTTAAAATCCCTTAATAATTTTATAAATAAAGCACATCATATGTCTGCAGCCTCAGGTGTTTGTTCTGTTCTCAACTTCTTCATTCACTCTGCTTTCTTGTTTGACCAGCAGATTGAAACTTCCAGTGTAGCATAGCTCACCGTTCCTGTATTTTTGCCTTCAGTATAGTACTTCTGGACTTTTTGTGTCTGATACTAAAGCTGTGATTGGTCACTGCTGCCACTCTCTAGTTAAGCGAGGAACTGCTTGTTCTGCCAAATAATGTTATAGAATCCTTAAAAAAAATATTTAATGGATGGTTCTTGAAATGAGGTTCACATTTGGTAAAGATTTCATCACCTGAAAAATGTAATATTTGAAATAATAAATTGTTGAGTTTGATGTTTGGCGTCAAGAAGTGAAAGTGGCTACAATTTTGTGTTAGCTCTTACTGTTGTTCAAACAAGAAAATCCCATGAGGGTCCTCCTTAATTTTGATATTTTCTCACAATGCCAGACTTGGATGAGACTCATCTCCTCAGCTTTTCACTGAGTTCATGCTGCACCCTGCAGGACTCTGGCCTTTCCGTTACCCATTTCTGTTCTGGATAGTCTGTGACCATCTGTCTGCAGGATTAAAGCATCGCACAACATGGCTTTATCTTTGCTAACTTTGCAGTTGATATCTCTTTGTCTTGTTTTCCATCCAGTATTGAGTCTTATATCACACACTAACTTGTGACATAGAACCTTTAATGGTGGCCTACAATAAAACCTCCCAACTTTAAACTCCTGATTTATCAATATAAACCTCAGAATCAAAATTCTGTGTATTTTAGAATTTTTATCATGTACATAAACAAGGTGGAAAGGAAATAAACTGCCTGAACCTGAGATGTGCAGCACTAAAGGAAAGTGGTTTGATTCCCACTCACTGAGTCCTGCATTCAGGCGCGCTGGAAGCTGTTTGTCGCCAAAAACTGCCATTTAAAATGCATCGGAACAAAGCATGAACATTTGAAACTTTTTTTCTTCTCTTTTAATCATTCAAAACAAACAACAGCTCCCAATCAAGAGGATCAGGAATACTTGAATGAAACATGGCCTAAATTTAGCCTAAACTGAGCATTGAACGTCTTGAAAGTCCATTCGACTATGGATATGGGGGAATAATTTCATATCTGAAACAAAAAACACACACAAAAATAAA
>NW_015150511.1:847480-859891 GCF_000732505.1 Cyprinodon variegatus
GGGGGGCTGATGCTATGACGAGGGAGGCTGCAGCCCCGGCAGCACCCCCCTTCCCGTGCCACTGCCTGCATTCAGTAAAATCTCTGCAACTAGAAAATACAAACATGTTCTATGTGATGTTGATGCAATGCTCTGGGCAAACAGAGGAAGAAATAGTTCCTCCCTCAGATGCCGCTGACCTGTTCAAGTTACCAACCAAAGGGTGAGTATGCTGACGTGCAGGCAGAGCTCTGCAGGGCTTCCAGGTGAAAGCAGAAACCAGCGGGTGGTGCTAGTACAGGCCTACAGCCATGCATTAAGGATGCACGCTGTCCTGTTTCTGGAGATAAATTCTGAAGTGAAAGAAAAGTTTTTTTTTTTTTTTAAGCTAAGATGAAAAACAACAAAACAGAGACAGATGCCTGCAGCTTCTTAAAAAGTTTCAGATGTTTTTAGAACCAAACAATCTTCTTCAGACGAAGCAACACCTCCTCATCAAGATCCTCCACCAACTCTATCCATACTTTAGTAATGGATTGATTTGAATCAGAATAACATGTAGCGCTA
The DNA here is from genome assembly GCF_000732505.1 of Cyprinodon variegatus. NCBI lineage: Eukaryota > Metazoa > Chordata > Actinopteri > Cyprinodontiformes > Cyprinodontidae > Cyprinodon > Cyprinodon variegatus. Next base: position 848,027 of record NW_015150511.1, read on the forward strand.
GTATCACTCACAGTAGAGACAGACCGATACATTGCTTGGCTTATTGTTTTAGTCTTGAATCAGTATAATCATTCATCAGTACCTTCTGCAGCCATGATTGGGGATCATATGGAGCTCTTGCATTGCAGCTCCCTCCATCTGCTATACATTGTTTATGTTTAGTTTAATTTGTTAATAAAATATATCGTTTGTTTGAATGGAGACTTGTCTAACATTTGTTTTCATTGTACAATTGTGTAAAATGGAAATGGAAGTAAATAAAGCATAATGGCTTCAAGATTCAGCTTAAAATGATGTCAGAATAAATGGTATCAGGACTGGCCTTAGAAAAACTTGCATCATCTAATCCAGAGCATTCCATTAAGAGCTGCGCTCAGAAAATTATCCTCTTATAAATCCTTTTAGAAAAGAGTAAAGTGACATGGTTTCAGACTAAAACTAAAATTGTTTATTGAGATTTAAGTATCACATGAAACTTGTACCATCAGAAACCGAATTGGAATTAACCAAAGCAAATCAATACATGCAAACTTCCAAATTTTGAAAGTAAATTTCACAAAATATAAGCCGTATTTGATAATGTGAAACTGAATAAAATGTATTTAATAATGTGGAACTAAAAATATGTATTAATTCGTCGGCTCAATGGTGCAGTTGGTAGCACTGCTGCCTTGAAGCAAGAAGTTTCCGGATTTGATTCCTGGCCTGGGGTCTTTCTGCATGGAGTTGGCATGTTCTCCCTGAGCATGCGTGGGTTCTCTCTGGGTACTCCCATGGTCCAATAACATGACTGTTAGGTTTATTGGCTTCTCTGAATTCTCCTTAGGGGTGAATGATTGTCTCTGTGTTGCTCTGTGATTGACTGGCGACCTGTCCAGCATGTACCCCGCCTCTCGCCTTTAGACAGCTGGAGTTAAGCACCAACTAGCCTCACGACCCAACTGGGGATAAGTGTGACGGAAAATGGATTGATGGGTGGATGATGTGAGAACTGGATATAAATGTATTCAATGATATTAAACTGGAAAAATTTGTTTTGAGATTATATTTTTTCACTTTGAAAAAAAAATACCTTTTTTTTCTTTCAGAAGTGGAATTTAATTTCAATTGCAAAATTCAGATTTTTTTCTTTTTCTTGCTTCTAATCAAACACAGATTGCAGCTATGTAGCTGTATTTAGACTTGGAAAAGTGGAGCTTGGTTGATGACATCAGGGAAATGACCAGAAGCAAAACTCTCAGGTTTTTAATAAATTGCCCAGATGCATGAGAAGCGTCAGGTAAACAAATCAGACCCTGATTGTAACAGCAATGCTATATGTTTTTCTCAGCTTAGGACCCTATATTAGCATAGTGTCCAAGAGATCTCAAATATTTATGGCTCCACATGAGGGTGACCAGACGTCCTAAATTTTTGCAGGACAGAACACCTTTTTAACAACTTCAGTGAAGAATTGTTCCACATTTGACAGGTTCAAAAAAGTGAAAAAATCTGTCATAAAATCAGTGTTATACTAAAGTAGCAGCCACTGGTATGTACTGTATTATTGGATAGAACCACAACCCTTATAGGCCCAGATACACAAAGAAATTTAATCACTTGAAGCTTCTTATGTATGGAATAAATTTAATTCAAACCTGAGACTTTTGCTGCTTGTTATTTGACATGATGTGAATCTGTGTCCGATTACTCTGGTCTTTCTCAAGGACCTGGATGTGTGGCAAGGAAAAATCTGAATGCGAGAATTGAAACTGAATTCTAGAACTGAACCATAAAAAAAGTTACATTTATTCTTAATGCTAAATAGTTCAGTTTTAAATATTTCATACAGTTTTTTTTCAGTTTCACATTAAATGTGCTTTGAATTTGGTGAAATTCCCCTTAAAACAACACATAGAATTCTTGCGTAGACAGATTCGCTCTGGGGGGTTCAAACGTGGCAAAAGTTTCTGCCCATATTAAAATCGATGGAAGCATGTGTTGTTTTTTTCATGAAATCCTACATTTCAAAATGTACGTTTATGTCTAACTGTAGATTTCTATTCAGAGGTTACTGTGGTGAGGCTTTGAGATGAAGATCTGTCCTGTGGTTTGCTTAGATGTGCACTGTTGGGTTTGTGAAACTGAGCGTTTAATGCATGGAGAAAAAGCTGAACATGCTTCTTTCACAGCTCTTTGCTCTCAGCGCACACAGATCCAACACGCTCCGTCAGGCATCGCTTCCCTGCTCATCATACTGATCTCCATGCAGCTCTGGTTCCAAAGGGGTTTCCCTGAGACCCAATCCCCTTCCTGTGGTTCAAAACCCCAGAAATGAGACGTTTAGATTTCCCTGAACAGTTCAAACTACTGACTTTTTCCTCTCGGATAGATGAAGCATCTGTTCTGTTAGATTTGGTAGGACTTTAAGCTGTTCCTGTAACCTGTGGGGCGCTGCTTTGAGCCCCCACTCCATCCGTCTCGACCCCGGTTCCCTTCAGTAAGAGACTTAACCTGGTTTGCCAGCTGCTGGGGGTCAGAGGGTTTGGAATGGAATTAATGATGTTCCATTATTAATTCATGCAATGAGTTATAATAGAAATCTGGAAAAAAAGTTCAGAAATAAAACCTAAGAATAACTGTGGTGTTCTGTTTGATACATTTCTTTCATATTTATTTTTTTCTAACTTTCTTTTTTTTTGTTATTTTATACGTTCAGATGTTTCTTTTTCAAATCTCTTTTCTCAGATTTAGTTTTAAAAGATTAATTCATTTCAAACAGCATTTTACAGACCATATTCTCTTTACTTCAAGCCCAATAAAAAGGTTGTTGCTAACATCCAGCTGACCAATAGAAATGCTTCTTTGCTCCTCACTCCAGAGGAAAGCCCGCCCCAACACAATAAAAAAAGCTAATCTGTAAACAAAATAAAAAATATATCTGTGAAAAGAACTGAAATAAAAAAGTTAAAATTTTTTTTTGAAATGTAAAGACTAAGCTGCCATGCGATGGACTGGCGACCTGTCCAGGGTGTACCCTGCCTCTCCCCCGTACACAGCTGGAGATAGGCACTGGCACCCCTTGCGACCCCGCTTTGGATAAGCGTGACGGAAAATGGATGGAAATGTACAGAATAAATAAAAAATGTATTAATTTATTATTTATGTATTACATAATTTCATAATCAGAGAAACATCTATGTTTAAAAGTACATTTCTGCAAATTTAGTGCTGTTATGATGGATAAGGTTCATAGTGATGATAATTTAATTTTTATCAATTAAAACATCTAGTCGGATGTCGTGTTTGCAGGGCTTTGCAGGGTTATCCCTCTAGCTAAAGTCTCCATTGTTTGTATAAATGGCTCTGATCCTTTCATAACCAAAATCGTCTGGTCTTTTATGAAGGAGTCACTGTGATGCTGCACAAACGGAGTGTTAAAAATAAGCTGTGCCTCACATGGAGAAATATAGAAGCAGGTCTAAACAGGGGTCATGCTGCAGGGCAGGGGGGCTGGAGACGTCTGCAAACAGCAGGAAAAAACAAACTTTGATTGGATGGAGAATAAATGAGTCACTCCAGCATGTGTGAATCCAACTGGGTTCTTAAAGAGGTACGTCAGCATTTGCTTCATTGGTTCCATGACAGACTGAGCTGCACTGATTTGTTCACTTCCCGCCCATGTTCATCCTCAGTGCTTCAATACTCAGTGGCGTGTTCAGACCCTCCCTACTGCTGCATGGACAGATTGAATCCATGAGAGTTGGAACATATTCACATTCAGCACCAAGCAGATAACCTCATGAAATTATGACAAGTTATGAACTGAGCAGCTCAAATGAGCAGAGTAATCTGATTAACCACCAAGTGCTGCTTGGGACTTTAGACAGCAGCTACTTTTATCTTCATTTACATATCAGACAGTTTGAGTGTTTCTGCAGGACTCACAGCTCTCCAGCTGCATGATGCACGTCTGGACGTCCATCGGGAAGTTCTTCAGGTCCATGGGACACGACAGAGTTAGAGTCAGCCTGAAGGCAAAGAACATTTTAGGAGAGTGGAGGTTAAAGGCAGTGAGGGGCTCGAATTAAGCAGCTATAAAACAGATTGATCCAGACTCAGGTGTCAAAGACAAAGTAACTGTTCAAAAAACCTTCAGGGATGTAAATGTTAACTTTTCCTTGAATTTTTTAAACGTATTTAAAATGTTAATTTAATCTGATTTATTTCCTGTGTTCCCAGAAAAGCCGTTGGGTGGTTAATGTGTTGTATGATATTCTAGTCTGCATGGGTCGCTGTGCTCTGCGTTTGGGTAATCATGCATGTTGATCCGGCGCTGACACAAAAGATGAAAATTTAAAATGCAGCCTGATAAAATAATATTCCTTCTTTTATTGTTTCATGGATTCACCATTGAGGTGTTGAATCATAACAACAGAGCAGAATACTTATTAATAAAGCAGCTGGTGCAGATGGACCTGTTTCCAGCAGGAAATGAAAACATTTAAGATTTGTTTATGTTTAAGTGAAAAAACACTGTGCTGCTCTTTAACGTTAAAACTAAAGAAAGGGATTAGGAGATAGAACAGCCTTCTGTTCTATCTCCTAATCCCAACCTGCAGCAGAACTCACCTTATAGAGTACAGAACGTTGCCGTTCTTAAATATCCTGAGCAGTTTGTTGTCTGTGGTGACTTCATGAAAGTGGGCTCCCTTCTCGTTGGCAAAGAACAGATCTGGTTTCCAGATGGAGTCCAGCATGGATGGGTCCAGGTCCAGGGAGTCGTCGGGGTATTCTGCATAGGCGAGTCTGGGGTCGTTCCACTGCTGGCGGAGGAAGATGTTTACACGGTAATCCTGAAGAGAAAGGGTCATCAACAGGTCAATTTGCATAAAGAACATGGTCTGGATAAAAACGCTTCGTTAAATGTTGTTAGAATTGATTGATTGATTGTTTGATTGACTTTATCGATCTCACAGTGGAGAAATTTACTAGTTACATCAGCTCAAATAGTCAAAGAAAAAGAAGGTGCCTAAGGAAGAAAAAGGAGCATGGGATATATACAATGCATCCCCATATGAAAGCTTTTTTTTTTTACTTACTTAGCAACAAAACAGTACATGTTCAAGTTCAAGTATGAGTCTTAGCAATAATAAAGTCCCTAATGCCTTATTCGTACGCAATTAGATGATGTATGAGGAAGTTTGGCATAAACAGAGAACATCTGTATAAACATTCTTTGAAGGTCGGAGTGACTTTGACGCCGACCAGCCCACGTGAATTCCAGTAATCTTTCGACATGATATTCCTATGCATGTGCAGTTACGTAATGCGATGTGGAAACTATAAATGCAGCCTGAATCGACTGAAGGTTGGGGGAATTATAATTGAGACATGACGATGCATTGCTGAATGTATGAAGTTTTTAAGACAGCTGTATGAATTCGGTTTTGCAATTAAATGTTTCCCCCCTCCGGATGATAATATGGTGTGAATCGTGGCCTTCTTTCTGTCATACGGGAATTCTACCAATGAGCTTCCATATTTTATTGTAGCACAGGGTGTTTATATGGGTATTTATATGGATGGATATTTATAATTATATATATAGTTATTGCACCTGGTGTTAAATGTAGAGAAACAGGTTATTTCACAGGATATCAAATGGTAAATTGCACATTATACATTGTACAAGTTATTACTGTTGTGGTGTCTCACTGTAGAGTCTGGTTGCAGCAGGAATGAATGACCTGCGGTAGCGCTCCTATTTCTAAACAGGGTGTAAAAGTCTTTCGCTAAAGGACCTGCTTAGCTCCTCTATTGTACAGTCTGGAGCAGAGGGTGAAAGGTGTTGTCCATGATGGATGTAAGATTGGACAGCACCCTCCTCTCAGCCACTTCCTCCACTGAGTCCAGAGTGCAGCCCAGGACAGAAGTGGCCTTCCTCATCAGTTTGTTCAGTCTCTTTCTGTTTCGCTCTGCGCTGCCAGGGACCCAGCAGACAAGCTGATGCCGCCACAGAGAATTTAATATTTATGACTACTACTGGTTCTAGTGCTGGAGAACTTTATAAGCGGTCAAGATTAATCAGGCTTTTGTTTATGACTCCAGCTTCTCTCATTTGGTTGCCCCCCCCCCAAAAAAAAAATATATAGAAAAAGTTAACAATGCTGCAAAGTCCAGAGATTTAAATGTAGTGAACACTTTATAAACTCCTCTTAAATAGGAGTTATGAAATGTCAAGAGCTACAAAATGCACTGGGACAGTTCACAGCAGTGTGACAAGTAGCTGGAATGAAGATCAGTTCCTTCAAGTTGGAAGCCATTGCTATCGACCAGAAAAAGGTGGTGGTGGGGGGGGGGGTTATCTTGGGGTTCCGTTCATGTAGCCTTGACCTTTAATTGGTTTAGATTTAGAGGTTGAATTAGGATTATTCTGCTCTATTCGATTCTATTCAGTAATATAATAATGTAAGGACTTCACTTAAATTAACCTCCAAATCAACAATCCAAATTGTTTGGGATTGTTTGACAATTTATCAAGATATTTCAGCTCATTTAGCATTACTGGCTACAGTTTAGTTCAAAAACTAAAACAAAACCAACATCATTATGACTTGATGCAGAAACACAGCTTCCATTAAACATCCACCAGCAGTGATCCAAAGTTTTGCTGCAGAAGGGATCAAGGAGGAATCAGAAAAGACTGGTTACAGACATACTGACTGCACTGAAAAAAAATGTAAGTAATTTAAAGTAATTTGTTCTTAAAATAAGTGTATGTATTATTGAGCAGATAAGACAGTCATTTGGCCAAAACAAAAAAAGACAATTTACATTTAAAATAAGAGAAAAACAACCACATCCTCTTATTTTGGGTGCATAATAACTATTTATCTTATTTTAATGGTAAAAATCTTCATTTTATTAGCAAATAATCTTATTTTCCTACCCAAATTAAGGGTAAATACACTTATTTTAAGAATTCTTAAAAATTTTCAGAACATTTTCGCAGTGTGTCCAAGTGGCTGACCCTGAGGGCAGGAGCCACACAGCTCTCCAAACTCTGGGTAGATATGTTAAGTTGTCCCATGACAGTTGGAGATGACTTAAAAAATATATACATCCAGGATTTATCGTTGTACAGATATGAAGATTGTGTTGTGCTTTTTATTTACAAACAGAAAAAAAGATCATAAGTTCTTCATCAAAATCTAATTGACATGTATTATGTCTAGAATCATTAAATCAGCTGAGCTGGACGTGAAGGTTCTGGCATTTACTGTTTTTTTTTTTTGAGATCTTAACAGAACAGTGGTTCTGAAATCACCCTGCAGACAGGAATGTCCAACACTCTCTGAGCTTCACCTCCTCAGTGGGCTCCTTCCTTCTCTTCTGCACACATGAAGCTCCCAGCTGTTTGAAGCTGAGGCTGATCAACCCTCTGCGCTTCGACTGAGCCGTGCCACCCGTCACACAACAGAACACATCCTAATCTAGGAGCGAAAAGTTTTAAAGTTAAACAGAAACTGGCTGCAGGGATGAAACTGACAAGAAAATGAGAAGTATCTGAAAGGCAGCGATTAACTGGAAGTGGTTTCAGTCTGCACTAAACCTGTGGCATCATCTGATAAAGAGCCGCTCAGACACAGAACCACTGTGGATTATCAGGGATGAAGAGACTGAGCGTGCAAATGAAAAGAGGAGAGTATAAATCTGTTTATGCTGCATGGCAGGTTGCACAGAGCCGAGCAACTCATCTTTAAGCCCATTGTGAGGTTATCTGTTTGCGTGCTGGAAACATTCAGGACTGAACTCCAAATCTCCTGTTGTTTCCCCCCGCCATGGTACAGTAACCAGCCTTTCCTGGCAAAATCAGAAACCTCTGATTTATGAAGAAAATATCCCATCAGATGATTTAGCTCCGGTTAATGTAACTGTTAGGACCAGCAAAGAAAAAGAGCAATCTCATGTGAGTTCCTTCAAATATTTTAATTGTGTGCATCCAGAGAGGGAAAAAGTCCCACATCCTCTGATGTTCCAGCTGATTACAGATCAGTAAAGCACGTTGAAGAGGTTGTAAGGTTACATCACCGCTGCGTTTGTTAGACGAGTGCAGAGCAGATGAAGAGACAGATGGTGAGCAGAGAGGAGGGTCTTAATCCTTCAGCTACATATGGCTCAGAACCTGCACTCTGCACAGGCCTCATCTCCCCGATTTCTGGAGGTTTATGTTCCGATTCGCTCTCAGCTCAGATGGTCCGATTAGGAGCTTTAACACAGAACCGATATATTGACGAGCCGCGACCCCTGACCTTCTTTTCTCCATCTGCAGCGTTGCTGCTGTAAATCAGTTTCTGACCACCAGAAGGAAACCATCAGGGGGGGCCAGAGAAGCCCCTAAGAATTGAAAAGTCATTTGATTTAATTTCTTTTTATCAACTTTGATTTCTCAGATAGATGTTTTCCATAACATAGAGGTGTAAAGTAAAGCCACAGTGAGAAGCTGCATTGGTTGGAGTAAGCCAATCAGATCTTGGTGCCTGCTGTCTCCAGGCAGAGTTTCCTCCAGCCCACCTTTGGAAGCTTGAGTCCTAATGAGATTTGATTTCAGACCGCTGCAGGATGTTCTTATTGACCCTATGAGGATTTATAAAGGAAACATGTCCGATACCTTAAGCAGCTCTGCAGCAGGTTGATGCGGAGAATCACAGATAATCATCGGTAGTGGTCGGCCATTTAAGGCTAGAAACTGTAGACCTAATTGGTTTGTTTTAGCTAAGGAGGCTCAGCTGATTGGAGAAAATCCTGTTTGGATCTCAAAAGTTCAGATTGAGACAAAATGTGCAGAGACACCAAACCACAGAATGTATTTAGGAAAATGTCACTATGACAACTAGAACTTCTTCCAGTCAAAATGGCCCTTCCCAGGCAAACGCCAGTCCAACGGCAGCAGACTGTGCTCCAACTTCCAGCGACTGTAGTGACCCGCTCCTCCCCTGGACATGAATATTTTTTTTACTCTGACTCCACCCTTTCACTGAATCACGGGGTCTGAACAAGAAATGGCGCTACTCTTTACATCTTATTGTCCACAAATCATGACAGAAAGAATATTTTAGTAAGAGACTGATGCTTAAAAAGGAATTGTAGGGGACCAGCCAAGGACCCCTCAAGGAAAGTGGGGGAATTTTGAATGGCTATTACTGTATTTGTGTTGAGAAGGTCCAAACATGACAAGAACATGCTGGATAGATGGACAGAAAATTGACCTTTGTCTGACCAGAACAGAGAGAAAACTGGGGACAAGACTGTACCTGTTCCCTCTTGCAAGGATTAATAAATAGTGCTTGAATGAAGAACAAAAATCACGTTCCTGTCGAATAAAACTGAGACCTTTTTTAATGACAATGAGCACCTTTCAAGATAAAATTCACATAGTGCTTACCTGGGACTTATTCTTTGTTCAAAATTGAAATTTGGCAATACTATAAATAGTATCTAGAATAGTGAAAGCAAATGTATAAACATCTAATATAAATCTTTAACAGAAACTTTTCCCTTACTGACCAATCTTTAATTAAAATTTGCTTTTTGTTGCGAATTATCCTTTGAATGATCAAGAAAACGATGCTTGTGGAGGAGATTAATTGATTGGATTTCAGTTTAGAGGGAAAAACCCCCGATGTGATTGCAATTGGTGGCTGATTTACAGGGAATTTTATGTTTATAAAAATCAAAGCAAAGTATAGGAGCTTAATAGTCGCCCTGTTTCTGCTTTTTTTATTTGAAAGCGTCACATGCAGCAATCAATAGTGGGAAATTCACTTCACCAAAGTCAGCTTTGATGCACGCTTAGGTCTAGTGTGGGTTGGGATACACTATGCAGTCAAACCCTCAGGGAGAACTCTGAAGTACGCAAGGCCAGGGGTGCTGGTTTTGCGAATTGGCTTGTGTCTCCTCTTGGGCATGGCTGATTTTCACAGGTGGATCTCGTCAAACTCATACAGGAGCTACGTTCTTCAGGAGCCTGCTGGGTAACCCTTCAAACGTCAAGACTAACTCCCTGGTTTCAGACTCTGGCTGGCAGCACACAGATCTGTCTCCCTCTCAGTGAGCCCCTGAAAGGGACATAATAAGTAATTCAACTTAATTAATCCCACATTGGAGAAATTTACCTCTACATTTAACCCATCCTGTTGGGGAGCAGTGTGTTGCCATTGTGTGGCGCCCGGGGAGCAGTGTGGGGTTAAGGGTCTTTCCTCAGGGAGCCAGATTGGCAGTCTGTGGGAGTGGAGCTTGAACTCAGAACCTCTGGATTTAAAGCGCAATGCCCTGAACACTAGGCTGTCACTCCCCATCATGTGTATAAATGTACAAATGTCAGATGCAAACATGCATTTTTACACTGATGACAGCTATTTACTATTTGGGATCAACCCTGCTAAAGCTGTTCAATCCTTGCAGAAAGGGAGGATGTATTCTTTGTCCAGCTGGGGCAGGGAAACTCGTACATTTTAATCTACTGTATAAGGCCATGCTGGGTCTGTTGCCCTTCTACACCTAATTTGATCACAAAGAGAAGTATCGACCATTATTGAGTTTAAATGGCTTTTGTTTACTCTGTTCTGTCTACATGGAAGATTCTGCAAAAAGATTGGAAACTGGATGATTTTAAGTCCAGAATGAGAGCGCTGGAGAAAGCCTCTTTAACTTTTGTTTTTTGATAATTTAAGATGGTTCAGTGGGAGGTAACTTTTGCAGCCTCTTGCCAAGACTCTTTGGAAAAAGATCAATGAGAGTATTCTGTTCAAATAAATAATAAGAAAAAACCAGTGGGAACAAAATAGTGTTTTAAAGTGTAAAACTCTAACCTTTTAACATCTGATCTTAAATGACAGCAGGGTGGCAGGAAAAGGCCTTTTTTCTGCTTCATTTACGTCAAAGACAGAAAAAACGGGTTAAAATGTAGATTCATTTGCCTGCAGATATCAGCTGAGTTTAACAGTCATAAGACACACAGGAGGCCAGAGACACGTGTTGGCCAGCGGAGCGGGTGGGGGGGTCGGGGACTCAATGACGTGTCGACACAAACTGCCATGAAAAATTCATCCGAGTCCGATAAATAATACAAGTCAACTGAAAGCAATCTTTTCAGTCTCAATTTTCTCTGACAGGGTGTTGTTAGCAGGCAGAGCCAGCAGTGCACACACACAAACAACCCCCACCCCAGACACACACACACACACACACACGGTTGGTGGTCAGAACCAGTCCCTGCAGTGCAGAAAGCACTTAGAGGCTGCCACTTTAATCATCTGTCCGTCCGTCTGCCTCAGTCCCAACTACAAAAGAAACGCTGAGCTGGTCCGAAGTGAAGCATCATCAATGGTTCAGTCAATAGTGATGTATATTTATGTACATTAAGCCGTCACACAACGGAGACAGGAGAACCACAAGCAGGGTTCCCGAGTCAGAGGCTTAAAGCTAAAAATGAAAGAAATCTGATCTTCTGATCACTGAAAGTTTAGCGTCACACAGACAACAACACAGGGATGATATGAAGAAGAGAATATTACAGCAGAGGTCCATTATGGAGGTAATTTAGTTCCACAATTATCAGTTTGTGGCAAAATGAAATCATGAAATGAAAGCTTGAAAAACATCTTAATTAAAAGAAGGTTTCAGAGTAACTTTGTAATTTCAATTCAATTTAGTTTATTTATATAGCTCCAATTCACAACAAGTAATCTCAAGGCGGACAGAGACAACCGGATAATACCATGGTTCAAGGATTTTTATTTTTTTTAATTCTGTCTTTTCAATTGATTTAGTTTTTTCCTTTTTTTTTTATGTATCTTTCACATCAAGTTTTAAAAATCGTTC
>NW_015150511.1:860623-863822 GCF_000732505.1 Cyprinodon variegatus
GCGACACAGGACAATGAAATAATTAAACGCACACTGAAATAATTATATGTTTTTTGTTAATAGAATGAAGACGTATTTTATTTTAAAACAATCTGAAAAACGTTTAAATAAGGTTTAAAACAAAAATATTTAAAAAAATTATTTGAATGAATAACATTGTAGGAAAGAAAAGTTCCCCTCAAAACCATTTTTGGTTGAGACATTTTTCAAAATGTAATTTCAGGATAGCATTTCCTTTCGGATGTCCATTTCCATTTCAAAATGTGTTCTTTGCTTTTTAACAATAATGGAACAACATTTACTCCATATTCCACACTATAGATTATACTAGTCAGTTCCCTATTTTTTGTTGCTGGGCTCCCCTGTAATATCCAATACAATGTTGATGCCGCTCCCAATACATCCTGGAGCAACCTTTTCAACAGTTGAACAAAGACATTTCAACTGCATTAAATTAAAGATTACAATAAAATAAACTACTTTCTCATTTTAATCACAAAACTACCACTTTTGAAGTATAATTATTTTAATTTCAAAAGTGTTTTATTTGTTGTGTTACAGAAATCATAATTGATATAGAGAAAATAATAAAAGAATTAACTTTCTACCACGGTCATAGTCATTCCAAAAAAAGAATATTCCAATTTTCACTGAAAATTCTTCTTGTATGAGAAGCAAAACATCTTCAAACTTGGAAACAAAGTCCAGAGGATTGTTATCATTTTCTTTTTTGGAAGGAAGGCTTAAAAAAATAAAGCAAAGATACTCAGTTTTATGGGGTTTTTTTCCAGCTCAAGCTGGAATAAGTTGATTTAGCCTGTTTGACATTTTAAGAATGAGGATAAAATCCAGCATCCTGCTGGGCCAAAGGCTGAGACGTGGGCTGCTACTAGTCCTCGAGTCTAACCAGACCGCAGGAATGAACAAATAATAATTATTTGATTTTGGTCAATTTTAGGATATCTGCAGTCTCAAATAAACTTAAATCTATTCATCCAGGCAGTTTTTATGACGTTAAATATAAAACAATCTAGTATTTAAATGATATTGTTACATTCTCTAAGTACATAAAACAATGATGTTGAATTAACAAGATATTCTTAGACGGAGGTACGCTGTTTTTGTCCTCAGTTATAGAATCTATACAATATTATTATGTTCTGTTTAAGACATATAACAATAGTGTTTAAATAGTTCAATAATATGTAGTTTAAGCCCTAATCCTCCTAATGAATGGTTTGGGACGACATGGTTTGAACCCAGTTTATGTCTCCAGTTTGTCTGATTTCCACCCTGAAATCCCACAGGAGCCAGAGCCACTTTTCACGGGTTCACCAGGACGATGGAACACTCAGACTGTCTCACACATGAAGTGGAAGTGCTTTTTTTGTTAACAAACATCCTGAATATGAACACATGTGAAAGTGAATGATATGTGTGCGGCAGTGCGTGTTCAGCCTGGACGGACTTCATTTGCTGTCAGAGTCGCTAAATGTCTTCCAAGCACATCTGCTATTCCTGTCGTCTCGTGTGTCTCCTTGGATTTCCATCCCCGTCTGCTTGCTTCCATCAGTACTGGCTCCAGATTAAGATTCTGCTTTGCCAAATTAAACTTAAATATAACAACAAACCAACATAGTGACAGGTTTATCTGTTGGTTCATCAAGACAGCATCAGCAGATCCTCTGAGGTTGTTTCACGTAATTTGACTGAGGTCAGAAAAACCTCCAGACTGCAGTGAATGCATCACAGCTCAGTCTCTCTGGAGGATGCCATGATTTCTACTGTAGCACAACTTAAAGAAAAGGCGGACAAAAGGTCAGACACACAGAGGAAGGATGGTCAGGTTTCATAATCAAACACCCACTGGTAATGTGAAAGAAGAGTGATATAACAGGCTTCAGATTAAAATGGGTTAATTTTTGGAAGCAGCAAGAACTGAAAAAAGGTGACTATAGAAATCCCCTGTCATTTACAGATGATGATGAGGAGGGTGGAGAATGAAGGATAGAGAGTGGTTTATCAGGTTCAGCTGCTGTGCATCAACAAAGACTTTAAGTCTTCTTGGTTTCCACACAAAATTTTCTATATGGCGACTGAAAGTGAGGAAGTTATCAACTAAAATGCATAGATATTTATACAGATGAAAAACCATGGGGAGCGGACTAGTGGTTAGGATATTGCGCTTGGAATCCAGAGGATATGAGTTTAAGCCCCACTCCCACACTGCAAAATAATGAAATCTAAATAAGTAATTTCTTCTTAAAATATGTGCATTTTTTTCTTGAATTAAGGATTTAAGTGAGACACTTTGCCAATGGAACAAGACAATTTCACTTCAAATAAGTAAAAACAATTGCATTGTCTTATTTCAAGTGCATTTTATCTAGATAACTTATTTTCAGAGTAAAAATACTAATTCCATTGGCAAATCATCTTATTTACCTGCTCAAATTAAGGGTAAATACCCTTAATTTTACTCATTTTAAGATAATTTGTGCAGTGCACAGACTGCCACTCTGGGTTCCTGAGCAAAGACCCTTAACCCCACACTGCTACATGTGCGCCGCACCATGGCAGCCCACTGCTGCTCATGGGGATGGGTTAAATGCAGAGAATTGATTTTGTTGCTCTGTACTTGTGACAGTGTAATGACACACACACACACAAAAAAAGCTGAATGACATTTCCCTCGAACGTGGACACAGCGGGGAGCACTTTGGGACCTTCTTGCCATTTATAATAAGCAGGAGTTTAATGTTATCAGCATTGAGGATCAATTTTAGCTGCAGATGTGTGTAATGAATTACATTAAAAGCCTTCTGCAGGGATTGAATTGTTTTTGCAGGAGTTGATCCCAGATACTAAAGAATCGTCTCATGAGCATAGAAATGCATATTAACTTCCGACATGTTTATTCCCAGTTCCCTTATGTATATAATAAAAAGTGTGGGTCCTAATACTGAACACTTTTGGACACTTAGAAGATCAGGACACTGTCCATCATATAATACACTGAGTTCTGTCACTGTCATTAATGATGTGTGAACAAGGTAACTGCATTGTCATATTCTCATTATCAGTTCGTATGAAATCGTACGAAAAGTTATGCACAGTATTTCGTACGTTTTGGACGTTTTTCCTGGAAAAGACAGATCAGTGCGCATGCGCAGCCAGACAGACAGAAAAAAGCAGATCC
>NW_015150511.1:864468-866498 GCF_000732505.1 Cyprinodon variegatus
CCAGTTACGGTTAGCAAGTCTGAGCCAACCAACCTGTCTGATTCTCTGACTCCCTTGAAACCTGATCCTGAACCTGACCAGTTTTGTCCTCTCTGCCTCCTAGGAAGAACCGAACTGAATCCTGAAACTCTGGAAGAGTTTCTCATCTGCACTACCTGTCTGATCTCTGGAGATCATTGGATGATCAATCTGTATGAACCTGCCTGCCCGCTCTGAAGAAGAGAACTGGAGAAAACCTCTGATCTGAACACAGAGAAGTCTGAAGTCAAGCCCTGCCACTGCCAAGCCCTCTGCTCACCATCTGCCTCTGGACCCTCCTGGTTCCCTCCCTCTGCCGCTCAGTCAACCACTGAACAGATACAGACCTGCATAATTCAACAAACAACTGAACCTGGATCTCAGCTAACCGAACTATCCTTCTCTGCAGAGAACCCTGTTGTGACCAGTCCCGGACCTGTTAATCCGAATCAGTCTTTATTATCCATTTTGTGATCAATAAACTGTTAAACTTTTCTTCCGTGTCTGAGTGTGTTCTGCATGTGGGTTAGGTCCCTTAATCCCACCATGACAGGATGGTCCACTGTGTCAAAAAGCTTTTAACAGATCAATAAAAAGAGAGGCACAATGCTGCTTTTTATCCAGAGCAACAATAATATAATTAATCACCTTTGTAGCTGCAAAAGGTACTGTGATTTGTCTTTAAGCTAGATTGAAGATTATTGAAGTTTATGTGAATATAAGAATGCATTTAACTGAGATTCATGAACGATAGGCAGGATGCACAAATTGGATATTGACCTGTAGTCAGTTAGATGTGCAAAATCTCCTTTAAATAGAGGAGTAACTAAAGCTGACTTCCAAACTGATGGAATTTCTTTGTTTTGGACCGAGAGATTAAAAATGGTTGCAAGAGGTTGGGGGGCGGCGTGCCCTCTACACCTGGAACACCATTAAATGGGCTGATACAGGAGGTAGAGGGGGGTTACTCCTGTAGGGTCAAACAATGAACCAGATAACAAAAATGTTTGTTTAAGCAATTTAAGACTCAGATCATGATAGACTGAGTCAGGTTCGTTTAGCATATTTTTTGGGAATACCCAAGAGCTTTTATTAACAAATTATTCTAATTATTCTCCAACATTTCTGTGGATTATTGAGGTTCTCAGTTGTGATGGACAAGTAATAATCTGATTTAAGAGCTGCTTATTTTAGATAGCAGTATTTATTTATTGGTTTTATTTTAAGATAGTTAGACCAGTGTGTCACTTTCATATTTTTCTAATCAGTTCAGTTCAACTTCTTTATTTTCTAGTCAGTTTATGGTAACTCTTCAGCATCTCTATCTAACTCAGCATCCAGTTATAGCAAAACTGAACGAACACTGTGATATAAAAATATGCGTATTATTTAATTCATCTATACAATTGACAAAGTTTTCTAAATGAAAAGGAATTTCAGTTTGTTTTTTTTGTCCCTGTGCAGGAAAGTATTTCAAGATAAAATGTGAAACTAAATCTAACAGCTCTGGGCCTCTGAGCCGCAGCTCTTCCTGCTCTAAATATTGCAGGTCATAAATAAAGAAGGTGCACATTAATTAGGAGGACACTCCAGCACTGCCCCCAGAGTTCACGCTGTCTGATTCCACTGTGGTATCCTGTCTGGAAACTAAGCAAAAACATTCTTCACACGAAAAAAAAAACAACAAAAAACTACAGATTTATTCATATCGTCTGTCAACAAGCTGCAAAGTGCAAAAAGGCTTTCAGCAACATTTACATGTTTAATGTAGGCTGCAGATGTCGATTATGCTAGTCATTGACTGATCTAGAGATTAGTTGTGTTTGAACTAAAGAAAAACAACCAAAACATTTATTTAAAAATTCCAATGCATTTTATATTGAAAGAAAAAAGTGAAGAAAGAGGAAAACAGAAAAAAAAAACAATGTTATTTCAGGTGTAGTAGAATAATGTTTTCATCTTAACTGCATTTCTTTGCATTTTATGTAGATCTTACTTTGTAATCCAGGACA
>NW_015150511.1:866920-868325 GCF_000732505.1 Cyprinodon variegatus
TACCCCTTTACCTGTTCCATCTCGTCCCCGGTCCCACATTGCAGTGGATTTTGTAACCGGCCTCCCCGTCTCCAAGGGTATGACAACAATTCTCACAATTATTGACCGTTTTTCTAAGTCCTGCCATCTTGTCCCCCTTAGGAAACTCCCTACTGCATTTCAAACGGCTCAACTACTCATAAAGCATGTCTTCCAACTCCATGACATCCCTCAGGAGATCCTGTCTGATAGAGGCCCCCAGTTCACAGCTCAGGTCTGGAAAAACTTCTGCTCTGCCCTTGTCTTCACTCTTCTCAGGTTACCACCCTCAAACAAATGGACAAACAGAAAGGAAGAACCAGGAACTGGAATCCACTCTCCGTTGCCTCACCTCCACCAACCCAACAGACTGGAGTCAATTTCTCCCCTGGATTGAGTATACTCATAACTCTCACACTTCATCTGCAACCGGTCTGTCTCCCTTTGAAATCTCCATAGGTTATCAGCCAGCCCTGTTTCCCACCGATGAAAAGGACATATCTGTCCCGTCTGTTCAACACCACATCCGCCGTTACCAGAAGGTTTGGAAGGACACCATAGCCGCTCTGAAACGGACATCTGCACAAAATAAACGCTTCCCCGATCGCAGACGACGACGCACAGCTCCCACCTATTCACCAGGTCAACAGGTTTGGCTTTCCACACGCGATATTCCTTTAAAAACTATGTCCCGCAAATTTTCCCCCAGATTCATCGGTCCGTATAAGATTGCCTCCATCATCAACCCGTCTGCCGTCCGCCTGCACCTGCCACCTTCACTCCGCATCCATCCTACGTTCCATGTGTCACAAATCAAGCCTGTTCTGACCAGTCCTTTGTGCCCTCCGTCCGACTCCCCTCCACCGCCCAGGACATTGATGATCACCCTGCCTTCACCGTATCGTGGACTCCCGTCGCCTGGGCCGCGGTTGGCAATGCCTGGTCGACTGGGAGGGCTACGGACCGGAGGACCGCACTTGGGTTCCGGGATCCTTCATCCTGGATCCCTCCCTGATTGACGACTACCGTGAGTCTCTGCCATCCATTTCTTCTGGACCGCCAGGAGGCGGTCGTTGAGGAGGGGGTACTGTTGGGATCTGGAGGTCTGTCCACCTTTCTCCAGCAGAGGACGTCCTAGGTCTCCTGGAGCCGAAGCTGACTTCTACATCTGCGGCTCGTTAACTCATCAGGAGATCAGCATATAAGCAGTGGCAGCGCAACACTCCAGTGCCAGTTACGGTTAGCAAGCCTGAGCCAACCAACCTGTCTGATTCTCTGACTCCCTTGAAACCTGAACCTAACCAGTTTTGTCCTCTCTGCTTCCTAGGAAGAACCGAACTGAATCCTGAAACTCTGGAAGAGTTTCTCATCTGCACTACCTGTCTGA
>NW_015150511.1:869073-870282 GCF_000732505.1 Cyprinodon variegatus
AAGGAGGGTTCAGAGTCTGACAGGGTGAGAAAGCATGAACAGGTGGTCATGCACAGGAGCAGACAGGATCAGGTGCGGATGAGCAGGCTCAGTGGATGAGGGTAGCCGAGACAGGACGTGGAACCAGAACTTGAAGCAGGACTTTAAACTGGTCTCCTCCCTGGAGCCAGGCTTACTGAGATAAAAACTGAACCCCAGCACATATAGAGCCAAAAACCCAGAGGACTCCGTGGGGGAGGAACAGTGGACGATCAGGAAACGAGACAAACACAAAAATCTCTTTCCACTGGCTGCCAGGATCCAGGACATGAACCATGAAATAAAACTGAACAGACAGACTGACAGAAAACAAATAATGATCTGGCACTGAAAGCTCAGGCTAAAATGAATATAACCAAGAAGCAACAGGTGAGAGGAATAAATTATAATTGCGACAGGGAGGGAAACCGACAGGTGAAAGGAATGACTAATTAAGGAGGAGCAAACAGGCCAGATCATGACAAGATGTCTCTTTCTAGGAAAGAGTTTTAGATAAGCATGTGAAGATTTTGCACTCCGTGCGCAGCTGTCCACGCACGGAATGCAAAGCAGGGCACACAGTTTCTTAATCTGCGCGCACGCATTGGAAAACCGTGCGCTCAGTTTAGCAATCCGCGCCCATGGATTTCCGCCGGCTTTTTTTTTTTTTACCCTGACACCCAGCGGGCTCCGTAATTAAAAGCACTGAGTGCATCAAGGAGTAGATCAAATTCTGAAAAGTTATTAGTTTAAGATTTGTTTTCTAACTCTAATCCCTCCCTTCTTTTAAATTCACAGAGCATTATTATTTTCTTTGTACAAATGTATTGCCTTATGTTCTGTCCATGTACAGTTAAAATGTCTTACTACTCAAAAATGTTCTTTACAAATAAATTAAAACTTACATGCCAGTGGCTGCAATCAGACTCCTGATGGCAGGAGATCATAAACTTTAAACTGACTGCAAAACCTCACAGCAACACTTGGTGGCAGCAGCCACTGGGGTTAAATGCAGGACAGGTATAATGCTGAAGGAGTCAATCCTAACAATTACACCACCTTCTGATCTAAAAGTAAACTGAAGAGTAAAAGTTTGCTCTGAAATACTCACAAGTATAAGAGATCAAAGAAGATTTTCATTGTTTTATGAATTATTAATAATCTAAACCAAAAAACTTCAAACTTATAACA
>NW_015150511.1:874041-877229 GCF_000732505.1 Cyprinodon variegatus
CATTTAACATTTGCAACTGTTGATTTATTGCAGCTGTTGTTAGATAGAGCTGTGGTTGACTTGAGGTAAAAGGGTGTTATGTTCAAACTGATCTCTTTGTGTGATTTTTAATAATTTTTCTGGAATGTATCCTCTGCCCCTGTTTTATCTGATCTATGAGATAAACAAGTTGTTTCTGTCCATATAGCTGTGTTCACCATATATTCATCTATTCATAACATTCTCTGTAAACCTGATTGGAAAATTATGCATGACCAGTGTGGTGGGGAAAAATCTATGCCCTATTAATTATCTTTTACATATATTGATTTATGAGTGCTGAGTTTCATTCATTTAGACCTCAGAGCTGAAAGGCTACTAGGCATCTAGGTGAGAGTGTGTAGGATACGCTAGACTGTTTCTCAGGGATTATTCCATAACATTATGCGTTATTAAATATTGTTTGGGTGACAATATGTTAAGACCTTCATAGAGTTTCTGCAGGGTTTTAATTAGTGAGAGAAAAACGCTGTCTAGATCCGAACATCATATTGTGAGGGCTGTTATGATTGACTTGTTCTCTTTTTACTTTGCAAAATAAAATAAAATGCTGACTAAGTGAAATCAGTCGATCTCTGTTTATTTAACTAGCATGGTGGAATACATGTTTCTGTTGGGTTCATAAATATAGGTTTGCAAAAGAAGAACTGAAATACACAGTAATGGATTTTTCATACGGCTTCTGCAGAAAGGAGAGACAGTTGAACCCCAGACTCAAACACACTGTCTCACCCTGGACCTCCTCCGCAGAGCGTTTTATTAACAGAACATGACACATGGTTACAAACAGAGTGTTGTTCTGACAGAACAATTGATCAGTTCATAAAAACAGGATGCCCCATCAGATACACGATACACATTGCTTCACAAATGTCACAGTCGATTAAATTACTTTTCTTCCTTCTACTGAGTATATGTTTAAACCTCATTAAACGCCTCCCTACATATGGAGTAGTATTCAGAAAACTAGAATATCATTTCCAAGGAGCTGCTTTTTCAGATTCAAGGCACTTTTCAAAAATGAACCTAGAGCAGGTATGAAGCACTTAGTTTAAGCCTGCATTTTTTGGAGAAACGTTGATTTATTGGTCTGATGTAATACACTAATCTGTATACGATAAACATTGGCCCTTCGGAGCAAAATACAGGGGAACTGGAGAGAAAACGATGCTCTACATGCCTATGGGAATCTTACCTATTCTGGAAAAATGGTTTATTGCTGGATAAGATGAGACTCCATAAAGAAGAGCAGCATATATAGGACAAGAATTATCCTAGATTTCTTTTCAATACAGTTGCAAAACTTACCCAGAGCCATAGCTCTGTGGAACCATCCATCCCACCTATTCTTAGCAGTAATTGATTTTATGGGATTCTTTATTAATTGATTCTATTAAAAATAAGACCATTGGCACCCCTCTAAATATGATGGGTTTATCTCTGGAAGGTGAGGCAGCATCTGAGGTAATGATATTCTAAACTTGGGTTTAGGCTGTTTTGATCCAGTTTAAGTTTTAGTGTTTGCAAAATTAGGATCTTCATCTAAGTCTTCAACTTGTATGCTAGATCTAGTTCCAACCAATTTTTTAAAGGAAGTTCTCCCTCTTATCTCCTCCTCCATTTTAGATGTGATTAATCTATCCCTGTTACAGGGATATGTACCTCGAGGCCTTTAAGGTAGCTAAACAAAATAGTTCCTAAATGAGTGTGTGAACATTTACACCATAATGAACTTTTTGAACAGTCTCTGTCTAGTTATAGAGCTCATCATAGCACTGAAACAGCTTTGGCGAAAGTCACTAATGATTTTCTCATGGTCTCAGATAATGGATTTGTGTCTGTACTTGTAATTTTAGATGCCAGTGCTGCATTTGACACAGTCGATCGCAATATTATTCTTAATTCAATTCCAATCAGTTTATTTATATAGATATATAGAAAAAGAACAAAGAGCAGAACGTTAGAGATGAGCATGAATCCTCATGGTGTCAATCATCGGCCTTTCTCTTAGAGAGGCTGGACAAAGAGAACAACCTGCTCAGAACAGAAACACAGCTGGAGTGGAGGGTATACAGACATGGATTCTGTAATATACACTGTTAAAATAATAAAGGTAAAATGTAAACAACACAATATGATTTCAATAAAGTAAAAGATTCTAAATCTAAGATTTGCTGCCAAATTCATAGACTTTACAAATATATCTTTTGAGTGCTTGTAGTAGATCTAAAGGACGCAAACAGGAGTGCTGGGAGTGATCCGTCTTTAACAGTTTTTTTCTACAGCAACCTAAGCTGGAGTGTTCTCCAGTATCTCTTTTGCATAAACCTCCTGCCAGTAAACCAAATCTCCCAACTCTGCTGCAAAGTATTAATGCAAAAAGCAGGGAAGGCCTAAACCAACCTTATACAAATTAATCTTAGACATTTCCTGGACTTGAAGCTCCAAATAAATGGTACAACAATAGAATTTAAAATGCTGAAAAAGGAACTTATTGAAAAAAAATCTGAAAATTCCTCAAAAATGTGTAATGGTATTTATAAAAGCTTTATATAGAAAAGGAGAGTGTTTATCTCTGTCCTCCCTCAGTTATTTCTAATTTTACCAGAAAGTTTAATTAAAAATTAATTTAGGGTCCAGATATTTGAGTCTCTTTGTTATTTTAAATGGACGATTGTATATGAAGTTGGGATTCATATCTAAAGCCAAAGTCAGTTTGTTTTTTGTCTGTTTACTGAATAACCTGGGTTTGAAGTATTTTGCAAGGCACTACATGCTACTTAGTTCTATTCCTTTCCTGATTTGGGTGTTTTAACCATCAACAGATTTACATACAAAAACTCTGCCGAGTCTTTGATTAAATTTGCTTTGGTGACGTATGAAGGTCTATTGATCCAAATTATTACATTATATTCCAAGTTCCAAATCTTTAGCAGCCTTTAACAGGTTTTTCTGTGTTTAGTTACATTCATTTATTTATCCACTATTACCAGCTTCCCAGTCTTTGTTGCAGAAAAGCACAACCATGGCACAGGGCTTCCACTATCACTACTACCACGTTTAAATGTTATTTTGTATGTATCTATTCTTGATTTGTGATCATCTCACTGCCACACATGGCTTTTTTTATATAGACAAATTTGACAGGC
>NW_015150511.1:877834-880544 GCF_000732505.1 Cyprinodon variegatus
GAAATTGTATCCATAAATTGTGTATTTCAGTTCTTCCTTTTTCAAAGACCTAAATTTTATGAACCCGACATAAGGGCTGATAACAATTAAGAGAAAACATTCACTGACCTGTTTCTGAGTGGAGCTGAAGCCAGCCGAGGGGCAACAGAGTCCTGAAGGGAATGTCCAAAGCCGAAATCGTAGCAGAACCAAGTTCACAGACCAAAAGATCAGAAAGCCGATGAGGTACAGAGGGGGAATCCATGAATAGTTGCTAACTTGCTTAGCCTATTGCTTCCTCGTTTACTCCCTGTGCACGTACATTACTGTACCTCCAGTAACTTTGTGTTGCTATTTTAAGTATACATGAATGGCATTATTTACTAAAAAACAGAGAATAAGAAAAGCATAAAAAAAAAAAAAAAACGTGGTGGGTTTTTCAGAAAAACTTTGTATGCAACTGTAGAGACCTAATAGCAAATAAGTCTATGCCCGTTTAATGCTTTCTTTTCCCAGCCTGTCAGTTTGGATGGACGGCTAACGTTGGCAAGCTTGCAGATGTGCATTTACCCTTTTACTTTCAAAAGATTGATCAAACAGTGCTTTGTTTGAAATGAAAATATTGTGACATTATTCAATAACCTAAGCCTGCTTTAATTGATGTGCTCTCTTCATTCTCTGACATGGAAGCTGGCTCAGAGCTCTGTCTGCCTGGCTGCGTGATTCCTGGACGGGGCCGCCTTTTACAGTTGCTTTTGGTATCTCTGCTTCTGTCTCCTTGAACCCCAGTTGGCCTCGGCAGATGGCCGCTCACACTGAGCCTGGTTCTTCTGGAGGTTCTTCCTGTTAAAAGGGAGTTTTTCCTCTCCACTGTCGCTACAAACATGCTTAGTGAGAGGGATTGCATCGAGTTGATGAGTAAATGCAATCAACTGGTTTACCTTGGATAGAAAACTTTGAATCAATTTGACTTTATGATCTGGTGAACTGTAAAGTGCCTTGAGATGACATGTGTCATGAATTGGCGCTATAGAAATAAACTGAATTGAATTGAATTTATTCTGAAAAGATCCATTGAAGCTTGAGGTCGCAGGTTGAGAACACTTTCACTGGTTTTTGAGGGAAATTTTGCATAGCCATGCATGCTACTCTGTACCATTCCTTTTTCATTTGGGTGTTTTTCCCATCAACAGATTTACAAGTCATGCAAGAGGTACCTTTGTGTACTTTAGATGCTGCAGTGTAAACTATGTGGTTTGCATAAGACTGACAAACTGACTGTGCAAAAGTTCTCTATCACTCAAGCCCTATTGTTTCCAGGTATTGAATGTACAAGGGTTTGATAGTCAAACTATGGCAGAGGATTTTCTGCTCAACAGAATATATTTATTCACCAACCCTGAAGCTGAGCTGAAATATGAACAAAAGGACTCCAGCTAAGCGCAGGTAAGACATCATTTCTTTGAAGCACAATTATCTGGATTTCTGAGTCAGGTTAGAATAGTGCAAATATGCCAATAACTCTTATTCAAACATACTTTTTCTTGGGGGAAAAACAAATTTATTTTGTTTATTTGGTCTGTATTATTTAATTTGCTTTTGGTAATGTTTAAATAAATGTGTTCTTGGTGAAGAACTTTTCCATAAAGTCAATAATCAACGATTATTTACTTACCAATGCAGTTTACTATTAATTCACAATTTTTAGAGGGATTTAAAAAAGGTAGAAAACTATTAGTTGTGTTAATCTGGTGACCTCTCTATGTCTTTTATCTTTAGATCCTTAAGATAAACCTCTATACTCATAATGGATGGGAAGTCTTTAAAATACATGCTCCTAATTGGTAAGTAACATTTGTAGATTTTGCATTTTATCAAACAGATGAAATCTACATTTATAGTGTCCTATTTAGATGTGGTCAAGAATGTAAAATGTTTTCGGTTTGTTTGTTTTCTATGATCAAAACAGATGTGGTTGGATAATGATCAGCTGAAGGCTTCTAACTACACTTTGTGGAATTCCTGATAGTACAGAATTACAGTAGTAATACGTAATTGGGAGGTCTTATTTGATGTAAAGCTGGAAATCCTTAGTTAATTGAATGCATCGTCAAACCATAAGGAAACATAACAAATGGTCGTATACAATAAAAAGATCACTGTGAAATTATGATAGGGTTTCCAATACAATTTAACAAAACAAATAACAGTAATATTGTGAAATGCATTTTGCAAAATACTTATGGTAGATATTTGTTAGGTTTATTCAATGATGATTATAAAATTAATGTGTGTTTATAAAACATTTGTGCGAGGGGATGCTCCACTCCTGTGTCATGATTCAGTCAGGAGACCATATCAATTGTTCTGTCAGAACAATAGTCTGTTTGTAACCATGTGTCATGTTCTGTTAATAAAACGCTCTGCGGAGGAGGTCCAGTGGGAGACAGTGTGTTTGAGTCTCACTGCAAAAACGATATAAAAATAAGTAAAAATTTCTTAAATTAAGTGTATTCACCCTTAATTTGAGCAGGTAAATGAAATAGTTTGCCAATGGAATGAGCCATTTACTCTTAAAATAAGATAATTAGATAATATGCACTTGAAATAAGACAATGCAATTGTGTTTTCTTATTTTAAGTGTAAATTGTCTTGTTCCATTGGCAAAATGTCTCTTTTACCTCCTCAATTCAAGAAAAAATACAGTTATCTATATTTAGATTTTTTGCAG
>NW_015150511.1:881699-883104 GCF_000732505.1 Cyprinodon variegatus
TACATCATAATAGTTCATTAGGACACAACCCATGAAACACAAACGGAGTATAAATAAAATATTTCTAACACTGTCTGTGCCTCAGTGCGTACGGTAGTTCTGCCATTGCAGTGCATCGTGGGCCCAAATACGTTTTTGAGTTTTCATATTCTTTTGACTCTCTGTCAGCTTATAGTGGAGATGTTAGGTATAATAAAGTTGTTGATCTTGTTCTCATTTCCCTGTCACTTGTAGAAAATGGCTCTTCAAACTTGAATAAGGTGCAGTTTTCAATCAGAACAATCAAACTGCACGATAAAGGAGCCACAGGTTCATGAGTGTTCTTTTTTTCTACAAGAAGTGTAGTGCGGGTCCAGGGCTAGTTTGACCGGCATGGAGCCCACAAAGTTCCAGAGTTTATCAGACTTTGGAGAAGATCAACTTTGGAACTGGCAAATGCTTTGTTGACGCTAAAAGCAACAGTAGTAGTGAAAAAAGCAGCTCTGCAGTCGCCTATATGTTTTTTTTTTATATTTCTGCATGACGAAGAAAGAGTTATACTCTAACACTATAATATTAATCATATTTTTGTCCTACTGTGTTCTTTATTGATTCGGTTTCATCAATACATGAAATTACTTAGACTAGCAATGTTACCGTCACCAAGAAGGTTCTTGTTTAGAATACCGCCCCTGAGTTGTTCTGCTTGATCTTCTCGTGCAAGTGGCGGTCCTCTCTAAATACTCCAGTTTGGTTGACTGGTCTCTCCAAATTGTCCTTGACTTTTAGCACTTGCGATAGGCACCAGCCACACAGCAGGAATAACCTGGTTATCCAATGATAGAGTGATGGAAAGCTGTGTCAATTGACTTTCTTACTTAGGGTTTAAATCATGACGATTTAGAGAAAAATGTTTTGTTTTGTTTTTTTGTTGCAGGGCTGTGCGCTCTCTATTCATGTTCTTCACAAGTTTATTACCTTGTGAATACAAACAAGACCTGGGCTGAAGCCCAGATGTACTGCAGAGAAATGTACACAGACCTGGCCACCATCAATAGCACTGAAGACATGGCCCTGGTGAATAATCTCCTCAACAACGGAGCAGAGGAGTTCTGGATAGGTTTGCACAGCAGTTCCAATGAATGGTTATGGTCTCTGGAAAAGGAAGGATTTTATGGAGACGGACAGGCTGACTTTAGATTGTGGGATGAGGAACCAGAAAGTCCTTATGAACACTTTCACTGCGCTGACATATCTACATCTGGATGGACACAGTTTTATTGCTATGAAAAGGAACACTTTGTCTGTTACAATGGTAAGAGAGCAAAAACAGCACTACTTCAATGTGTTTTTTCCACTCTCTCTGCAAATGACCATCTTTTTTAAAAATTAAAAAATTTAAATGAAACAAATTTATATATATATA
>NW_015150511.1:885802-887827 GCF_000732505.1 Cyprinodon variegatus
GTTTTGTAGAGCTTTCTTTTCTTGTGTTCCCCTTCTGGAGTTCAAGAGTGGTGACTTTGGCAATGTGATGCCAAACTTGTGGAAAGTTATCCCTCGAGGCCTGATGTCAAAAGTCCGTCGATTCAAACACAAAAACACCGCACAGTGCTGAGGCATCCTTCTTCTGATCAGTTTAAACCAGCGGGATAGGGTAGAAGTTCAAACGCACCAAGATGGCCGCCATAATTTCTGCGCCGCTACCATCAATGCGGGGTCTACTCTGTATATATGTCTATGCTGCTGCGCCCAAAGCTCTCCTATACCTTTGTATTGCAGAGGAGCTACTGCGCATGCACAACTTTTAACGAGAGTCAATGGGCAAAGATTATTATGCCCTAGGGTGGAAATACGTCACCAATCTGACGAAAATATGAATGGTGCTTTACTAGTCATTAAAGATTAAATATGTATCTTGCACATCTAAGAAATACATATTAATATATTTTGAAATATTTTAAATGTTAATTTAAAATCAAATTATAAAAAAATAAAATATGTATATATACATATAATTCTTATATGTCTTAATCATGGTCATTGGGTGGGTGGGGTGGCCCCCTAGCGCCCTCTATTGCACAGCCACTACTGGTTGTAGTTCATATTTCAACATTTAATCTAATTTATATTCAGGGTATTTCAGGGACAGCTCAACAGCTCAACTGTTTGCTTGTTAATTTTTTTTTATTTTGTATTTTTTTAAGATTCAGGTTCAAAATATGTCTATGTGAATAAAGACATGAATTGGACCGATGCTCAAAAGTACTGCAGGGCTAACCACACAGATCTGGCCAGTGTGAGAAATCAATCTGAGAATGACGCCATCGAACAGCTCCTGATGGACAATTTTGCATGGATCGGCTTGTACAGTGAGTCTTGGAGGTGGTCAGACGGTCAGCGCCTGAAGATGACTTCATTCAGCAAATGGAATCCCAGTCAAAGAGTAGATGTGGAAAACTCATGTGTGACTACAGGAAGCGGCGTGTGGAATATTAGACCCTGCTCCAACAAGTATCCTTTCATCTGTAGTGGTGAGTTAAACATGCCAGAAAACAACATGGAAGGTCTTAGAATCAGGAAATGCTTCATTTTTAATTAGTGTTTTACATCTACGAAGAATACTTTTTGATGATGAGGTGCTACACAGAGAGAAGTAAACTTACAGGTGGTTGGCAGAAATAAATACAGGAATGTAAAATTGAAATGGCATGTTGTTTATGAATAGTACCATAGCAGTTATTAAACAGTGCTTTGAAATATATTGTACTTAATCACATGCTGAGATGTTTTGTTTCTTTTACTGACTATTGAGTCTGTAACTCAATTGTGATTTCCTAATAATTCCATATTTCTTTTCCCTTTAGGCTTATCTAACGTGCAGCCAATAGAGAGGAAGCTGGTGAAAATCACTTTGTCCACATCAGCTTCCTCATTGGACCTGGAAGAATCACAGGACGCCATCTTGCAGCAGGTATGTAAGAAATACTGCAGATTTGTTATGTTGTTTGTAAAGTAATTAATAACTATGTGGCAGTAGAAAATATTCATGTTTTATACTGCAGCAAATTTGTACCATATAATATTGCAAGAACAAACAAATGCATGGTTTCCATTAGATAATTGTTTCAGCTGAAAGTGTGTGGTTTTGCTTGTGGTCCACTTCCATAGAGTAACTTAAAAAGATTTTCCCGGTCAAATGAGGAACTAATCAGGTTTTAGAAGCTCTTTTCTGTTTTATAATTTAGGGCAATTTCAAACCAACTTAAATTCTTGCAAACATTGATGTGTTATGGGATAGGAAAGCAAAGCCAGATAGTCCAGCAGTAAAATCTTACCCTAACTGTATGTTTTACAGAATCAGGAGATAAAGAAGGAATGCTTGTTGTTTTTCATGTAATAAACACTGGGTAGTTTCTACTATATGTTAGGCTTATATTTACAGCTCTCTGCAGTATTGCCATTAATATGGAAGTCCGTTTCCGCCACTCT
>NW_015150511.1:889867-890911 GCF_000732505.1 Cyprinodon variegatus
AGAGTGGCCGAAACAGGCTTCCATACATTAATGACCAGGTTTATCATTCTGGGGAAGATTAAAATGTATAAAATTATTTCAAAGTGTGTGGGGTTGTTGTCTGTTCTGCAGACTGAAGCTTATATCTTATTTTTTTTTTGTTCTTGTTTTTTTACCAGCTTCGCAGCAAACTGCCGGAGCACGGACTTGGGGATTTAAAGCTGAGGTGGATAAAGCAGTCTGACGGAAAGACGTTCCACTTGAAGAAAAAAGACAAAAAATAAAAATCTGGGATTCTGTCAGGAAAAAGTTTAGATGAAAAAAATAGAAGGGTAGTTATTGTTTTAGGATATTTGATTTGATTACAAATAGTCTCTAAAGATAATCACTATTAATGCTAGTGACCTATACTTTTTAATGGTCTGATGTAGTGCTCTAATTTTACTGTAACAATGCTATAATCAATGTGTTTCAGTTAATGAACTAAATCACTTAAATAAACCTTTTGATAATCTTCTGATTAATTGAACAACCTCATTTAAAGTATAATTTGACTTAAGAGGCACTTCATGGTCGTATGATTTATTTGGCATTTACCTTTAACTGAAGAAAGACGAGAACTAGCAGGAATATTTGGTTGCATGGCAACAGGATATTAAACCAGACATTAAGCCACAGCTTGATGTTCCACTTTATGTAAAATAATTGGATTCAAGTTGTTGTTGCTCTGAGAGGTTTCAGATCTAAATTAGTTGCCAGATTCCTCTGTTCATTCATTTCCCACCTCTAGAGAAAAAAGGAGGAGAACCGGAAGTTTTTTGCTTCTTAGATTTGTTATTTTGTAAGATCTGTTCAATTGATTTCTACAGATTTCATAGTACTTATGGGGATAATCTGTTCTGTAAAGCATGGGAGCTAGATCAGAGCTCGTCTGCCTGGCTGTGTGTTTCCTGGACGGGGCCGCCTTTTGTTTCTCTGCTTCTGTCTCCTTGAACCCCAGTCGGCCTCAGCAGATGGTCGCTCACACTGAGCCCGGTTCTGCTGGAGGTTTCTTCCTGTTAAAAG
>NW_015150511.1:891589-893348 GCF_000732505.1 Cyprinodon variegatus
TAAAGTTTGCTGAATCAACATGTGTATGAATTATGCTATATATGGTTGTCCAATAAAAAATATTTGTCTGGAACAGAAAAGGGTGTTCTGAACAGGTTTATTAAGCACAAAGGCTCCATTAGCTGCTTAAATGCTAAATCTACTCATCAAACAAGCATTTCAATTTTAATATTACATTTACAATGTTGAATGTTTTTGACCTAATAAATTCAGATCTTTGACACCACTTCTGACCTCACTGGTCAGAAATTTGACTAGATTGTTATCTTAAAGTTGGAGCCACCAATGCTTAATATGCAGGTCATCCATTTATTTTGTCCACATCTCATCAGTTTCCACTCAAAGAAAATAATATTTGCACAGCTTTACATTACACCTGTTGACAGCATCTTACCTCAGCAGTCAAAAACAGTTTTTGGCACTTCCAGGTTCTACGCCTGCTTCGAAAAGAAAGGTTACTTCAATTTTTGTCAGTGATTACCCATGTGACCTAATACCCCCATCCATCCAACCATTTTTCGTCATGCTTATCCCTGCTGGGGTCATGAGGGGTGCAGGTGCGGGGTCCACATACACAAACAGGACAAACAGCCATCCATGCACACACTCACACCTAAGGAGAATGTAGAGGAGCCAATTAACCTAACAGTCATGTTTTTGGAATGTGGGAGGAAGCCAGAGTACCCAGAGAGAACCCACGCATGGTCAGGGAGAACATGCAAGCTCCATGTAGAAAGACCCCAGGCCAGGGATCCAACACAGAGCGTTCTTGCTGCAAGGCAGTAGTGCTACCCATTGCACAACTGAACAACCCTAACATCTCCAAAATTTCATTAACGATCTGCTTCTACATTACAGACTCTCCTCATCTTTATCAGTGGGAGAACTTGTACCAACAGTGGTTGGCTCAGTATTTTTTTTACCCTGTGGCACCACCACTTACTCACTGCCAGAACTATTCTTCAACTTTGCTGCTGTGTGAATCATCTCAATGGCCTAAAGCATTGACTTGGCCTGTACTTTTATCATAGCTACATTTCAACTACGAGAGACCAAATTGATATTTTTGTACATTATGGTAGAAAATAACTATTTGGTCAATAAAAAAAGTTCATATTGTTGGGATAATTAACACTGATGATGTGTGAGTTTATTACGCCCTAATATTAGCTGCCTGTTGGGTGTCAGAACTGATGTTTTCCATAATAGTTTATCTAATTAAGACAGTTCCTCTGTCCGGATTAACCGTTATAATTTTCATTCTGTACTTAAAGCGTTTGTCCCGAGTGATCTCTTTTCAGGAAAAAGAACCGGAGAGAGAAAGCTCCAAGATGTAGACGCACAGAGAGCCTATCTTTAATAATCTCAAAACTGTGTAGCATTCATTTTGTTGGAAGTGGTGAAGGTAGCATGTTTATTGTCAAACTGGGCTCACAGGGAACGTGAGGCCACTGCAAGGAACCAAAATCTATGTGACACTCTAATTAGCCCAATGTATGAGGTTAACAAGGTCATGCGGATCAATTAAGTCTTTCCTCAGGAAGGACATTTGGCCAGATGATATAGCGGCCTCTGGATCAAGCTCCTGAACAGAAATGGGGGGGAGCTACTGGATGATGGCGCCGTTCAGATTGGAAGACTCCTTCATGTGCGGCCTTCTTTTCACCAGTTTCAAAGGACAGGTCTAGTGTATGCTTCGTAGCTTTGGGTATCCTATGATTCATTGCGATTCCAATGTCATGATCTGGCCTGTTTGCTC
>NW_015150511.1:894768-895849 GCF_000732505.1 Cyprinodon variegatus
CGAGCCGCGTCAGCTGTCAGCCCATCGGCTGGATTGCACCCCTCTCAAGGGGTATGGACTGAACTACTAAACCAGAGTGTCTGAGATATGGCGGTGCCCCGCTCCCCATCCTGCAGTGTCCGTGAGCCTCAACTCCACTTTAGTTTTTGTTAATTTAATAAACCTTTTTGAACTTTCCCACTGACTGTCTCTCCTTGAATACTGGGTCCATCTGTCCGCGATTCCTGACATCCAAGCAAGCCGCCTGCTACTTGCTCAGAAGAAAAAGGGAAATGGCGACTAACAGTGGTGAATATTGTAAGTGCAGTTTAATGTTATATAAGTTTGTGAATAATTTTGTCTTAAATTAATGAAAAAAATTTTTATTTAAATGGTTAGTGAGTCATAAATGTCAAAAGGAATGTTTTGTTTATTGAAATGTTGTATATGTCCATGTACAAATGGGTTTGGCTGACATTTAAGCCAAACCCATTGGGGACTGTAAATCTGATATCTGCGACGACAGTACTGCTGCACCGCAGATCACAGGGACACAAGGTGAGCAGACATAGGGATAACCACACCCACCAGAGATGGGCAGATGAGAGCACCAGAAGCCCGACCCCTGAGGGGCCAAACCCTAAACGGAGCCCAGTCACCAAGGGATTTGACCCTGGAGACCATAGCGCCCGGTTCCCATGGGGCAGCGGCAGCAAGCCCACCGGCTACACCCGCGATCGATCGGTCACATCCAAGGGGGATCTGGATGAGAGCCCCAGGGCCCAAGGTCCAGGGGCGCACCTCCTTCAAGTGGGCACCCCACAGGGCCAGGAGGCCCAGGCCCTGACCAGAAGTCAACCGGAATGAGACAGCAGCAACTGAAGTTCCCAACCTTGCACCTAGAGGGGGAGGAGACAGGCCACGCTTATACTTGGGCCTAAGATGTTCTGTGGGTGCGGCGGGGAGACAAGCACCCAGCCTGACAAGTAGAGAGAAACAACTTCACATTCATCCAGTCACATTCACACAGAGATGGCAAAAGTACTCACTTTCCGTACTTGAGTAAAAGTACAGATACTTTTGGTAAAAAATACTCTGGTAA
>NW_015150511.1:898964-903018 GCF_000732505.1 Cyprinodon variegatus
GCTCATCTGCTCATCAGGAGATCCGTATTTAAGGAGGCAGAGGACTTCTCTCCAGTGCCAGAGTGTTTCCCAGTAACGGTTAGCAAGCCTGAGCCAACCAGCCTGTCTGAACCTCTGACTCCCTGAAAACCTGAACCTGACCTGTTTTCTCCTCTCTGCTTCCTAGATTGAACCTGCCTGAAACCCTGAAGAGTTTCTCTACCGGTGATCTGCCTGCCCGCTCTCAGAAGATACTGGAAGGAAACTCTAATCTGTGATCTGCCAGCACTCAAATTAAGCTCTGCCTCCGCCTAGCCCTCAGCCTGCCAACAGCCTCTGGACCCTCAAGTTTCCCCCCTCAGCAGCTCTGCTCAACTCCAGAACAGGTACAGCCCTGCACACTCTCATCCTGCAAATAACCTGGACCTCCACTAACTCCTCTGTCCTCCTCTGCAGTGAACCCACTCGTGACCAGTCGAGTTCCCCACTGGATCTGATCATTCAATCTTCTCAAATAAACCTTTGAACTTTTCTCTTGCCTCTGAGTGTTCTGCATGTGGGTTAGAAATCTTAAACCAAACATGACAGGAAAGGCCGTCAATACTGACCTATGAAGTGGAGGAGTCAGCGTTCACCTAGACGTCATACATGATTAAAAAAAAAATATTATTCCTTTTAATTTCTACGGAGCCCCTAAAGGGACATGGAGGGGGAAAAAAAGAACTTTTGCGAGATCCCTCCTTAAAAGCGCCTTAAAAGTATTGCGGGATCTCGCAACAGTTTATTTTTTCCCTCCATGTCCCGTTAGGGGCTCCGTAAATTTCCAATTTCATTTTAGATATCGTCATTTTTAATTTTCTGTAAATCCTCTCTTTGATTAATATGATGAAAGTCATATTAATCTAAGCTCACTAAGTGAGCTTAGTGCTTGGAAAAAAATCTTTCATTCCTTGTGAGACGGCATGAAAAGTCAGCTGAGTACAAAACATAGAGAGGAAAACAACAAGAAGAGAGGGACAAAACCTAGAACAGAGAATTGATGTCTATTCTATTAACATTTCTCTATCTGTAGAATGGGTCTGGTTTATATGTTGTCTTCTCAGTTCAGAGGGCCCCTGCCTGTCTCTGCCTAGGGCCCCACATTTCCCAGATCCACCCCTGGCTGAAGGACGTTAATAACAGCTTCTGGTTCAACACAGAGAAAGAGGAAACTGCAGCTTTTTTTTAGTTGTTTTGTTTTGTTTGCTGTTGGGTGGAGTGAGGTCAGTGCTTAGTTTCAGGCTGGACATCTGTCGCTGCTTAGACTTTTTTTTTTCCAGGTTCATTGAATGAAGTCAGTGAGCTGTCATTCTTGACTGATGGGGACCCTGTGTGGGAAAATCCTGCAAGCAGAGCCCTTGCTCATTCACATGCTAATGGCGTCCTATAAATAAGAGGCTTGTGGCGCGCGGAGGACCCTAGAGACGCGCTGAGATCCAGAGCAGAAGCTCAGAGACGCACTGGCTTCAAACATGACTGCATCCACTGCTGCGCAAAACGTGGACAGACACCCCAGAGCAAAGGAGGAGAGAAAGGTACCAATCTGTCTGGCCTAATAAAATCATATTATTATGTTTTTTTTATTTTTAAATCCTTTTTGCTGCAGCTGAGGAAGCCGCTGATTGAGAGGAAACGACGGGAGAGAATCAACAACTGCCTGGATCAGCTGAAGGAGGCTGTGATCGGAGCCTTTGGGCTGGATGTAAGAGCCGCATCCCTCCCATCTCATCCTCAAAGAAAACTAAACACATCAATAACTTTAAGGATTCTTTCTTCTGAACAGCAATCCAAGCTGGAGAAGGCAGACATCCTGGAAATGACGGTGAAACATCTGCAGAACATCCAAAACATTAAGCTCAATGGTAAGGAGTTCAGCATTTTTAAAGGAAATGTGCATTAATTTATTATAGATCTCACATTTTCCCTTTTAACTATATATTATATCAAAACCTTCAGTTTTATTCTATTAAAGATGCTTTTAGAGAAACAAAATGTATCTTAGATATTATCTGTATTACTCATTTTCTTCTGATATCTAATATAGTGTATCAACTTACAGGGGCGGTTTTAAGATTAAACAAAACTAGGCAGTTGCTTAGGGCCCCAAGTTCCTGGGGCCCCCCTAAACCTCCTATTACATGTACGGTTAATACAGCTGTTACTTGTTTTGGCAAATTAATTAAGTTTTTGACAAAAATCCTTTCACTAAAATGCCATCAGAATGCTTATAATATTAAGTGTGTCTCAGCCCCCCCTTCAGTGTCCACCATATTGGATCAGTCCATTTGCTGCACATGTTCAGAAAGGTCCAAACAGACAGCAGCTAACCATTTGAAAACAAATGCTTTCGTCACTATATTTAAATACTTTTCATACCCCTCTAGCCCTTTGATTTAAAATAAAAGCACTTATTTATAAATAATAAAATTTAACATAGAATTCTGTATGCGTATAACAGGTCTGTTTTATGTGTTGTCTTTTCTATTCAGGGGGCCCCATGCCTCACTTTGCCTTAATACGCCCCTGCCACCTTAAAGCCTACAGCACATTGGCCATCTGTCTGGCACTTGTAGCATGTAGTACACATATTCTCCAACAGAGGGCACAAACAGATTGTGTTTACAACAAGGTTTTGCAGAGGTAGTGGTACCTTAACTAAATGTACTGTTACATAGTTGAGGCAATGTTTTTTTTGTGATGTAGAATGCTGTATGGATGATATAAACAACAACAACAACAAAAAACATTTGAACATACATTTATTTACTTTATGTGGCATATTACCAGATGTATAATAAAATAACCTGATCTCTATTTATTCACTGCATTGAATTAACACGGTGCTGTGAAGTCATGTGTGTGCGTATATATATATATATATATATATATATATATATATATATATATATATATATATATATATATATATATATATATACACACATATATATACAGTAAGTAAAATAAGTATCTGAGCACCCTGCTATTTTGCAAGTTCTTCCACCTAGAAATCATGGACTAGTCGGAAATGTCATCATAGGTGCATGTCCACTGAGAGACACATAATATTAAAAAAAATCACAATATACGATTTTTTTTAACAATTTATTTCTGTGATACAGCTGCAAATAAATATTTGAACACCTGAGAAAATCAATGTCATTATTTGGTGGAGTAGCCTTTGCTTGCAACTAGAAAGGTCAAACGTTTTGTTGTAAGTTTTTCATCAGGTTTGCACGCGCTGCAGGAGGGATTTTGGCCCACTCCTCTGCACATCTTCTCTAGATCAGTCAGGTTTCTGGGCCTGACTCTTCCTCCAGAGTCACTCCTTGGTTATCCTGGCTGTGTGCATCGGGTCGTTGACCTAGTCTTGACCCATCTTCAATGCTCTAAAAAGGAATATAAAAGTTACTTAAGTAAATATAACTAATTAGAACCCCCTCTGTATATTACCATGCCATATGACTATATTTCTAAAGCGCCTTAAAGTAGTGACAAAAGCCAACTGAAGCAAACTAAAAGAAACAGAGGATAAAAATACATAGAAGAGGGAGGATGGAGAATACAGTATTTAGAATAATAAAAACAAAATGATGTGAAGAACAACTCACATAGGGGGTCATACAGGGTCGTAATGAAAGCTTCTCTGTTATCGCCACCTGCTCATCCCTAGATTGATATATTCCTTAACTCATGATATATTTCTTCATTTTGAATGACACCCTAAACAATTTAAATACAATGCAAACAAAATAAAGGCCTCAGAAAGATCGTTAACTCTTTCAATATAACTGTTTAAAAAAAGAGCACAAAAAGCTACAGGAAACCATATATGTTAAAAGATCAGAAAAGTCATATTACTGTTATTATTTAAAATTATATTGTGGTATATTCAATTCAATACACTTTATTTCTATAGTTCCAATTCAGAACACGTAATGTCAAGGTACTTTATAGTTCAACCAGATCATCAGTCAAATTGATTAAAAGTTTTCTATCTACGGAAAACCAGTTGATTGCATCGACTCATTGACTC
>NW_015150511.1:903362-908521 GCF_000732505.1 Cyprinodon variegatus
TTCTCTCCAGGATGGAGTCACAGCCAAACAGGAACAGACCAGATGAAGCTACTATGAGTGTTGAACCAAAGGCACATGAAAGAGTTGCAGGATACCAGCCCTCGGAAACTGGAATTGCCCACCACTACTGTATAAAGTAAAAATAAATGTGTATTCTCAGTTTGTCACTCCACAGAAATATGTTTTATTAATCACCGAAATTTAATGATAAAAAAAAAAACAAAAACAAACAAACAACTAAACCTATGAAATTAGGTTTCTGAAAGATTATTTTTTGCCCTGAGACGCTGGAGCACTAGAACCACTGAAACCCTGACCAGGCCCTCTTTTATTTAATTCAGTCAAGATCAGGGGAAGCTTTGCACAAGTGTGACACATGTTCAATCAGAAAACAGAGGGAAGTCACTCTCCACTTCTTTTTATATTTGAAATATTTAGTGGAACATATCTTGGGAGAACAGAGATAGAATGAAGCAGAATGATAAATCCCGATGTCCTCTAGATATATATATATATATATATATATATAAATCTTAAATCATCGTCCACTACTAATTAAATCATTAACCTTGAGACTTGTTCTATCTTCTTCTCATTCAGACTCAGCATTAGGCCTGGAGGCCCAGCAGAAGTACAGCACAGGCTACATCCAGTGCATGCATGAGGTCCACAACCTGCTCCTCAGCTGTGATTGGATGGACAAAACTCTGGGCTCCCGCCTCCTCAACCACCTCCTCAAGTCCCTTCCAAGGTCCAGCAGTGATCTCAGCCGTCCCACGCAGAGGCACGACGCACAGCCGTGGAGCAGCCCAGGCGTCCCCGCCACACCCCCCCACAGGGACCCCGTGGTTGTGAGGCAGCATCAGAAGGAGGAGCCGGCTGGCCAGGTTCCTGAGTGTCAGGAAAGGCCGGCAGTCCACAGCTCCTCCCTGATGATGCTGGAGATGTGGAGGCCCTGGTGAACTGCTGGATCAACGATCTATGTTGATGATTTTTGTTAGACCATCCTCTGTTATGTATCTTATAGATATGGTGCTCAGAAGACCAAATAGTGGGGCGGTTTTGTTCCGGTGATTATTGATTTTAGATGTGCTGTAATGACTCTACAGACCTTTTCTCAGTACTTCCCTAAAGAAGTTGACTTCCTGTAGCCTGCATTATAGAGGCTTGTATTAATATTTCCTCTATTTATTCTATTAACATCTATTTATTGTATAATATATGACATGACTTTGCTTCTTCGACTCTTTGCTTTATGTAGCATAATTCTTTTCTTCTCATTCCTTTACTATTTAACCTAAACATTAATTAAAAATAATAATAAAGTCTATTTCTTCCTTTATATTCTACAATTGCAATTTGCTTTTCTTTTGACATGGTTTTTATTAACCCCTCAGTGCAATTTTACGCAGTTGTGCCAAAAAAAGCATCTACAATTTATTCTAAATGTAGGTATGAAGATAATTAGCAACTCTACACTGCAAAAATGATCTCAAAATGAGTAAAAATTTCTTAAATGAAGGGTATTTACCCTTAATTTGAGCAGGTAAATAAGATGATTTGCCAATGGAAGTAGTATTTTTACTCTTAAAATAAAGTAACTAGATAAAACACACTTGAAATAAGACAATGCAATTGTTTTTTTCTTATTTTAAGTGTAAATTGTCTTGTTCCATTGGCAAAGTGTCTCACTTAAATCCTTAATTCAAGAAAAAATGCATCTAATTTAAGAAGAAATTACTTATTTAGATTTCATTTTTTGCATCATAGGCACCTAAGGAATAAACAAAACTGTCAAAATCAGTTATTTCATTAATGCAGGAAATGCTAAAACAGGACTTCTTATTTGCATCAATTTATGTATATATTTTATTTCGTATTTCGTGGGAAGTCACCTCACTAAACAGTCCGAGGGGCTGCTAGCCTTTTCTTTGAATTAGATTCAATTCAGTTTATTTCTATAGCGCCAATTCACAACACGTCATCTCAAGAAACTTTACAGTTCACCAGATCATCCAGTAAATTGATTCCAGGTTTTCAATTTAAGGAAAACCAGTTGATTGCCGCTAACTCAGCGGAGCTTGAATATCCAGCTTCTAACTAACTTCCCTGAACCAATTCATGACAGATTTCTAAAGCAATCTTAAGGCCAATTTATGCTTCTGACGCATAGCCTCTGTGACCGTCATTCTCTCTGTGAGCGACCACGCCCCCCGCACAGAGGTTCTGCAACCGTCGTCGCCCACCTCAAAATAATACTGACTACGCGTCGTATGGTTGCAAACCCGCACAGACCTAAAGCGGAAGTGCGCAGACAAAAAGCAGCTGTGATTGGTCCTTGGTATGCCTTTCCGGCTGTCTGTGTGGTCCTTCTAGATTCGGTGCCGGGGTGCGCCATTTTTAAAAACCGAGGAACAACTACGATGGACAACTACAATGAAATCGAGGAGTACAATCCATGGAAGTTCTCGCGAGTTCTCGAATAGGCTCCACCTTGCGCTTTGGCGGGAAACTGCTGTGCGTCCCTAGAAATTCCAGCCTGACGGTGCAGAAGCGTACCAGCAAAACTGGTTCGCAACCAGACCCAAGTGACATTAGATGTGTGCAGTTTCAGAAGTATAATCTGGCCTTTAGAGTTCACAAAGTTCTTGTTCTCCACACATCCCATACTGCTGAATTCTTTCTATATTGTGGCATTTTGAAACAACTTTGTGAAGAAAAGCCAGCAACCATTACAGCCATGCAAAATTCTTCAGGCAACTGTTAGGACAGCTCAGTGACAGCACTAGGGGGGCAATTTCATAATTCAGACATTAAGTCCAAATTAATTGAAATATCTTGATGATAATTCTGGATGTGTGACACTTTAAATGACAAATCAGATGACGTCATTAGAAATATCTCAAAAGGAAACTCCCAAAAATGTGATTGAAGGTATCTTGAATTGTTATTTTCCCTAAATAATATAATAATATAATTTCAGATATCTTAAAAACAACATTATGGGCAGTCAACTTTTAATAAATAATGTTTGTCTATTCTATTAAAATTTCTGTATCACTACAATGGGTCAGTATTATGAGTTGCCTTCTCAATTCAGAGGGCCCCATGCAGGTCTTTGCCTAGGGCCCCAAATTTCCTAAATCCACCCCTGCCTGGCTGTTCATGTCAATAACAAACTGGACTGGACTCGTAAGGGCCTCCTGAGGAAGCTGAGGTCCTATGAAGTGAGCAGCCCCCTGCTTCAAACCCTCTATGACTCTGTGGTGGCATCAGTTGTCAGTTTAAGTTTTGCAATTTACCAATTTAATGTAGGGTTAGTTTAGATGCTGAGTCACTCCAAGTTCTATTTGGTGTTATTTGCAGGATCAGTTAGAACAGGGGTCACCAACGTGGTGCCCGTGGGCACCTAGGGGCCCTCAAGGACAACATGGGTTGCCCTCAGCATCTTTTGAAAACAGAACAATTCACCAGTGGACTAAATCTGAAATGTTATTTTTTACTGAAGCCTATTTTGAAGCATTTATTAAGCATTTTATCAATAAATTAGAACATTTGAGGATTTATATGGATTTCATAATGAGAATATCTAAAAGCAAATTAAAAATGAAAAGAAACAATAGAAATATGTTTATTATCTATGAAGTTCAGGTGATCGCCGACTCCTTTAGTTCATAGGTCAGTATTGGAAGCCCGTCCTATGAGTCAGTACCCATAAAGTAGCACTCAGCCTTAAAAAAGTTGGTGACCCCTGAGTTAGAATATGAATCTTGTTGTTTTCTGTGCTTCATTCTTGTTAGAAAAAGCATAAGGAAAAATCTCTCCTCCAGGACTACTGGCTGTGCAGATACCAACTCCATCCTTCTGCTGTTGTTATGACTGTCCAACGCATGCAGTGAGACGGATGGTTCAAAGTAAGGGGGAGAAAGCCAGAGAAAGGGGCGTCTGGTCCCTCAGCAGAGCTCCCAAACAAAAGCAAAGTGAGACAGCTGCTCTCTCTGCCCTCTGATCGCACCATTACAGCTCGGGAACAGTAACGTGAAGGTGGCGAGGTGCCAAAAGAAAAGAAAATCAATTTAAACTGTCTGTAACGCTTCCTGGAGTTGTTTGTGTTGCAATCTGGGCAAATAGCGTGCGCGTAAAAACGCACCTGGAAAAATGCATGCGCGCATTTACCTGCATGGTTTCCTCTTTTTTTTTTTTTTCCCGAGCAGACGGATCTGCTCCATTATGAGGACGATTAGCATGATAATAGTGTGTACAGAACATGTATAATAAGGAGGGCAGAGGACTGAGGGCCCTCATTAGACAGGAACAAACAGACACTGTGCGGACTTTGCGCATAAAGACTAAAACAGCCGCTGGCTACAAATAATTTACATGCTGTTTAATGTTTATATATATGCACATTTATATTTGGAGACACACCAGAGTCGTGGTCAATGCAGCAGGTTTAATAAAAAATATTTGTCGTACAGGTTGGGGGGTGGGGTGCGGGGGTCACTACGTGAGAAAGGCGCTGCGCACAAATAAGAAGACACCAAACAACAGAGAGAACAAGCGAGGCGCAGTCCAACACCTGTCGCTTTCTTTTTTGGAGAAGGGCCCTTAATTCCCCCGGCTGATTCAGTTCAGGCCGAGGGGCCGCAGGCAGCAGCTGCCAACTGAAGGCATCGCGTTACATCCGCCAAACAGCTCCGTGGATCTGCTGAGACTCAGGCATCAAGCGCCTGCAGAAACAGAGGCGGTAGGGCAGCAAAAAATGCACACAAATACAGATTTTCAAAATGAATTTGATAATTATTTCAAATACATTTTAATACTTATAATAATAAAAATGAGAGAAAAGAAGAATTTCAAGAGTGGCATGTATTTCTCTGAGCTTTAAACCCATCACAACCAGATGCCTTTAAGTCCACCAATGAGTAAATACAGATCGCTTTTATGTGATTTTCTCTTAGTGTAAGTCCGAACTCTGAATTCCTCATTGGTTTTGCAAATATCAGAGAATAGAATCAGACAAAAAGAATAAAAAAAACAAAGATTAAAAAAGAAAAGTTGGGGGAGAAATGCTGAGTTGTGAAACTACATTCCAAACTGTAAAGCTCTTTTTAAAGGAATAGTACACCCAAAACATGATTAGCCTTCATTTTCTACTC
>NW_015150511.1:911631-912890 GCF_000732505.1 Cyprinodon variegatus
GATGGATGGATGGATGGATGGATGGATGGATGGATGGATGGATCT
The DNA here is from genome assembly GCF_000732505.1 of Cyprinodon variegatus. Lineage (NCBI taxonomy): Eukaryota > Metazoa > Chordata > Actinopteri > Cyprinodontiformes > Cyprinodontidae > Cyprinodon > Cyprinodon variegatus. The sequence continues at coordinate 911,677 of NW_015150511.1, forward strand.
GTGATGAACTTATCTTTGCAGGTAAATGCTGAAGATCAGCACACAACTTTGCATCGAGTGATGAAATAAATCTGCTGTTTTTATTGTAACGTCTAACTTTAATGAGGGACTGTTAGTCTAACAGGATTCATTAAAAACTTTCCAATATCCAGGATTTGAAGTGAAGGATAAAATGTTCAGAAAGAAGTCAAACCAGAGTCTTTGCTCATTCTGCATGTTTTGTTTTTAGTGCAGTAGATTTAAAGTTCACACCAGCTGCTCATGATGGTGAAAAACCGCGCGGCCGTTCCCCTAAAACAACATATTGTGAGGTTGCAGCCAGTCCAGCTCCTAGGGGCGCAAACCGGGGCTGACCACGGACAAAGGAGCTGTGCGCTGATTGGCTGCAGCCTGTGTGCGCTCTGTTGGCCCCCAGCGCCTGCAGCTCCAGTCACCATTCACATGTTAATAAGCCCCTATAAATACTAACAACAACCAGTCAGCGCCTGCGACACGACACGCAGGGGTGGGCGCAATAAACACAGGGCGCATCGCCTGCCTCTTTTTGCCCTCCGTCTGCCTGGAACCGGTTCCGTTTGCCAGCTGCCCCCTTTAGTGACGACACAGGCGGCGAGCAGCGGCGGTGGGAGAAGCCACACAAGCGGCGTTCCGACCAACATGGCCCCAGCTGCCCGGCCCGGTACCGCCGGACTTTCCACGGAGGAGGAAGAGTCCAGCTGCGGGATTCAGAGAGCGGACAGAAAGGTGGGCTGCTGTGGCGCACCGGCCACGCTGCGTCTGCAAAGACTCTCATGATTTATCTCCTATCACAGCCAGTTTGGGCTTTAATTTACATGGAAAAGAGAGAAATGATCCATGTTTATTGTTATATTCTAGATAAGAAAACCTCTGGTGGAGAAAAAGAGGCGAGCTCGCATCAATGAGAGTCTGCAGGAGCTGCGGAGCCTGCTGGCGGATTCAGAGGTGAGTACGCGGCGCACACGCTGGATGAGGGTTTCCACGGTGGAGCTGACCCCACTCTTCCCCACAGCTCCACTCCAAGATGGAGAACGCAGAGGTTCTGGAGATGACGGTGAAGAAGGTGGAGGACGTCCTGAAGAACCGGTCTCAAGGTCAGAACCACCTTCACCTCTTAGTGGAGTCAGACCCACTAAGGGATGCTGAGTTATTGGAAGCCTGTTATCAATACATCTCATTCAGGGGGGGATTTACCA
>NW_015150511.1:913634-915192 GCF_000732505.1 Cyprinodon variegatus
TGCCTAAGGCCCCAAACTTCCTAAATCCACCCCTGATCTCATTATTGCTCCTGTTATTTTGGCAGAAGTCTTATCTGCGGAGGTGGGCACAGTGGGTATGTTTAAACAGAACTAATGACAGTGGCAGTTGCTGTTGGATAGATGCTGATTTTGGTTCGCCACGTATCACTTTACTTGGATTTTCACTTTATTTGGATTTAGTTTTTACATATGCATAGATATACGTACAGATATATATACAGAAGAGCTATATGTGTATATACTTTATCTCTTTTTATTCTTATTTTTTATCTTAATTATATTTTATAGTTGGATGTGTGTATATATTATATAAAACTGTAACTGAAGCGTGTAACAAAAGTAATTTCCCTCTGGGATTATTAAAGTATTTCTGATTCTGATTTATCTCTAGATTTTAATGCTCTGTAGTTTCAGCCTAACAGCAACTGTTCAAAGAGAGCGTGACCCGGTGTTCTGTCAGATCAGCATACTCACTGTCAATACCTGTTTATCCGTTTAGTTTATACGTTTAGTTTTGTATGAAAAATAAACTTTTAACTACCTCCATGGTTGTGTATCCCTTTAGTCATGTAAAATAAAAACTACTAAATTACTTACTTTTTGATATTTTTTGAAGCATATAACGATCTGACCTTAAATTGTGTTTTTTTTGTATATGACTAAAGGGATACACACCTGTTGAGGTAATTTTAAATCTATTTTTCGTACAAAACTAAAAGGATAAACACAAATCTGACGTCTTGCGCATGCACATAGACTATAGGTATGCTGGTCTGATGGTGTACGCTCATCTGACAGAACACTGGATGTTAACTGTCACTGATGATGTCATACGATTTTTTGAGGCCGTTCTGACCGTGCAGATCTATCAGTGTTAATCATTGTCAGTTTAATTTGAAGAAACGTGAAAAAAAATAAAATAAAAATAGAAAAAAAATTTTGTTTTATCTACTAACTGACCTGTTATCCTGGTCACAATTTTACTCTTTGTCAAAAAGGGCAAGTATAAAGAGCCCAGAGTACATTTAAGGCCACGTTCACACTGCAGGCCTTGATGCGCAATTCCGATTTTTTTGTGAAATCCGATTTTTTTTTTTTGCGTTGCTGTTCATATTTCCTAATATATGCGACTTGTTTGTGATCTACTGTGTGAACTGCATTCATACAACGCAAGTGTCCTGCATGCGCAGCAGAGGACGCAATGACGTCACAGGCCAGCGTGCTTCGTGTTTACGGAAGTAAACGTGGATAGTAGTGCCGGTGCGCATCTAGCGATCTTTTCCAACCATAAAAACACAATCTTTTCACGTGGTTAAACATAAATACTACTCTACGCATCATCATCTGCCATGGTTGTTGTTTTTCTTTCCGCTTCTGCGTAGCAAGACTCAGAATAGTGACCTTTGTCGGGTATAAATGGCGTTCAGGTCGGATGAATCCGACCTGGCCGTTCAGAAGGAGGTCGCATTTGAAAAGATCTGATTCGTATCGGATTCAGGACCACAGAGCCCAGTGGCCTGGGTCGGATTGGAAAAAA
>NW_015150511.1:918002-920643 GCF_000732505.1 Cyprinodon variegatus
TCCCAGGATTTTTTTTGGTTTAAAGAAACAGTTATTTATGGATTTATAATCACAATTTTTGAGACATTTGTCCACCATTGTTGACCAGCCCCCTTTTACCTACAATAGAGCTGTTTCCATTTAAATGAAATCCAAATTTTAAGCGAGGTTCAAAAAAAAAAGAAATGCAAATCTGTGGCTTTTCCATTTGTTTTGAAGAAAATTAACACCGCAAAGGTGTCGTACATCATCCTCCTTTGTTAAAATTAAATAACTGCTACGTTAAGATCTCTCTAAATAAAAAAAGAAAAGAGCTCGGTCGTTTCCTGAGAACTATGACCTGAAACTAAGAGATTTTTATGGAAACCTGATGATGTCCTAAAATTACGCTGCTATCAGATAAATAATTATTTTTTGGATTTTTTTTGCAACCAAAAGGACAGCTACCCCAACAACAGTGTGAGTAATGCTTATGTATTGTCAGAGTTTTGATTGGTAAGATTTTCCAGATTATTTCTACAATCATCTCATTTCAGTCAGCTGACAAGCAGTGCATGGTAACAGGTGGGGAGGGGGTGATACTGATGCTTTATTCATTGACTATATGGAAAAAACTCCAGTCCATCTGGTCCGTTCTTTGGCGTTTCATTAAGAGTATTTTATACCACGGCAACATAAATGGATACACTGGAAAAATGATCTAAAAATAAGTAAAAATCTCTTAGATTAAGTGTATTTACCCTTAATTTGAGGAGGTAAATCAGATAGTTTGCCAATGGAATCAAATAAGATAATTAGATAATATGCACTTGAAATAAGACAATGCAATTGTGTTTTCTTATTTTAAGTGAAATTGTCTTGTTCCATTGGCAAAGTGTNATTAGATAATATGCACTTGAAATAAGACAATGCAATTGTGTTTTCTTATTTTAAGTGAAATTGTCTTGTTCCATTGGCAAAGTGTCTCTTTTACCTCCTTTGTCCAAGAACAAGTGCACTTATTTTAAGAAAAAATGACTTGTCTAGACTGCAGATTCACTGCATGCAGAGCTTTAAGCTTAACCGTTTTCTTCAACTCTCCTCCCACAGAGGCTGAAGCACTGAGCCGAGAGGCCAGCGAGAGGTTTGCAGCCGGCTACATCCAGTGCATGCATGAGGTCCACATGTTTGTGTCCAACTGCCCGGGCATAGATGCAACGGTGGCGGCCGAGCTCCTCAACCACCTGCTTGAGTCCATGCCCCTAAATGAGGACCACCTCCAGGACGTGCTGATGGACCTGATCACGGACACTCCAGGCACCGATGGCAGCACTTGGATCGGAGCTGTGGATGGACTCTGCTTGACCCCGGCCCTCCCCAACTCTTCAACGGACGAATCGTCCTCGGATCTGGACGAGACGGACAGCGAGCACAACCACAGCTCCACGGAGGGAGTGGAGGGCGGGGAGGCTCCAAGCATGCCCACCGTCACGTACCCTCAGAGTATGTGGAGACCTTGGTAGGAGAGGTCTGCAGCTGCAGCCTGGATTCCCTGGAAGCGGGATTTGTGGGGTTTTATTAATGTGGAATACCCACCCCCACCCTTAGAAAGAGAAAACTCCACCCTACAACACCACTGAAGCCCTTGTGGACTTATTTAACCCAATCAAAGAACTGCCAACTGACACGCACTGAAAGTCTTAAGGACTCACCTTTGCCATGTGCTGATTTCCATCTTTATTAAAGGGACCAAACCCAGCTGTGGAGGACCTGGATCTTCTATTCGCTCTTACTGTGGTGCAGCAACTCTACATCTTTTCTTCTATATTCTTGCTAGAAAACCAATTCACTAAACAAGTTAACATTTCCAGCAGATGGAGCAACAATGAACACACCCAGAGATCTTTTGGATACCACAAAAACTTTATACGTGCACTGATGGGTGGAGTTTTTCCTTTTTCTTATCAGCGGGGCCCCGACTCCTCAGGGCCCCTGCAACTTGGGACCTCCTGAAAGGACTCCCCCCTTTCCCTCTGCAGTGCTGACACCCTGGCTTTGAGTACTCTCTTAAGACTTTTCTTCACACCTTGAGGATAAAAGAAAGTCCCCTCTCAACACTTAGAACCCGACAAAGGACAGAAAAGGACCCGTGGAAGGCGGTCACACTTACTCTGTGTTGCCGTCTAAATGCAGTTTGGATGAGGAGAAAAGCTCTTTTTAGCACCTGAGAGGTTTGGCAATGCCTCTGGTTAATATAAATATGCTATTTCATGTATTGCTGTAGTTTATTAGAAAACATAGCTTCTTTACGTTGTAACGATGTGTTATTAAATGTCTGAATTTGTTGAATAAAATACTGTAGCTGAAATATGTTTGATTGATGTGATTCAGTAAAGCAGATATCTAAAACGTACACACCTCAAATGGCAGCTTGCACGTCTGTATCCTAAGAGCTTTTTGTCCCATTATAAGACCATACATTTTATTTGGATTTTAGTGATAGGTCAACTACGGAAGAGGATTAGGGCCACTGGAAAAAAAAAAAAAGTTTACTGATTTTTTAATTTTATTTCAGTTTAATATGGGGAGTAAAGTCAGAATTCTGACTTTTTTCTCAGAATTCTGACTTTGATCTCAGAATTCTGACTTTGATCTCAGAATTCTGACTTTGATCTCAGAATTC
>NW_015150511.1:921457-924697 GCF_000732505.1 Cyprinodon variegatus
ACAATAAAGGGATCAGGAAATATTTTTTTTAAAAAGCTTACAGATAAAAATTTTAGAAGTTTATTGCAGTGAATAGCTTTGGAAATGTAGAAACTGATTTATGCTCGATGCTGCTTTACCTCCTCGACGCTGGATGGTGGGCAGCTGTAAATATCAATGACTATTATGTTTTGTGGATTTTTAAATGGTTTTTATCATGGATTTTTTTTTCTGCTTCCATCCATCTAATCAGTTTTCTTGTTCCTTTTAAACCAAAGCTTCCCCACCGCATGATGCTGCCTATATCTTGTTTTACCAGAAGGAAGATTAGTTAGCCTCAATATGCTGTTAGTTTTCCATCATTTAAAACGTTTTTTTTTTTCTCCGACCAAAACATTATCTTACAAATTATGTTCCTGAACCTTCCTTTAACTTTCTTTGAGTCATGGTGTTTTTATTATGTACAATCAAAGTTTACTATTAACCCCTTGAAGCCTGAAGTGATATACATATATATAGAAAAATACATTTAGTGCGTGTCTTTCCCCTTAAATGAGATGCCAAATTAAAGTAGTTGATGTTACTAAATAAATAGAAATGAAGGTAAAATATATTTTTAACAGCAGTTAAAACTACATAATAACTTACGCTGTGACTAGCAATGGGACGATGCAAAAATGCTATGGTGCTGTTTGCCTACACTGTAAAAATGCTCTGATGATAAGGTCTTAAAATAAGTGTAATTAGCCTTAATATGGGTAAAATAAGTCAACATTTCTTAAAATAAGCGATTTTACCTTTATTTGAGCAAGTAAATAAGATGTGCCAATGGAATGAGTATTTTTACTCTTAATATAAGATAATTAGATATTGTGCACTTGAAATAAGAGACTGCAGTTGTTTCTTTTTCTTATTTTAAATGTACATTGTCTTGTTCCAATGGCAAAGTGTCTCACTTACCTGCTCAATTCAAGAAAAAATGTTCTTATTTTAAGAAAAATGTACTTACTTAAATTCACATTGTTTGCAGTGTAATACAAGCGGTTATCAAGGGGTTAAAGCTGTTGTGTACACTGCAAAAACGATCTAGAAATAAGTAAAAATGTCTTAAATTAAGTGTAATTACCCTTAATTTAAGGAGGTAAATGAGATGATTTGCCAATGGAATGAGTATTTTTACTCTTAAAATAAGATAAGTAGATAATATGCACTTGAAATAAGACAATGCAGTTGTGTGTTTTTTATTTTAAGTGTAAATTGTCTTGTTCCATTGGCAAAATGTCTCTTTTACCTCCTCAATACAAGAAAATTTCACTTATTTTAAGAAAAAAATTACTTATCTAGATTTCGGTTTTTTGCAGTGTAGTGTAAAGTGGCGAGCTATGTATTCCAAAAGAGCCAAAAAGTTTTTCTATGCTTAACTCTTGATCATTAATAAAAAACTCAGCTGATTCCTAGATCATCCAATCGATGTAGGTTTACGTCACACCCGTGACAAACAACACAATGTTAGACAGTTTTCACATCCTCCAAACAATCCCTTCTGTCTCCATACCTTGTTTTACTCTACAGATTTCTGCAATTCTATTCAGTTTATTTCTATAGCGCCAATTCACAACTCACGTCATCTAAAGGCACTTTACAGTTCACCAGATCATACAATTCAATTGATTCAAAGTTTTCTATCTAAGGAAAACCAGTTGATTGCATCGACTCATTGACTCTTTAGCAATCCCTCACACTAAGCAAGTTTGTAGCGACAGTGGAGAGGAAAAACTCCCTTTTAAAGGAACAGACCTCCAGCAGAACCAGACTGCTGAGGCCGACTGGGGTTCAAGTAGACAGAAGCAGACATAGAAAAAGAAGCAGAGATACAAAAGGCAACTGTAAACCCCGTCCAGGAAACACACAGCCAGGCAGATGAGCTCCCATGTCAGAGGATGAAGAGAGCACATCCAGTTAGTCACAGTCAGAGAAACAGGACTACACTGAAAAACAGGCAGATCTCCAACATCTAACACTTAAAAACAAAAAAGGTAGCTCACCTCCCCCCTTTTCTATCCATCCAATCCTGACCAGTCAAACAACAGGCTGCATGAAATAAAGCTCGGTGGAGATGATGTGTTGAGAAAAAAACGTCGAGAATCACCGAGGCAGATCTGCAAAAAAATAAAAAATAGGATGTTGTTGATGCAGAATGTAACAACCTTCAGTTTCCTGCCTCAGAAAGTATTTCAGGCAGTTTTAATTTGTATTTATTACATTTTTTAAACCAAAAGAGAACATTGCAGAGAGGTAAATAACAGTTTTCCCGTCAGCAGATTCTGCCTCCAGATCAGCAGCTCATCTTAACTCTGACCTCTTGGCTGGATTCTTGGTGTGCCTTTGACCTTTCAGATGTTGGACTGAACCCTGACCTGTGGGATGTTAAAATGTTTGTTTAGCTTTTATTTTAAACATAAATCATCTTATTCTACTGGCAAGTTGTATTATTTCTCTGTTTAAATCAAAGTAAAATACACTAATTTCCATTTTTGGGTGGGCTTTAAACTCCTCTTCGCGTTCCGTGATCCTTGATCTTTGCGATGCTGTTTGTTCACTAATGTTCTCCAACAAACCTCTGAGGCCTTCAGAGAACAGCTGCTTTTATACTGGAAAAAAAGTACTGGTGAGTTCTAAAGCCAGTTGGTTGCACTGGGTTTTATTCAGCAGAATCACAGTGAACAGGATGTTTGCACAAGCGCATCAAACTTTTCAGATTGTTATTTGAAAGGTTTTAAAATCAAGAAGGTATTTTCCTATATTTTGTTGTTTTGTTACATAAAACCCCATCAATATAAGTACTTTAAAATAAAACAACTTAGGATTTATTTATTTATCTTTTTTTTCTTCTTTTTAACACATCAGTAACCTTTAGATGTTGACTCAAAGTGCCCCCCCGGCGTGATGCATGCTGAGAGAATCACACCTCCTCACCAGTTCTTTTAGTCTCACCTCTCGTACAATGAATGTTAACAAATTCCTGTTAAATCCTGTCTGGAGCAGCCGAGGACCTCGCAGCAGTCCCCCCCCCTCACTCCTGATATGGGATCAGGTACGGTCCAGTAAATAAACAGGTTTTACTTCTTAAAAACAAATTATGTACCTTTTTTATTCGTAAAATGATCATTATCCAACGGAAAATGGATCTCAAACATTTTTCTGATGGACTTTTAAAAGAAACAGGATGATTAACAAACACTGACAGAGTTGGGGGGGGGG
>NW_015150511.1:927076-930225 GCF_000732505.1 Cyprinodon variegatus
TGAAAAAAAACATACTTTTGAGTTTAACTTAATCTTTTAAGTTTATCTCTTAAAGTTGACAAACTTTGACTTCAATATTATTAGAATTTTGATTCCTAAATACATCCAACTTATGTGAATAGAAGTGGGGACTAAGAGAAGATAAAGATAATTTAGGTGCCATATTTTTTTATTCAGATCTTTTTGTCCCAATTTGTCATCTATATTTTTATCTGATTGTTATTCACGGAAAAAGATAATGCAACCGCTTTTGGCATTTATTTAATCATATTTAGTTGCTTTAACACAATTGTTTTATGTTCTACCCTGCTAACATAAAACAACTGTGTTAAAGTAACTAAATATAATAAGTAAATGCCAAAAATGGTTGCATTTTTTTTTTTCGGTGAGTATTATTTTTAAGCACATGCTCTGCTTTCTTTTTATAGGTTACAAAACTGAAGGATAGTGTTGCCGTATTTGATTTTTGTCTCAGTGTGTGTCAGAGAATATACAACTAATAAAAATAATGAAAGGAGACTGAGGGTCAAAGGCTGTGGGAGAAAAAGTGCGGCGCATGACTACAGTCTGCTGATAAATCCGGGTTAATCGGAGCGATAGGAAGAAACTGTGAATCCAAACCATCAGCTGGCTGTTTCTGAGCGAGCATCTGAAATGTGAGGTTGAAGGTCAGCGCAGTGCAACAGTTGGTGGGGGGGGTGATTCAACGGCAGAGGCGAGCATATGGTGCTGAAACACATCCCTGGGGGCATCAGGCCATCCTTGGTTGCTTCCTAACTGCCTTTGACTGTGAAGGAACAATCACTTCCAGCAGCTGTAGACTGCGCTTCCAGCTCACTGATGGTTTAAAAACAGAAAAAGTGTTTTCTTTGCTCTGCATCCTTAACTCAGTCATAAAACATATTTTCTCTGCACCACATGTGCTTACAGTGGGGGAAATAAATTATTTAGTCAGCCACAGATTGTGCAAGTTCTCCTATGTAGAAAGATGAGAGATTTAAAGATTGTTGTTTTTGTTTTGTTTTTTATCAAAGCAACATTTAAACTATGAGAAACAATGAAAAATAGTCCAGGAAATCACATTTTAGGGTTTTAAAATAATTTATTTGGAAATTGTGGTGAAAAATATGTATCAACAAGAAGTCTGGATTTCACAGACCTGTAACTTCTTTGATTAGGAAAAAAAAATCATAAAGAAGTAAATCATAAAAATCTAATTGAAATGAAAATGACTTCAATGGAGAAGAAAGTTTAGAATTATAAGTAATTTATTTTACATAAGCTTATGTTCATGGGCGGTTCTAGACAGGGGCCAATGGGGGCCAGTGCCCCTGTAGATCATGTCCTGGCCCCTATTATGGCCCCTGCACTGAAGACATAATACTCAAAGAAATTCTAATGATGCATTGGAACAGACATGGTTACTGATTGGTCCTTTGGATCTATTTCATTTCTTTTTTTTTTTTCTTTAAAATTATTTTTTACTAATTGTTTAAAAACAATAAGGAGATAGCTTCAGTGGTATTGAGATAGGATCCAAGTTTTCATCTGCTAAATGTTATTTTCAAAACAAATTTTAAAAATGCTCTAATTTTTACAGCTGAATTTATAGTTTTTTCTTGATTTCTTATTCTGATTCTATAGACAACGTTTTTTTTTTTACTTAAATAAAGCCCAAAATATGTAAAATTCCTAAGAAATGTAATTTTAATGAAACATAACTGAATAGAAATGTCACTTCATGTATTTAAACCCCTTGCCCTGTTTTTTATTTCATGCTTTTCTGGGCCCCCATGAAAACACGCTGACCCCCTCCTGGCCCACTGGTACATTTGGTCTAGAACCGCCACTGCTCATGTTAAATGGATTGAGCGAGCAGAAATAAGGCAACTTTCTCCAGCTACATCAATTTTGCCCTGAAAATCTGAGCAAGGAGGAGCTGCAACAATCTTTCAGTAAGTTTTAATGATTAGTTTTAAGCTAGGTCAAAGCTACATTTCATCTGAACATTGAACCCTTAGTTCCAATGGAAAAAAAACAACAAAGAAGGAATATTTGAATATTTTAAGCATGTGCCACTCAGGCCTCGGTGGAGTACAATCATAATGAATTTTTACTTTAATTATATGCATAAGCTGCTAAATGAAAACAGGAATAAAGCCCCCACCGAGGCCGGAAGCTAGTGGTGGAACGGAGATAGATGCCAGCTGGAACAAGATGCAGGTTCCTATGAACCACAATGATGAGCAAGCATAGAGCAACAGTGGAGAGAAAAAATCTCTGGCAAAACCCGGCTCAACATGGCCGTCTTCTGCCGGACTGGCTGAGGATGCCTTATGAAAGCAGTATAAGTCCTGGATTCCTAGGAATTACTTCAGAAAGAGCAAACAGCAGCATAGAGCAGGTGTCTTCAACATTTTCCAGGCTAAGGACCCCCAAACTGATGGCAAGATGAAGCGGGGACCCCCTAATTATATATATTGTTTGAAATTGTGTTATATCAAACTGGTCCTATAGTCACTCTATTACAGATGGACTAATGTAACCAAAGTAATTTCGCCCTGGGATTACTAAAGTATTTCTGATTCGTATTCCTCGTTGATGGGACAGGTGGGAATGAAATGATGACGAATTCATGTTGAATTCATGTTAATGTGTATTTAAAGACATTTTAATTAGTGGAAAAAATTGCTGGGGGGAATATATATATATATATATAAAAAAGTAAAAAAAACAAAACAAAATTTTGTCGACCCCCATGCAGTACCTCCGTGGACCCCCTAGGGGTCGCAGACCCCCTGTTGAAGACCTTTGGCATAGAGAATGTGCCAGATCGATTTTGTGAGGATGGTGAAGAAGGGGATGGAGGAGGGTTGGATCTGTGTCATCAGAATCTAATTCTAACATGGGATCCAACTCAGGTGCTTGTCGGTGGCAGGTTGAACTATTGATTTAAGTATTTAACTGATGCTGACTGGATTATGAGGAGAAGTGGTTGAATGCTAAACAGATGAGCCTCTGATTGCATGAAGGGAAATTATCGAATTTATTCAGTCGAAATTCCGCCTAGGCTCCATTTCTCTAACCTGACTTCGCCAGATGAATTTGCTCCACATATCCATCTGGAAACCTTCCGTTGAAGTAATTTT
>NW_015150511.1:933370-940338 GCF_000732505.1 Cyprinodon variegatus
ATTCCAATTAAACTATTAGCTTGAATTTGCTCTTAAAATGGTTAAGCTTGCATGAAAAAAATGATACGGACCCAAAGCTGAATATTTACCTGAGAAATCGTTCCATAGATCTAAAATTAAGCTAATACTGGGGTCAAAGGTTAAAGTGTTTCTTTTATAATGCTGATGATTTAACAAAGTAAATGAAATAAGTTTTTCTCTACATGGTTTAGGAACGAGGAACATTATGAAGCCAAAAGGAAAACACAGTAGTTATATTACTTTCATTTTATTACAAGTTTCAAACATTTTTTCAGCTATAAAAATGCACAGAAGTGTGCTAGTTCCAGAAACGGCAAACACATACAGTGGAAATGAGACAAAACGTTGACATGACTATAAAACATCATGGTGTTCAGGTACCGCGTGTGTCTGCGTGCATTTACAGAGCAAAATGGCCCCAGCTGATCAACCAGCTTCTAATAACGTCTCTGACGTTCCTGCATCTTCCACAAATAGCTTAGTGTTGGAGGCCCCTATGAAGTGAGCTAAACAGAAATAAATTAATGGAAAGATGTACTTTCTGTCCGTTGAGCCTTTCAGGCAGAAAGAAGGCAGCAGACCAAACGCCATCAGTCTCAGGAATCACTCAGTGCTTTGTTCCCTCGTTCACACGTATCCTATGATCCACATACAGTAACCCGGCATTTATTTAGAGGTAGGGTGCGTCCCCTGACGGTGCTGCAAAAGCTTTCACTTTCGTCAAAAACAAAATAAAACACTAATGGGAGGGGAAATAGAAAAATAGAGTAAAAAAAAAACAGGAAAGCACACAAACAAAGCGAGAAAGATGCTCTTGGTCCAGCCTGTGTTACATTCACAGACCCCAGCTGTTCTGAATGGCAGCACCAGTCGTTCCCGGGGGTCCTAAACAGCCTCAGCTGCGCGGTACAGTTTCCTATGACTTCACGTTTAACGACGAGGGGAAAGAAAAGGTGCTACACTTGTTCATGTTTCCCCACCGTGCTGAAGACGCCATCATGGGCGTCGAACGCCACAATGAGCCGCAGCTTTTCACAGTACTCAGCTACATCGCTGCACACATTCGTACACAAACACGCACGCACGCCGAGGACTTGGCGCCTTTTCATTCCAACTTTATTCAAAAATAAAGCGACTCAGCTAGTGCTACGTTTTTAGGTTTTTGTATTAGGGGGGGAAATAAAGCTAAAAGTGGGCGGTGTCAGTCACCCTGTGGCTGTGATGCTCCCACCCGTTTGTTCAACACCATAAAAACATTAGGAATATTTCCCCTAGGCTGAGATTATGCACATTTATAACCTCAATTTTTACACAAAAAATTGTAAACTGAGCCTCTTTTGATAAAACTTTTATTTAAAAACATAATTTTTAAATATATATTATTGTTTTTTACTGCTAATATATTTTTTGGCAGCTTCTCTGGCTTTGATGAGAACCTCGGTGTCAAAGTGACGCTAAACATTCTGTAGTGCTTACAGTCAAAGTGTTCGTTTATCATCCTAAACTAGAACTCATTTGGCCTTAGCGTAAACGTCTATTTTGGATTTCTACCTGAAAATAACAACAACATAGATTGAATAAATAGATTTTGTCACCACTGAGGTGAATTCCCACATTGTCGTGCTAATACTGCAATATTTACTCAGACCTTTGTGACGCAGCATTAAGGCCAAACTGAGAGAAGAATTAAGTCGTAATATTACAAGAATGAAGTCATAATATACTACTAGGAATACTTTGGAAATAAAGTTTTACTAATATCAGGGTTAAGGTTTTATTTTTTCAGACAAAAAGTCGTTTTGATACGAATAATACTCTGATTGAGCCAAGCTCAACCAGACTGCAGCCTGAGATCAGTGTTTGAGTTTTTTAAAGCAGGCTATTTTTGCATTATTATAACATTCAGTAGCGGCAGGCCAATAGAGGGCGCTAGGGCGCCGCCTCACCCACACAATGACCTTGATAAAGACATAAACAAACTTCAATTATAAAACTTAAATATTGCACAATATATTAATATATTTTTTAGATCTGCAAGATCAGTATTTAATCTTTAATGATGAGTAAAAAATTTTTGTTCGTCGTCGGATTGGTGACGCGTTTCCGCCGTTGGCGCAAAAATCTTCGCGCATAGACTTTGGTTAAATGTTCGTCCCAGGGAGCAGCTTTCCTGCAGAGCTGAAAGCAGCTTTATTTTCACTCCACCTCCCACCACAGCGCTGACGTCTCTCATAAAGTGCAGCTGATTGACAGGTTTATAGAATTAGTTAGCAACAAGGCTAGGCTAACAGCATGCAGCGAGGCTAAGGCTTTATTCTGCTTTCTCTGCCTCCTTTTTCAAACGTCAGGATCTGAGCCAGCATGGATAAAGACAGATATAACTGATTTAAAGTACTTTTAGAAAATGTTATAATGTTGTATTTTGTTGTTGACATTCGTGTAAATATACACCTTTGATAACTTGGTACACATTTGTTTGGTTTTTTTGGGATACGTCTATTTTTTACCGCTTTGATCTCCTAATAATTGGTGTTTAATTTACCGTAAATTCTGGACTATAAGCCGCTACTTTTTTCCCGCTGCGGCCTATAATACAGTGCAGCTAATACATGTTTTTTGGGCTGCTGCGGGATGAAGAGGACCGCGAGCGCCCAAGTGAGAGCGACTGAAGTCAGTGACAGCATCCTGAAGCTGTTCCATTCAGACACCGAGGAAGAGGACTTTGAGGGTTTTAGTTCGCAGGAGGAAGAAGAAAGTGATTAATGACTTTTCCTGGTCGGCTGCAATGTTCTGTGCGTCGTTCAATTAAAAGTACGGGTATATGCAGCGTTATCTGCGTGTTAGCGACACATACGTATATTTAAATGTGTTACAGGTAGTTTGAAAAAAAAGGATTAATAATATGTACCGTATTTGTTTGTTTTATGATACGGATTAAATCAAACGTTAAAAAAATGCTCATCTTTATTTGTAAATATCTCGTACAATGCGGGAAACCTGCGGCTTAAAATCCGGTGCGGCTTATAAAAGCACAAAATTGATTTTCTTTCTAAAATTAGAGCATGCGGCTTGTAATCAGGTGCGCTCTATAGTCTGGAATTTACGGAACTCAAAGTGTGTCTTTAATCTCTTCATGTTACAGTTTTATCCCTGTAGTCTAAAATTCAAGTTTATCCTTTTTTATAATTTGATTATTTAATATTAAAGACCCAATATTATGACTTAGTTCTTGTAATATTAGGAGCATTTTTCACAACTGATAAAAAAAAATAATAAACTTTTATAAATATTTGTATCAGTGTGGCCCGTATATTCTATCATATACTTCACACACTGAGGTCCAAGAATATAAAAAAAAAATTATCTATTAATGAAACATCCAACAACCGTCGACTAATTTAATTTACATGATTCCTGATGGGGGGGGGGGGTTGATGGGATTTAAAGGCTTCAGCAGGGAATCAAACACCAGCAGGACGTGTAACAGGAAACTGGAGACGCTTCACAGAGTTTTTTTAACACTTTTTTTTATAAAAATAATATCTAGAAAAATGTATATATTACTAAGATATAATACAAAGTTTAGAGAGCTTCAGCTTCACCTGTATGAGAATAAATGCCCTGTATCTGATTAGAGGGAAAACAGCTCCATAAAAAGGCGCCAAGAGATTTCAGAGACCCTTTTTGTTTGTGAAATGGGAGAAATACTAAAGGTAGGTTCAGGCTACAACGCTCTACCACCCCCCGGTGGGGGATATCAGGAACTGCACGTGGGCAGAACACACAGACAAACAAACACGCCACTGGCACACCTCCTCCTGGATCACTATGGCAACACAGCGCTCTTCTCATGGTGCGTGTTTCAGTCCGGATTCTCAGCCGCACAGCCAGAATGTCAATGCGAGCCTAAATGGGTCCATGTTGGAATCGCTCCCCCCCCCCCCGTTCAGGAGCCATGATCCTGCTGAGCTTTAGGCTCCTCTGATTGGCTCTGGCCTCTCTGGCCCTCTCTGCTCAGGTCGTCGCCCAGCTCGCCCAGATCCATGTCGGGTAGATCCTCCTCAATGGGTCCGGCCGCCGCTGCGGCGTCCTCACAGTAGATGCACTCCTAAAGGAAGAGACGCACAGCCTGTTACCGCTGCATCTCGTTCAGTGGGTAGATTGGGGGCGGAGCCGTGTGTGATCCTAACCTTCACATTGATAGCTGCAGGGAGGCCTCCTCTCCTCATCCAGGGATGCTCCTCCACCAGCTCTCTCCGCTGCTCTGAGGTGAAGTGAGGCTGGCTCTTCTGCATCTGCCTCAGCCTCTCCTTATCTTCCCTCAGCACCCGCTGGATGTCCCTGTTTGAAGCGGTTTAATGAAAGGGTTAAAAAAATCTAACTATGCAAAAAACACAAAACAGAAGACGTGTCAGTAACCCACCTGGGTGGCATCTGATACGTCATCATGACCTCATCGTCGGCGTTGGCCATGAGCAGCCATAGCGGCTTCTGCAGGACGTATTTGATGAAATGCTCCCCTTCGCCCTGAACCGAGGCTTTTTTCTGGGACTTGCTGCTTTCTGAGCCTCCTTCGCTTCTTAATTTGCCTTTCCTCTTGGTGTCATGCTCCAGAGAGTCGATGCTGCCGAAGTACTTGCTGGTGTTGCTGCTCCCTACAAGAGGAGAAAAATGGACAAGAGGGAGGGGAAAAGTTGAAAACAAATAACCTTTAACTTGGAAACGGCACTTTAAATGAATTGCTGCACAAAGCTCTCTGATATGTCTGATCAGGTAAGGGTCGGATGTGTTTTGTTGGCTAATAACCTTTAGCTCAGCCAGCTCTCCTGCTAGAGGGCGCTCTAGGGCACATGACTCTTTACCTGAGCGATCCGACCCTGTCAAGTTATGAGTTTTTGAGAAGGTTGCTCCAGCCCTCATGGGGTGCTGAATATCGACCTGAAAAATCATCTGTTCTATCTTAAATGAAGCTAACATTTCAGCATGTTGCTCTAAATAGTCTCTATAAGTCAACAACTGACCTGTTCGGCTGCCAGACGCTCCGCTAACTGAGGTCCGACAGTCATTGGAGCCAGAGCCGGATGCAGATCCGGAACCCAAACCGGAGCCCATGGAGCCGGAGGTGGCTGATCCGGTACCAGAGTGAGCGTCCTCCTGCTCCTGCAACAGGATGTCCAGCAGATCGCAGGATGAGGAGTTTCCATCGCTGTGAGCTCCGTCTCCTCTGGGTTCCTGCTCAGACAAACCGAGGTGTTCAGGTACCCGTTAGTCTCAGGATGAGTTATTTAAACTTTCTTTGGTGGATTTCTGGGTTTTCTTCTCTCACCTGTTGGTGATTGTCAGTCTTAGCTGCACCCGCGCTCTTGTCCCCTGCTGCCCCCGGTAGCGCCGCTGAAGCGCCGCCCTGACCTCCGGACGGGCCCGCTGCGCTGTCCTGCCTTTCAACCGAACGCTGTCCCTCCTCCATGCTCAGCAGGTTGAGCTGCAGGGGCGAGCTGCAGCGAGATTCAAACAGCGGAGGGGACGTGGTGGGCTCCCGGGCCCCCGAGGCGGGGGTGGAGGAGCGTGAAGGGGCCCCCTCTCTGGGCTCAGCTGTGGGGGGTTTGGGGTGCTCTGGGGCTATGGCGTAGGGGAAAGGCTGCGCTGCGTAAGGGGCTTGAGCCACAAAAGAAGTCTGAACTGGGAAAGACGACTGGGCAGCGAAGGGCTGCTGCGTAGCGTAGGCGGTCTGAAGGGCTGGGAAAGGCTGCTGGGTAATGAAGGGGGCCTGGGCTCCTTGGAAAGGCTGCTGCGGAGAAAAGGCGGACTGCACCGGGAACGGCTGCTGGGGGGCGAAGGAAGGCTGCGTCTGCATTTGGTACGCCGCCTGAGGCGTCTGAAAGGCCTGCTGGGTAGAATACGCCGGCTGTGGCTGAGTCTGTTCGGCGAAAAACGCCGGCCTCGGCGCCGCGCCCAGCTGGCCCATCTGATTCAACTGTCCTAACTGGGGGAACAGGTAATTGGGCAGAACCAGAGCCATCACAGGCGTAACGATCGGAGTCGGGAACGGAGTGCTAGGCGGGGGAGCTTGAGCGTTCTGCCCCTCTCTGAAGGCGGAGGGCAGAGATGCGTCGGGGCGGGAGCCCTGGGCCGGCGCGGCAGGCGTCGGGGGGTACAGCGGATACGCAGGCACCATGGTGGGGTAGGACACGTTAAAAGCTGACTGGGAAGCTTCAGACGGGGACCAAGATGTCTGATTGAGGCCTTGAAGTGGGGGCAGGGGTTTGCGATTGGAAACGGCGCTGTCCGACGAGTCGGGATGCTTCATTCGCGGCTTCTTGGACTTTCTGTTGCGGTTGCCCCTCCTCGCCGTCGTCTCTGGCCTGGTCAGACCTGGTTTGGCAGCTCCCTGTTGACCAGGCGAGTCTGGAGGAACAAACGCAAAAAGAGAAAATGGGTTTAAACAAACTTTGAGTTTAGATTCTTTACTTTACAAAGAAGCAAAAACCTTCATGTATTTTAGAAGGTTCCATGTGACCAGCAGGGGTCAACAAAATAATAATTAAATCATATATATATATGGAATACATTTATATACATTTTGAAAACCTAAAACAGAAAAACAAAAAATTTAAAAATTAAATAAAATTTGAGAAAAGTTTTTTGTCATGAGTTATTGCATCTGCCCGCCGGGCAAGTGCAATGATCGCAAAAAAATTTGTATCTATCACTCAAAATTACTTTTAAATCACCGACATTGGCTTAAAAAAAACGACCCACAAGCGTTGCCGCTGTAGGTACCAGATTGACTCGGGGTCCTGCGCCTTTTGATGACGTCACAATACATAATTGTTTTAACGTTTGCACAATTGCACAAAACATTTTGATTGGTCTGGACAGCTTACTAAAGTAATTATAGCGGGTTGTAGGTTTTATTCGAAAGCGGGATTGCGGTTTGTAAACGGACA
>NW_015150511.1:941166-947051 GCF_000732505.1 Cyprinodon variegatus
TATTTTGTCAGGGAAAACTAATCCTGAGTCAGTTAAAAGTCAGGGAATTCTGAAATGATGTCAGACGGTGGAAACCCTGAATAAAATAACTATGTATAATGATTCTCTAGAAAAGTCACATTATATTAATAGTATTATCTTGTATAAACATACCGTGACTCTAAAATAAAAGTTATTCATTGGGACATTGAATTCTGTCTTGTGATTTATCTTAAGTTTTTAACCTGTCAAGTTTTTTTTTAGATTTTTAACATTAAAATGTATATTTTTCCAAGCACACGACGGTTTAAAGCAAAGTTTAGTTTGAAAAGAATGTGCAGGAAGGATTGAAAAGCATGTAAACACGGTAATGTAGGCTTGAGTTCATTATCTGACGCATGCAGATACACACCAGGAACCTGGAAACTTAAAAAATACTGAATTACAAAAAACATTAAAAAACAAACATGATTCATTGATATATATACAAAAATGAATATTAGGAACTCTATTTATCAAACATTAAACTGGGCAAGTAAAAATTGTTTCCGGGCAAATGAAACGTGAAAGTCACTTGCCCAAAGGGCAAGTGGTAAAAATCCTTAATGTCAACCCCTGACATATCTATGTAATGGTGTGCGATTAAAATGCGTTAATTTTTTCATGTCCCAGCCTTGGGAAAAATATGGAAAGATCCTTTATGACTTTAATCAATTCGTTGATTGATAACTTGCCTCCATGATCAGAAAATCAAAAGCATTCAATCTGAGTTAAAATCAATAAAACCAGAGAGGAATCCATTTTTACAACAGGATGAACGTGCAGTACCTTCGGCGTTGGCTGCGCCTCGCTGGGTGAGCAGACAGGAGGAGCATTCCTTCTGGAAGCTCCTGGCCGTGCGGAGCTCTCGGCAGCGGTTCAGGAAGGCCTGCTCCTCCTTCTGGGTGTGCGCCGCCAGCACCTCCTTGGTCAGTCCCAGCCTCTTGTAGGCCTCCTTCTCCTGGCTGGGTGGAGACACCATACTGACCGGCACAGCAGGGGGCGCTGGGCTCTCTGCAACGTCTTCGATGATCTCTGAAACGTCGAAAAATGATGTCAAACACAAAATACTGTTAAACTGATACATTCTGGATTTTTTTTTTTTGTCTTATTTGCTCGGTGACACTTTTAAAAAGGATTTTAAAAAAAAACAGAAACTAACCAGATTCCGGTTGAGGCTTCTTGTCTCCTACGTGGACGATGGTGCTGCTGTAGCTGCACTGCGAGGTGATGGACACAACGCTTTCAGCCTTGCTGTGCAGAGCGAGGGGCGCCAGGGTGCCCCCCACCACAGCGGCGGCCCCGGACGGGGGCTTCTTCGGCGCTTTCATGTTTGACAGGCCAGGCTGGGCGTCCAGCATCAAAGGATCTGCAGGACATCAGAACGTGTTTTGATGAGCGACTGATAAAAAGGTTTAACTGATGCGTGCACCAGAAGTCGCCGTACCTGTGTGCGTCCCCTGAGGCGCCTGCATTCCGTCTTCTGAGCCCCTCTTGTCGTCATCTGAGTTTGAAGACGTGGTGTTCGATGAGAACTGGTACTTCCTTTTCACCGTGATGGGGACGTTGCAACTCTCCAGATACCTGAAGCGAGAATAAAAGATTAATCAAAGACTCGGGGGTTCAGATTGACGACCATGAACGTCGGTCACACACCTGATGACGCTGTCGAGGCAGCTGATCTGCTGGTAGGAGCACACAGACTGGTCTTTGTAGGTGAAGTCGTCCATGCTGGCTGCGGCGTTGTCTCTGTAGTGTGGTTGAGGGGCGGAGTCTCTCACGCGGACCCCTGAGCTCCTCTGAGCTGCAGAGAGAAGAAAGAGATGGAGAGTCAGGAACGATCGGAGCTTTAACCTGCAGATTCTCAGTGGCGGCTCCCTTCTAGTACGCAGGGTTCTACAGCTACAGAATGATTAATGGCAGGATCATTATCTTGATCAACTGGATTATGTTCATTATGGTCAGACAGGCATCCCCAAAATCGGTCCTGGAGGGCCGCTGTCCTGCAGGTTTAAGAGGTTTCCCTGCTCCAGCACAGCTGATTTACATTGATTACATCGTTTACTGAACTGCAATCATCAGAATCAGCTGTGCTAAAGCAGAGAAACCTCTGAAACCATGCCTGTTTTAAGGTGTACTTTTTTGCTTTAAACATCTTAAAACCACCTTTATTCCCCACTTATTACAGCAAATAAAGCAAAAGCTACCATCTTTACTGCATCTGCCTACATAGAGAGCAAGAACACGAGTCAGAAGGCTTGAAAAACACTTTCCTCAGATGTTATGGCAGATGAAGCCTCTCTACTTCAGTTACTATCTTTGCATTAAGATTTTACCATTAGGGTCCAGGTATTTAAAATCAATATCATGCTTGAGACTTCACTCCAACCAGATCCAATTTTGATGGTAAGTTTAATTCACTCCCAGTACAACGACAGAAATTGCTATCATAGATGTTAATTACAGCTAAGAAACTACTTGACCGCGTCTTGGTTCTGTTAAGTTTTCTGTGAGTTTTTAGTTTCGCGTTGATCCACGTTTTTTGGTGTTTTCTAGCTTTATTGGTGTTTTTCTGGATATATTTGGTTTTTATTTGCTTGCCCTCTGCTGCCCTCTTGTTTTGCTCTCCTTCTAGGATCCTCTGTTCACACCTGCTCCCAATCGGCTCATTAGTCCCGTCTTTGTTCAGTCTTCCATAAATACTCTCTTTGAGCAGTTCCTCAGTGCTGGCTCCTCGTCTTTTCTTGCACGTTTTCCCTGATATCTCAATGGTTCTGGTATGTTTTGCATTTGCACCTCAACCAAACCTCTGACACTACTCTTACAATTTTGGGAAAAAAAGTGAGACCCCTACTGTTAAAATGTGGCCAGATTAAATGATCTGATTTCTGCACCTAGAAAGGATACGGTATGCGCTCTATAACTAGTGATGGTGAGATGAAGCCTCATGAGGCATTGAACCATTTGGCCAAATTGCTTCAACGATCCCCACAGTTCATGAGGCTCCATGTAAACATGTCACCACCTACTGGTGGACAGCAGAACTACAGTTTGTAATAAAATCTGTGCTTTTTTTTTGCAACAGTTTCCCCCCCCCCCCCTTTTAGGTTCCTTTGAAATTGTTAATGGTTGGTGTGTATAATAAAATCTTTTGTAATTTTTTTAAGTGTAAAATTTCTTAGAACAATCATAAAACTCAAGTAGACAGTGAAGGTGTTTGTGCAAATCAGGCAATGATGAGCAAAATGAAAGGATTTGGTCATTTTTATTCAAACATGATAGTTTTTTGGTTTTAATCAGGTTGGAAGTTGTGTTCAACCAATCTTTTAGCTAAACCGACCTAATTTACCCTATCTATATTTTTACTCGGGCAAAACAGTGAAAATTAGTCTCATCAGCCAAAATAATTAAGTTTAATCGCAACTTTCAAAGTCAAAGACAGGTCTTGAACCATCAACCTCTGGAGTGAGAGCCTGTCTCTTACAGCTGACGCCACCTATATAGGTCACCACAGTAAGGAGGAAACTGACTTTTTCCGGTGGCTTACTCAGGTTTTGATCATTACATTGTTTATTCAAACCAAATTAGTTTTAACCAACTAGATTGGTTGGAAAAACAACCAATCTATTCTTAGAATCTATCCAAACTCTATCCAGCTGACAGCAGCTCTCCTCCAAACTCCCACATCTTGACTGAACACTGAGGCTGTTTAGATGCCTGTCAAAATTCTTGCGCTTCCCGAACCACTTCCCGAAGCGGTCACGTGGTTTCACGGTTGCCTCGGACGTCATCAATATTGGCCCCTCCCCTAAATGAATCACGCCTCGACACGCGCTTCGGGGAAACGCCCCGTCCATTACTCGACACACGCCTCGAAGCCTCGGCTCATCTCATAACATCACTATCTATAACCAACTGGAGAAATTCGGGGAGATTCGGTATCCGCTTCTCCTGGACATTCGTTGATTATGTTAAGATGTTGTTTTGTATCCATAATATCTTATTGCCTCAGCAGTGTAATGGATCAGTAAGTCCTTGGGCTGGTTATGTGTTTGTGTGAGGGTGGCCTTTGTTATTGTTGTTGTGTGTGGGTTCTTGTTTCTGTTATTATCTCCTACTTAAAAAAAACTCTGAATGTGTAATATTATGAAATGTTTTTCACAATAAAAAAATTTGAAATAGAAAAATTATTTACTCCAGGACGTAAAAAAGTGTTTTGATGCCTGTTTGTCTATATTGAGACGAGACCAGGACGCCTTTCTGATCGTCAAAATGTGTTGGGTGTGAACCCAGCATTCAAGCTTTAGGTGAACTCTCATCAGGACAGTGAAGTAACCTCTCAGCTGCAGGTTTATGAGAATAAACAACACTAAACTTACTGTCTGTGGCCTTTCTTTGCTCCGGTTTGGACTGCCACACTGACGAGGTGCGCATGCAGACGTGAGGGTCCTGGTTCTTCAGCATGTGGACTCCTTTACAGATTTCCTGAAAGGTCCTGGAGGGTTTGGTTTTGCCCGTCTCCTCCGCCGTGCTCCCTGCTGGGACGTTCCCATTGCTTTCGCTGGAGGAGCTGATGCTCACCTGCTGCTCGTGGGACCCGTTGCTGCCGTAGCTGCCGTAGCCACTGGAGCCCATGTTGTGAACCGGCTGTGAGGAGGCAGATGGTTAATGGAAGAAACCGGTTTGAAAGGTAAAAAGCTGACGCGGCGCGTGGTTGTGTTTACGTACCTGCAGCAGCAGCCTGTGGATCTGCTCGCTGATTTCCTGGATGTCTGAATCCATCATCTTCCCTCCGTGGAAAGCCGGCGCTGCAAAGACATCTTCGTTGACAGGACCCCTGCGATCCACAGAGACGTCAGGATTATCCACAGATTTCACGAAGGAAAGTCCTACATTTCAAACACGATGGAGGTACTCACATGCGAACTTTGTGCCGCCCGATGACGAAGGACACCTTCCGGCTCCAGGGATTCACAAAGCTGGACCAGCTGGTGTCGATGGTGATGTATTCACCGTTTCTTGCACAAAACCGGATCGAGGAATGGTCAAACGGCTGACCGGCACACTGCAGAACTGCAACAGGAGACAGCAACCCAATCATTGAATGCAAAACTATAACGGACAAACTTTTGCATGTTTTTCAATAATCTAAAGCACAGCGCAAAGGTAAAAAGGTTTTAACAACATAAAACGTGACTCAATTTCTCATCTATACTTAATAACGCCATTTATTCAGCTCTGGACTTTGACTAGGCCATTCTACCATGATTAAATTTTGATAATGCTGGTGAGGATTCTCAGTCATCCAGGTCATAGTCATTCCAAAGAAAAGTTTGCTTCCAAGTTTAAAGACGTTTCTCTTCCCATCCAGGAAGCTTTTTCAATTCAAAAACTCAGGAATAGTGTTGAGTTTCCAGGTTTTATAAAGTAGCCCAACAAAGCTTTGTTTTTGTTTAGTAAACATGCAAACTGAAACAGATGATGGGTCCACCCCTTTGGAATGGGGGTCTTTTTGCTTCTTTTGTTAGCCTGCAATGCCCCATACCTGTCTATGTCTCTGAAAGGGGGGTCGTTAGAGGGAATAGTTGGCCTGCAATGCCCCATACCTGTCTATGTCTCTGAAAGGGGGGTTCGTTAAAGGGAATTGTTAACCTGGCTGAACAGGCGAGGTTTTCTGTTCCCCTGTAAAGGGTTTGGGGCTGCAATGATAGCGGGAAGTAATTCACTCAATCGCTGCATTTTAGGTTTTTGAAAGCTGAAATCTGAGTCCACCCCCTTCCTTTAAATGTATACTATGCAACTGGTGTTTATTTTCCAGCGAGGCTCCCCCCAGAGGGCGAAAGTAAAAGTGCACTGTCGTAAATATG
>NW_015150511.1:947560-951920 GCF_000732505.1 Cyprinodon variegatus
CCTTTGTTCAACCTGAAATGACTCATTTAATCATCCAAAACGTTATGGAACACATTAATTAACTGAAAAATGTTGCATAGTATGCCTTTAAGGTTGGTTTTTCTTTCTTAACACAGATGGCTTCCTTTACGCTCCTTAAAACAACCTTAATCAGAAGGGGTGGACCCATTCATCCGGTTCAATTTGCATGTTTTCTAAGCCAAAACCAGGCTACTGTATAAAGCAACTGACCTCTATTTCTGACATTGTGAATTGAAAAAGCTTCCTGGATCATAAGACAAACGTCTTCAAACTTGGAAACAAAGTCCAGTTTTTAACTTTTTTTTGGAATACTTTGATAATATTTGTCACATTGTAACTGATTGGTACAAAAACCCAGAAACAACCATAAGAAAAGTGTAGAAAACAGGTTTAGATTATGAGTCTGGACCTAGATGAATTCAGAGGCATTTGTTTCTAATGCAGCTTATCAAAGCTTTTTTGGGACATTTCGTCAACAAGTAGCTGGACAGAAGGAAGGGCAGGGAGAGAAGAGGAGGACAACGGAGATAACTGCGGCGAGGAGCATAGCCTTTGCACATGGAGCACCTGCTCTACCCCCCCAGCCTTATTGCGCCCCTCATGATTCATTATCTGTTTGTCAAATATTTGAGAACCATGTGTCATCTTCACAGTACCATCTTGCCCTTGTTCATACGCTGCTAACACGGATTTAAAAATGAAGAAAAAATGTCAAATAAGAGTATTTGCCAGTTTAATAGGATGAGCTGCCAATGGAATGAGCATTTCTGTCTTTAAAATAATTAAACTAGATGTTTTACTCTAGATGGCGATAAATAAAGATCCTATACAGTAAATCATTTTATTCCACTGGCATATTTTCTTATCTGCTGGAGTTAAGGGAAAATAAAGGAAAAAAATCCCACAAATTCTCAGTCATCAGAGTCACGTCAACCACAAACTGCTTTGAGATGAAGGAAAACAGTTGACTCTGCTGTGAGAATTGACAAAGTCTCCACTAAAACTCCTTCCTACAGCAAAAACAGATCTAAAAATAAGCAAGAAGTTCTTAAAAAGTATATTTGTCCTTGAATTGAGGAGGTAAATAAGAACATCCACAGATGGAAACAGTATTTTTGCCCTTAAATCAACATTAGATTAGATATTTTGCAATTGAAATAACAATTTTGTTATTTGTTTTTGTTAAGTTGTTTTTCTCCTTTTTTTAAATGTAAATATTATTCCATTGGCAAATAGTCTTATTTATCTGTTCAACCAAGGGAAAATACACTTCTTTAAAGAAAATGTAACCTGTTTAGATTTAAAAATTAGGACATAAGCTGCATCATCCCAGTTTCAGAAAGGAAAATGTAGCTTTGCTTACTTTTGCGATGCACAGCCAGCATTAATGGCCGGTCGCTTGGGTGCAGATTAAGCAGAATGGGAGTCCCAATCAGGTCCTGAGGAAGGTAACCCAGCAGAGGCACGGCCCTGATGGACGAACACAAACAGCTGCTTTACTGCGGAGCCGCACAGCAACAACAACACGGCCGTTCATAGACCGGCTCCAGTCTACCCACCTCTCATCCACATCCTGGAACACGCAGTTAGGGGTGTGTGTGGTGGTAAAGATGCGCTTGTCTGGAGGAATCCTGGGAGCTGAGCAGAGAGAAAACGACCATAAATTTAAAGTTTAAAAGTCACTTAAATGCTAATATACATGTTTTCAAAGCAGGAGGCTTCCACATCTGTTTAATCTGATCAAACATAAAACAGCAGCTAGCATCGGATATATATGTATAGGGACTAATAGGACATGGAATAAAAGGAGGAACAGAGAATATTTGGACTTTCACATGAGCTACGGTTACACTTAAAGAGTCTATATCTTGCAAAAGGTTTCAACTGTTGTAATGCCATTTATTTCTTCATTAAAACCTTAAATCAAGAGTTATTTTGCTTCATTCTTACATCTCTGAGTAATCCTCATGAGTTCTGCAGCCTGAGCTGCAGCCCCTCCTCCTTTAGAGAATATTTACTTATGATCCGGCCTTTCCAGGAAGCAGCTACCCTAACCACGCTGCGCCTGCACTGTAAACAGACGTCCACTTCCTCCAATCAGAAGCACGGCGCAATGATTTTAGCTCAAAGTTGAGCCCAAGCGGCTCTTTTAGCAGCTAATCTGCACAGGGCAACAACCTCTCATTTTTATGCTAATGTCCAAATTCGGAAAATCAGTTATTTGGCAACAAAATGGATGTGACTTTACTCAGCCGTCAGAATCGGTTCGATACGCTGGCCGTTGAAGCCGAGTGTTTTTCTTTAGAATAGAATAGAATAGAATAGAATTCAACTTTATTGTCATTGCACTGTCACAAGTACAAGCAACGAAATGCAGTTAGCATCTATCCAGAAGTGCTATTTAGCTTTGAAGAAAATATAATTTCCTTTATATATTTGCCAAAAGTTGCCTTAAATTTGACAAGAATTATCGGATGACAGGCTAAACAATTGGGGAAGTTTGCTGGTCACAACAGAGCTAGTTAGCACACAGAATGTACAAAATTAAATATCTGGAAAATACTTAAACGTATTGATAAAAAATAGCCTGTAGAGCTAAGTTCTAACCTTCGTAACCAGAGTGCACCCTCTCAGCCAACAGGAGGCAGCAGAACTGCTCTTCCGACAGCTCCGCGTCTTGGACTTTCATCAGGTAGGGCGTCATCCGGAAAGGATAGTACTGGAGGTCCCCCTCCCGTTCCTTCCCCCCACTGCAACATAGACACACGGTTCTAACTAGTTCCACTCAATCACAGCTCATTTAATACGTCTGTATAGATCCAATTTTTATACCCTCATTATTTACTACATAAAAATCAGAAATTATACCAAGCGGAGGTCACTGGAGGAGGAGGGGGAGCAGATTTAGAGTCCCCCTCCTCCTCCAGTGTTCCTCTGCTCTGACTAAGAGTTTGTTCTGAGCAGGAAACTATGGATCAGAGCAGCGGCGGTCTCTGTGGCTCACCTGATGCGGCAGAAGAAGGATTTCTCCTGCATGCACTCCGTGGGAGACGACTCTGAGGAACGGACGGAAAGAAAGTGTCAACAAATGATTATCTGCACCGCTTCCAGTCTGCTCAGCATCAATATTAACATTTTATCCCCATCTACGGTTAAGAGTGCGTTAGCAGTTTAGATGGGACAGGTGGATGTGCTGGAAAATATGTAAATGATCCCGCTAATTAATTACATGCAATGTGTTCATTAGCATGTGGGTGTTTGGTGCTCGCTGGGTTGTGTTTCATGTGGATTTGCAACGTGCTTTCTCTTGGCATTAGGAACGTATGATCTAAGTACACGGTGCAAGAAAGCTTCTCCATTCTCCACATACCTGCTCCGGTGCACATGCTCCACGAGGGGAGGCGGTACGGCGTGGTGAAGCTGTAGAACACGCTGACATCCTGCGGCGTCAGGAACTCCACAAACTTAGCATTGTTGAAAACTTCCCGCTTACAGTTCAGGATGGAGGCAGCCTGGTCCGAGATGTAAACAATCTTCCCCGTGATGAGGGACACCGCTACAGCAAATATGTCCTAAGGGGCAGAAATATGAGCATTTATTCAATAACCAGAAAGATTCCTGATGGCGTCTTGTTCTTTATTACATCATAAATGGTCAGACATCTTCAGCTCAAGGCTTATTAGAACCCGCTCACTCCTAAATGAGAGGAGAAAGAGACCATTTCCTTCGAGATGCTGCTGGTTTTTAAAAGGTTATGGCTTTAAAAATGCTAAAAATCAATTTCATTTCATTGTTGTTAAAGTTTAAAAGCTGCTGGAGAATAAAATGAGGTAAACAACATTTTCAGCTTTTAGATTTTTGCATTTTCTGTGCATATCCGGTTATTTCTCCTCCTCACGCAAATAAACAACGGCCATCTTTTCAGCCAGCCTCTACACTTCCAAAAAGAGTGATTCCCGTATTTCTACAGGAGTTTGCTTTTGAGTTTATTGCCTCTAAATAAGACTTCGATAAACCCCTCTAACAATAAAACAAAAAAACAAAAAACAAAGCAAGACGTCACATTGTTTCCCGTCTTTTAGTGTCACAATGCAGTTTCTCAACTGAAATTAGTTTGCTCCATAACTGTGATTATTAATTGATTTATTCATGAAACCAGCCCTATTTTTTTTTTTTTACTTGCCCAGTATAATGTTTGATAAATATTACGGTTCAAAAATCCACGGTTCGGTTCGGTTCACGGTTTTCGGTATATGTTGATTGTTACACCGAAATCCCATAAAAATGACTGAAATTAATGAAAAAAAAAAAAATGAATGAATTGTAATTATTTTTAATG
>NW_015150511.1:953459-966026 GCF_000732505.1 Cyprinodon variegatus
CGATGGTTAACATGCGATCAACTTGCGATCGGGCGATGGTTAACATGCGATCAACTTGCCATCGGGCGATGGTTAACCCCAAGCCCTGAATGATATGCACAGAGCTGTTGATAATGTAAAAAACCTGATTTAAATTAACTAAATATGTCTTAAAAGTGCATTTTCCTTCACTTAGAGCAGGTCAATAAGGTGCTCTGTCAACGGAATTATTACACATGATTCACAGGAAATAAGATTTTTTTCTAAAGGAAAAATAGACTTATTTTATGTTAATCCAATTTTGCATTTTACGGTGATCTATTCTGAGCTGCATTTTGTTCCTGAATCTCAAACTGAAGTCTACCGTCGGACTTACGGTGTTTTTCAGCGTGTATTCGGAGGTGATGGTGTTGATTTCTTCTATGGTGTACGACGACACGTCAAAGCCAGGCGGATGACTGTCATTGATCATCAGCATCTGGTAGTATTCCTCATTAGCTGTGGAATCCAAACACATCAATCAGATCCTAATTGATCACAAACATCGGTTTTCTCATTATTTTTTATTATTTTAGAAAAGCTGGGGTGAGCGTGTTTTACCTTTAACCTGCTTGATACACCGCAGCGCATATTTGAGCGTGTTGACGGTGTTGGATTTGCCCTTGCTTCTCTTTTCTGGAGGCAGGTGCATCTTGAGCTCCTTGAGAGTCTTGAAGAGCTCCTTCTGAGTCTTGGCTTTGGCCGACTGTTCGCTGCTGCATGACGCCATAGAGAGAGATGCACAGGTGTCACAATGACGAGGTCTCACCAAAGATGTCGCACTCTACATTTAGAGTGTGACTGGAAACACGTGGATCCTCCACATGCTGAGATTTCTAGAACTGTAGAGAGACAGATAGAAATCCAGGACTCACCTGCAGCCGCTGGTTGACGGATTGTCCTGCTCGGAGCTCACCAGGCTGAAGGCGTTGGAGCTGCTCGGCGGAGACGGGCTGTGGGAGTTGGAGCTGTAACAAATGGCAACAGGTCATGTTATTTTAGGCAAACAAAGAAATTTCTGCAATTAGAACAAAGTTTTCTGCACAATGATTTGCATTCATGGTTCGGCTCTAATGCTACGTTCAGTCCCAAGCAGCAGAAGCAGCAGAAGCAGATAGTTTACGTGCAAAGTCAATGGTTGACGCACATCAAGGCACAGCAAAAGGTCCTGCGGCGCGTTTTGAGCAGCATGAGCAGCTCCTCATGAACCTCTGAGCATCTGACCCTCTTCAGAAGCAGCTGCTGAATTTGGAAAAATTCCACTTTAACTGCTTAACGAGCCGCATCAACCAATCAGAGAAGCTGATCTGGGAGCTGGCAGGGAGTCGGACACAGCACTGCTGATGCAGAGCGCTATGATCGCTCCTCTGAAACAGTTTATTAACGCCTAAATGTAGAAACTTGCAAGCAAAACTTTTTCTCTTTTATTATCCTGGTGCCTTCAGTTTGTAGGACTTTCTCACTTAAAAATATATTAAAACTACTTTTCACCCACTGATCACAGCAAATATAGCTGCCATTGTTCCAGGCAAAGAAAGGGTAGCTCCGCCCAACGCGCATCAGAATCACTTTCGCAGCAAAGATGCTTCAGCCACTTGTCAGAACTAAACTTGTAAAAGCATTAAAAAAGAAGCAGCATGTGCAACTTTGCTGCTTCTGCTGGGTGCGGTCTGAACGTAGCATAAAGATCAAACGATACGGGTTCTTGATTAGGGCCGATAATTTAGACATCAATCTAACTAATCCCTGATATGTGCCGCCGATTCTTGCTGCCTTTTGTGCATTTTCTTCCTTTGTTTGAATCGAACAAATGATATAGAAGTTTATGTTTGGAGTGAAATGTAAAATGTTTGGGAACCTGATAAACTCATAAAAGGTGCAGAATGTGTTTTAGTTGACGGAGCCAAAAGGCCTGTTGACTTCTGCTGAAGGTTAAATCCAGATTAGGGCTGAAAAATAACGATTATTTTGTAAATTGTTGATTATTTTGTTAATTAATTACTTAATAGTCAGATAGCCTGAGGTCTCTTTAAGATTATTTTTTTTGCAGAATTAAACCAAGTAAAACTAAAACGTTTCCACTTGAGGAGTTCCAGATAGAGCAGATTGACATAAGAATACTTTTATTTTTATTTTTTAAAGCTACAGTGTGTAATAATTACAGGGATATTCAGTCAGAAATGTAATATATTATACATAACTATGTTATTTATCATCATCTACGAGCTCAGCCTCTTAACCTTTTACTATTTTGATATAATTACTTCTCTAACTCGTTCGCTATGTCAACTAAAGGCACATTTTAGAGTCTCTATACTCCAGTTAATGATTAATCGATAACTAAATTACTTAATAATTATTTCAATATTCCATTAATCTCGATTAATCTGATTAACTGTTTCAGTTCTAATCTAGATAAAACTTTCTTGGACAAAAACTACTAAATTAGAATGAACTTTGGGAAGATATTAAATCAGATTTAGATGCTTTCTTTGATATGAATCCCACTTCCAAGTTAATAACGTTTAAAATGTATAGTCTCTATTATGAAATGTTTTTGTTTTTTTGGGGGGGGGGTCTCAGATTGAGCAGACTGCAGCATGTGAAACGTGTTTCCTGTTGTTTCCATGTCAGCGACACGAAGGAGAAAGTATAGCTGGTTACGTAACGGCCAGCCAGGTAGGGTCCTATTGTAACAAGAGATAATTATGAAAGTCATGTGGGGGGTGGGGAGGGGGGGGTTACTTCCAACTTCGTGCAGAAAAACCAGTTTGAACCCGATTTATCTGATGACCTCACTGAGCTTTCCGAGGGGATTCTTTATCTTTGTTTAAACAAACTCAGTCGATCTGAAAGGTTTATGGGATTTCTCACTCGCCAGGGACCCGGATTCAATGAGGAGGAAAGACGCAGCAGTATCTGAAACTCCAACCGACCTCACTTCCGCGACCTAATTGGTCTGGGGGGGTAGGGGAGGGACAGGCTGGATTCGGGGTGATTCAGTGCGTGATGAGCACTCACCTCTTATTGCTTCCTGATGACTCCATGATAGCAGAATCCTTCCCGTTGCCGTTCACACTTCCCACGGATTCGTTGCCGTGGGACTCGTTTCCGTGAGATTCGTTGCCATGGGATTCCGTCCCGCTCCCGCTCGAGCCGCCCATCTCCACGTCCTCGTGGAGGGGCGTCCGCTGGCGCTTCCTGTCATCGTGCGGGGAGCGCAGAGAGGCCGTGTGCTCGTGTCCGCTGTCGCTCCCCTCGGACGCCAGTCCTAACTCGGGTTCTAGCTCCCCCCCGTCCTGCACGCCGCAGCCCTCGCCGTAACTGCTGGCCATACGGTGTAGTTGGCTCATGGAGCCACGCGGGTGGCCTTGCTCTTCCTCAGCCCGGTAACCGACCCGTTCGTGGCCGTCCAGAGCGGAGAACTGATAGAGCTTTGAGTCGCTGTCCTCAGACATGAACCGGCAGAGAATGTGAGGTTATGTCACTTTCCACATGGCCATGCCTGAAACCTGTAGCAGTGCGTTGAAAAGGGAGTCGACGTCTCAGCTGCTGAGGTTCAATCCTAGGGAGACAAAAGAAAAAGATTAAATTAGGCGATACAAACCCTCTACAATGAGCCGTACCTCCATTAATCTAAAATAAAGAAATATCTAAAAAGGGAAACAATCAATACGGATCATCTCAAACCATCCAGCAAATCTACAGCTGGCTCCCTTTGATATGAGCAGACGGGCTGCGGTCGCAGCGTCGCTGAAAGAGCAAACACCAAATGAAAGGACAACAGTGTGAAGTTCACTTCATTTCACAGAAAGGCCGCCGCCATCGCCGCCGCCGGCCGCGGTTTGAAAGCAGCCTGATATCTAACCTTTCTCAGAGGATTGAAGCCCTTCGACACTGTGATACACTCCAAAGACCTCTAAACAACAAAGGTTCGCACACAGCGAGGAAAATGAGGCCAAAAGAGACTCAGCAGGACCCCTCCCCTACCTGTTGCTTCACACAGCTGGTCATTTTGCTGGATAGTAAGCTGCTTAACTATTATTAAAGGAGAAACGTTCAAAGCTAGTAATAATAGCCTCGACCCAAGCAGGATTAACTTGATAATATTAGCTGGCTGTGATTATGTTACTTTAAAAAAAAAGAAACAGAGACAAAAAGCAACACTGATGCTAATTTAGCAAAATAGCTCAGGCTAAAAATGTCATTTATTCCACTTCTAGCCTCAACTTTTCTATAAAAACATAAATTTTTTCAGTAATAACACTTCCACAGTCCATCTAGAGTGGTGGAGAATAAAATTATTAATATTCTGAATAAAATGTAGACAGTAATCCATATTGGCGGGTCCAAAATATATATACATTAACTTCTGGTTAGAGATGCCAACATAAACAAGACGGGACTCTGCACCAATAGGAACAGTAGGTTAAAGACACACAAGACGGAGCTTAGGCGCGGCCAGATGCTAGTAGATCCATGATGTAATTAAAATAAATAGAAAATATGCAAAATAAAGGACATTGGTCAAGCTTTCGAGCATCGGTTAGTACTTATGGAAGGGAAGCAGAGGGCTGGTTAAGATTCTCAGTCATCCACATCATAGTCATTCCAAAAAAGTTAAAAATAAAAAACACTAGACTTTGTTTTCCAAGTTTGAAGACATTTCGCTTCCCATCCTGAAAGCTTTTTCAATTCAAAATGTCAGATTAGTGTTGAGCTCCTCATTCCGTCTTTGTTGAGCTCAACACAGATGGGCTACGTCCTCCAGACAAGACTTGGCTGTCCATCTGCACTTTAAGGACAAAGGACGTTAATCTGAGGAGCAGAATGTTGACTTTTTGGACAAGGAAGACAGGTGGTTTGAAAGGGGTGTGAAGAAGGCCATTTATGTTCAGAGAGAAAAAAACAACCTTAAGAGTTAGAGTTGATTCCTTCCCGTTTTCATCTCAACCCCCATCCCTACGCAGGGACCACTACGCCTCAAACTCAATGCTAATTCTGGCATTTTGAATTTAAAAAGGTTCCTAGATGGGAAGCAAAACGTCTTCAGACTTGGAAACAAAGTCCAGTGGTTTGTTTTTAACTTTTTGGAAAGGGAAGCAGAGATTACTGCTTTTCTTCTGATCAGGTAAATGTTTGTTAATGCTAACCAAAGGTTAGCCTTTAACAAGGTTGGCATTAATTGTAGAGTAACCAAAGGTTAAATGCCTATACCATTTAGCAAAAGATTAGCATTAGCTTTAACGAACCTAGCAACCAGCTGGCTTAAAGGCTGCTTATCCTCCCGCAGCAGTGTTTCGCAGTGAGCTTGATATTTTTGATTTATGCCAAATATTGAAGCGTGGTCTGCGCTATGTCATTCCACGCAACAACGCTGGAGGGCCAATCAGGAACTAGCTGTGGGTCTAGATACGGCAGAGACGGTGAGGAAGTGGGGGCAAGTTTGTGCGACAACGGAGGGACACAAGGGCGAAAAAAAGCGGGAATCATTTGCGTTCACTGCGACACACACATGCAGACGACCTGGTTTCTGAGTATAAATCAGCCTTTCAAGTATAGAATGAGCAGCTGGTACGCCTTAAACCTGTTGCTTTCACCTTTAAAATGGCTCCTGTAAAGATAAACTAACTGTTTAAATGGGATTTTTTAGTGTTTATCTACTTTTTTTTTGTTTTTATATCAAAGTTAAAAGAACAAATTGATACAGTTTACAGATTATAACTATAGTAAGGATTTAAATAATGATTATTTTGTTAATTAATGAATTAATCTGTGGATTTTTGTTTGATAATTAAACAGCAAAAGGTTCCTTCAAGAAGATTTTATGTAGAATTTAATCCAGAAGCAGGTAAGAATAAAACTATTCCACTGCAGTGGTTCTGGATAGAGCATTTTGATGACAAACATGGAGTTTCTATTTGTATTATTTATAATTCTGGTATAATTACTGCTCTAACTGGGTTGCTCTTTCAGGTCCTGCAGTTGAAAATCCATTTTCTAAATTAGTTGAGGGTTATTTGAACAATCAATTAATTATGAGAAATAAATTTAATTGTTTTCTTCCTAAACTATAGTGATATATTTATTTGATATATTGCAGGTCCATGTAAAAGACAACAAAAACAGATATTTTATTCCTCTGGACCGACCTGGAGAGGATTTGATTTAGATTTTTTCTAATAATTAGGTTGTTCATGAGCACCTTTCAGCCAAATATCTGTTTGATTAAGTAGAGATGATAGAAGAACAGCACAGGTTAATATTTCAGGATCACTGCAGCCCCTTTGTTTCTCCTGCAAGGGTGAAACTTTGAGCTATTTGGGTCCGTTTGGCACCGATTTGGAAAATCCTGGCAGGAGGTATTGAAGCCAAAACCAAAACTATTTCCCTGTTCTCCTGCTGGTCGGTATCAGGTTACAGTTATTTATGTAAGCGCAACATTCAGCAGCTCGTCTATTATTGGCACTTTATATAAGCCGAATTTCTTTCTTAGAAATATGGATTTTTTCTTTCACATTTAGGATGCATTTAAACCCCGGGAGGTTTCCTGCCTCTCCTACACACTCACTCCTCAGAGATTAACCAATAATAAGTTTAGAGAGTGAAAAACAGCCAAGCTGTTCGGCAGGATTTCCCATTGGCTGCTGCCTGCAGCCAATCAGAGAAAAACGAACCGCAACAGGTTAACGACACCAGCAAATTAGGACATAAACAATTCCTTTTTGTGTTGTTATTAAAATAATCTGGAATATGATTCCCAGGATTTGGATTATGGGTATAAAAACATTCATGTCATTTAGATGATTTACTGTAGAGGCTCAGTCTGAGGGGAATGAATGAAGGAAATTATCCAAAAGTAGGTTAACCTAATAAAAACGCAATTTTACTGTATTAATAGTAGATATTCTATCATTCTTTTTTTTTTAGGTATTGTTAGTTTTTTCAGTAAAATTATGCATCTCGATTATTGTGCATAAAGTATACAATTAAACCTTTGAGGCAACAAACTCACATTTTCCCCCAAAAAAACGGGGAATCTATAAAATAAAAGAACCTAAACAACAGGAGCAAATAAGATTATTGTACATTTTCATTCCTTAAATTAATTTTAAAAAGCCTTCTACTAACAGCGAAGGTCTAACTCACCAGAAAGATGGTCTTCCAAAAAAAAAAGATTCTCACCAGGGGAAATTAAACTGAAAACTCTGTTTAAAGATGAGATGCAATTCATGGAAATAAAGATATAATTCTCCAGGTAGGAAGAGAAAGAAATGCGTGATGCCATGAAAGAAGCAGCTCTGCTTCCATGGGAGTCCTGATCCAGAGTGAGCCCTGATCCAGCAGCACACTAGCACAGATCTCAGCATTATACAACTTGGCTCCAGTCACATGGATTCAGCTATAGCTCAACACAAAGCTGGAAGCCCTGTTTCATAAAACCACACGCTGCTTTCTTCTTCTAGGAACTCAATGTCCAGGAGTGCATTCTTTTACAGAAATGTTATAAATCTTAAAAATGTGTGCAACTCAGATTTTGGGAGGGGTTTTATTTACCTTGTCAGATGAAACTGGAAATAGAAGCAAAATCCCTAATTTCACATTTTCTTGATTAGACAAATAATAATGATACAAATCAGGAAAAACAGGTTAACTTTCTTTTCTTTTTGTACCCCAATTTTATCATAAATATATAAAAAAAAAAACATCTGTGTTGATGTTTGTGGGCAAAAATGAATTATTAACAAATATATTATTGTTATTATTAACAAATATATTTGATTAATAGAATCAATTGGATTTAATGTTCAGTAGAAAATTGAAAGTTCTATTTTTAAAGAAAGAGGTTATTTTGTTTGATCAGTAGGCATTTAGGATTATAATAGAAATAAAATTTAAATAAAATTGTCTATATAATAAGTTGAAGCCTTTAAATATATTTTCCAAATAAACAGAAACTAAAGATCAGATTATAATTCCTACACCTGTACTTTTAATAGTCATATATTAGCTAAATGTGGCACTTCCATTGTTATAGCAGGTCAATCTGATATTAATAAAATAGGTTTTACCAATTACATCATATATTACGTCCCTATAACAGTTTTAATGGTGAAAATAGGAATAACTGTGTTTCTATAGTTTTATTTAGTGGCTGCTGACCTGCTGTTCACATCCACACACGTTGACCTGCAATCCAGCGCACGGTACACTGACACAGTTATGTAAAAGTAGGGATATGATTAAAAAACAGCCACATATGTGCCATATTTTAACGGCAGCTCGTTTTAACGGCTAAAACTAGCCGGCTTATTGTTTTGTTGACAACAAAGTCATGAGAAAAAGCAAGTTTTAACGTGTTAAAGTAAAAAAAAGTAGAGCAGTCGGATTC
Organism: Cyprinodon variegatus; assembly: GCF_000732505.1. NCBI lineage: Eukaryota > Metazoa > Chordata > Actinopteri > Cyprinodontiformes > Cyprinodontidae > Cyprinodon > Cyprinodon variegatus. The sequence goes on from NW_015150511.1 coordinate 961,870, forward strand.
CGCGCATGCGCACTTCGTTTTTTTGTTATGCAACTTATTTTTTGAGCACAAGCTTTAAATCAGGGTAAAACTCAAAGGAAGACAAGATGGAGGACCAACCTGTGACGATGATGTGCAAACCGCCTCTCCGTCTGAGAAAAGGGACCAAAACAAGCCGAGCAGACCGATGAGAATCATAGGTTTAAGCTAACCGGTATTCCTCAATGGGAAAGCGGCTTCTGACTGACTGACTCGGCGGCGCTCGCCTCCCCCCACCCCCCAGTTCTTCGACAACGTCCCGCTGGCCAATCAGAGAGCAAGCCTCGCGACCTCAATTCAAGACTCCTCCCTCGGGCTCAACCGATTGGTTGTCGTTTCGAGGTTTCCATAGTGAGCGTTACGGAACAGCGATAGCGGCAGCTGATTGGTCCAAACCGCTGTCCGTCGTTTTATATAAACAAGGCGGTTTTCGCACGTGGAATCTCATGTTGTGTGTGTCACAGCGCTTTGTTGCAGGGGCAGTTACGACTGCAGGGAATTGCTGGGTTCAATCATCATATCAGATGTTGCCCTTACATAAATGCTAAATATGGCAGCTGGAAGGAAAAACAAAAATAATTTTTGACACATTTTGCAGTAAACAGACCGCAGCCAGAATGAGTCCAAAGCGTAACCTGCTCGCATAATGATTTTTTTACACGTGGGAAACGTCACTGGGTTGATCGCTGGCGCTCATTGTCCAGATTACAGCTTTAAAATCATTAGCTGCGTCACATTTGACTGTGGTCCTCTGAGGGGGCAGGGGCTTCTCCCACATGGGGGGGGGTCAGGTCATTTTGGTGTTCCATTGAAGTAAGGTTTTAAAAAATAACTTTTACTCTTTAATAAGCAAATGTTGTATCTTATTATCCTCAGATATTAACTGGAAGAAGATGCAAGATCCAGTTACCTCCACATGGAAATGTCATTTCATTCAATAATAGGCAGAGGCAGTCCTAGTCAGGGGCCATCAGGGGCCTGTGCCCCTGTAGAACTAGTCCTGGCCCCATGTAGACAGATATATTTATGTCATTTTGTTTACACAATTTTAAACAAAAAGAAATTTAGTTTAGAGCAGCTCTCTAGACAATTTCATTTCTTAAAGTGCAGCCTTGATCAGGTCAGCAGCAGCAGTTGTTGAGCTGCTAGTACTGCCTCCAGCTCCGGAAGCACTCACTTCTCCTGGCTCAGGGGAGGAAGAGGACGATGATGACGATGCTGTGAGGGGGGTAGCCTCCTGGGTTGAAGAGGCTGACGTGGTTGAAGCAGCAGTGGTGCCATCGGCAGGTTTAGCAGCGACAGATGATGCTGGAGAAGGTGTGGAAGCCGGAGGGAGCCGGCAGGGGATGTTTCAGCATTTGGCAGGGAAGCATCTAGAGTAGGGATGCACGATATAATCGGCCCCCTATCGGTATCGGCCTTAAAACTGAATATCGGACATTGGCCACCCCACCGATATTTAACCCGATATTTGATCAGCTTCTGAGTTTCTAAAGTCTAAAAAAAAAAAAAAAATACTATTTTTTCTTCCTCAAAAACTTCTTTTTTACAGACTTAAAAACTTCTAAAGACGAGGGAAAAAATATTGATGCAATAAAATATCCCAATATCTTCATATGCTGATATATTGCCATTTAAAAACACCATATCAATCTCTTTTACTAATGAAATATTGCTATATGTCATCGTTATGCTACGAAATCCCCCGAAAATTCACGAAATTTTGCCATATTTTTATATGTTGATATATTGACGCGGTATCGATCTATTTTACTAACAATATCTCACAAGAATTTGCAAAATATCACGAGAGTTTGTAACAGAACGATGAAATTTCACGAGATTTTGAAAGTAAAATAGATCGATACCGCGTTTTTAAAAATCAATTTGATATCAGCATATGAAAATATATTTGAGTATATTATTTTTCAAAGTGTCAGAAATGGATAACAAAACTGCTATTTTCAATGACTACTTATTTTTGTCCAGCTTTAACATCGGTATCCATATCGGTTATCGGCTACATGAGTTTTAAAATATCGGCATATCGGATATCGGCCAAAATCCCAATATCGTGCATCCCTAATCTAGAGTGCATTCCATCCGGTACTCCTGGAGCAGCCAAGATTCCGTCAGAATGATGTGAAGCAGTTCATATCTCCCTTTTTTGAAGAGAGTTCGAGTCGGAAATGATCATTTTGTTTTCCAACGGGCGGATGTTGGAGAGCAGGATTGACGAAAGCGGCAGTCTGTGCAGTTAGCCCCCCTCTGCAGCCTCGCGTTCTCCGTCTGGCGCGTCTCTTCCTCCGTCCGTTATTTTCCGCTGTTGTTTTGTTGACATCCGTCCGTAGCGCTCCGCAGCTTTTTAAACGTTCACAAAATGTCAGTATTTTAAACATTTTGTGACCGTAGCTCCAGCAGGCGTTGGCGACCGTAAATACGGGTTTGATGTCTAGTTTGTATCGTTTTAGGCGGCATATTTTGTGAAATTGTTGGAGCCACATGGAGCAATTTTATGGCCCCTGTACTGAAAACACACACAACAAAATTGATGTAATTAGCAGATGCAATTATTTTAAAAAGATTGCTGCTTTAGATCTGTTTTGCAGTGTAACTAAATCAGTTTCTAATGGTGAAACCCCACCCATCCTCCCCACCTTCTCCAGAAGCACCATAGAGAGCATTCTGCCCCCCTGGTAAATTTAATCTAGAACCACCACTGATATTAGGCCATTTTCATTTTGATGTGTGGTAATAATCAATCATCATACCTTATTAAGGTCAGCTGATTAGCAGCATGATTGACGGGGGTATATTGTATCACACAGCTGCTGGGTTTGATCTCAATTCAAGCATTTATGACCCAATAGCTCCATTATTCCCCAATAATTTCTGAAGAAAATCTGTTTTACATGCTTTGAGGAAACAGATCAGTGTATCAGACGTCAGTCCTTGCCTTGCAGCCTAAACCATTCGTTTCACTTCTGGTCAAGTTGGATCAAATTCTGGACTTTTGTCTTTTCTGCACCTGCAGCTGTTTCAGAAGCCAGAGCCAAAGCGACCTGCTAATTGCCATTGTTGGAGTTTCAGTGACCTCATTGAAAATTAGATTTTGGCCTTCTGTTCCCTTCTCGCTAGATGCTCTATTTTACTATGGTTAAAAAAAAAAAAGGTTTTGTAATTATAAAAAAAAAAAAAATCAATCCATTAAGGAAATTTTAGCAAAAATTCTTTAAAAAAAAATAAAAAATTAGAGGGACTTTCTCAGATTTTATTTTTCAAACTTTATTTAAAAATGTTTTTTTTGCAGATTCATTTTTAAGAATTGCATTCTTTTCCAAATGTGTTTCGCAAATCACAATATCTTGACTTCTAGAGAAGGATTTTCCTGTGGAGCGAGAAACAAAGACGCATTTCTGTTGGTCTGCATAAATGTTAGCAACAACATTGGACATTTGTATTGTGCATGAAGGGTGAATGTTTGTACTGGGATTGAAGTGCTCCAACAATAGTGGAACACATCTAACCCCATATATAAGGGGAGTGTTGGCCTAGTGGGTTAAAGCAGTGCGCTTGTGCTCTGAGAAGGTTGCAAGTACCCGATTCGATCCCTGCAACCTGCCCTCTGGGTCCCTGAGCAAGACCCTTAACCCCACACTGCTCCCCGGGAGCCGCACAATGGCAGCCCACTGCTCCCCAGGGGGAGGGGTTAAATGCAGAGGGTTCTCCATTATGAGATCAATAAAGTTAATTTATTATGTGCTCTCACAACATTTTTGGGGGTTTTATTTTACAGTGAAGGTTAGCTTAGCAATGTTTACTCACAACTTACTAAACTTTTTACCTTTCTAATCTGTCTAATAATAAAATTAACCACCATGTTGCAGAGTTAACCTTTCAAAGCCCGATCCAAGAATAAAATAAAACAGAAAATTACTTTATTTTGGTTTGAAGTCCTTATTTGCCCTTTTAAAAAAATATGTAAAAAGAAAAACAGAAATACATTTTTGATATTAATAATTTATTACTATGCGATAAGTCAAGATTATTTTTGTGTAGTCTGTTATCAGTATATCTGATTGTGTACAATAGGATTTTGAGCAAAGTTTTTACCATTAAATTATGCAAAAGGTGTCAGA
>NW_015150511.1:968272-971143 GCF_000732505.1 Cyprinodon variegatus
TTTTTTACAAACTTAAAAACTTCTAAAGACGAGGGAAAAAATATAGAACCATTAAAATATCCCAATAGCTTCATATGCTGATATATTGCCATTTAAAAACACCATATCAATCTCTTTTACTAATGAAATATTGCTATATGTCATCGTTATGCTACGAAATCCCCCGAAAATTCACGAAATTTTGCCATATTTTTATATGTTGATATATTGACGCGGTATCGATCTATTTTACTAACAAAATCTCACAAAAAATTGCTAAATATCACGAGAGTTTGTAACTGAACGATGAAATTTCGCCCCCTATCGGTATCGGCCTGTATCCGATACCGATAGGGGGCGAAATTTCATCGATTATATCGTGCTAGATTTGTGTCATCTATAGATAAACAAATACAGAAAAAAGGACATTAGTATACATTTATATCTGGAAAAAGTTTTAATAAATGGGTACGAAATGAAGGCATAAAAATTTGAATAAATGTTGTGAGAAGCTGGAAACTGCTTTTCATTTTTGTAAGGTAAAATAACAGATTTTAGGACTTTCTTAGAAGTTAGGCAGACATGAGATGCAGCATCTTTAACATAGAAATGAAGAGAAAATGTTTGTTTGCATGTTATTATGATGAGTTGGACTCGGCTTTGTGTCAGACTTTAGTCATCGTGGTTTGTTTTGTGTGACCGAGGCTCTGGAGCACACATTGCACTTTATCAAACATGGCAGTCATAACAACAGCCTGCATCCTCATCCAGCCAAGGGCCTCTGTGGAGAGTCACTGTTCAATGGTTTGGTGTTTTTAGGGTGTTAAAGGAGCCCGTTCTATGAGGCAGACATTTATTCACAGCAGACGCAGCTACTTACCCTATGATCCTTTGATCGGAAACAGTCCATCACGCCCACCCTCTGCTCTCAGCTTCAACAACAATACACTATTATGATGCTGAGCTTTGATTGGCTGCTAAAATTGGTCTGTCCTTGTTGGGCATACAGACAGGAAGCCTCCCCCATTAAACCCCCCCCTCTTCCAACCAACACGTCCATTCACTTGTGCTTATTAGTGTGGGTAGAGTAAAAAAAAAAGGAAGATAAAAACTAATTAAAATGAAACACCAACAGTAAAATGGGAATGATTCATGAATCACAGCCTCGCTTCGCCGTTTCCCTTTTTCCTAAAAATCACACACTTCAGCGGCTGGCATGGGCAGCTCCCTAAACAAGACTTAGTCATGGTGTGGGCGGCTTTTTATTAATAATGATTACATCACCAGAAATCCTCCAGCCTACATTTTGTTAGCATATATTTGCTGACACAATAAAACTGTATTTGTCCTGCTCTTCATTATAATAATAATAATAAAAAAAAGAAAAATCATAAAGTAATGACTGAATGGCCCTGCAAACCTTTTGCCTCAATAAATACAATCACACACACACACAAAAAGAGGGTTGGGTGTAACATCTTTGCTTTTGTTGTTTCATTTTAACCCATTCTGGGTAATTTGATTTTCCTCTTAGAAGCAGGCATTAGAAATATAAAGAAAAATCGCTTTCCTTTTTTTAAAAAGTTAGAATTTTAAAGTTAATTCCGGTTTCTTTTTCTGTTTTGGACAAACTAATACTATGTATTGTCTTTTTTGGGGATTATGTCTCAAATCTTGCCCATCTTGAGACAGTAAACAAAAAAATTGGGAGCTAGCTCGAAGCTCATCTGCTGTTTTCCAGTGTAGTCCTGTTTCTCTGACTGTGACTAACTGGATGTGCTCTCTTCATCATCTGCCTGGCTGTGTGTTTCCCGCACGGGGCCGCCTTTTAGAGTTGCTTTTTGTATCTCTGCTTCTGTCTCCTTGAACCCCAGTCGGCTTCAGCAGATGGCCGCTCACACTGAGCCTGGTTCTGCTGGAGGTTTCTGTTAAAAGGGAGTTTTTCCTCTCCACTGTCGCTACAAGCATGCTTAGTGTGAGAGATTGCTGAAGAGTCAACGAGTCAATAGAAAACTTTGAATCAATCTGACTGGATGATCTGGTTAACTGGAAAGTGCCTTGGGATGACGTGATGTGAATTGGCGCTATAGAAATAAACTGAATCGAATTTTTAAATATCAGTTTAAGTCTTGCTTCAGATTCATAACAGGATTTATTATAGGTGTGGACTTTCATGGAGTTATCTAAACACATGAGCATTGATGTAAACCATTTTATTCAAGCTGGAATGTCTGGCCTCCTCCTTCACCTTCAGCCTTTTTTCCTTTTTTCTTCTGCTCACTCAGACCTGCTGCCCTCTTCCTCTGGTCATTCTGTAGCCTCTAGTTCTTCCTTCTTTATGTGCTCAGGGTGATAAACAGCAATGGTTTGCCTCGGGATGTATGGAGTTACATTTAGACCAAAAAGTTCAGTCATCGCTCCTGACCAGAAATTCATTGTTTTGTCAGATTTGACTGAAACTCGTTCATTGATACTTTTATGTCCTCTGGATGACCCCGAAATATAGAAAAATGTGTAAAATGTGTAAAGCTGAACTCATTTATCAGATTAATCGATTATCAAAATAATAGTCAACTAATTTGGTAACTGCATCTCAACCCAGAGTAATGATAAAAAACTCTAAAACAAAACAATCTACTAACAGCATAAAAAAAAAAAACTACAAAAAAGTAAACATTTTGTAAAACATTTTCATTATATTTACATAAAAAATATTTAAGTATGTATATTGTATATTTTAAACACGTTTTAACCACTTACAATTCATTAAAAATTCACAATACATTTTTTTTCCAAATTTCAGATCAAATGTAGAAAGAATTTTTGAGTAAAATGAATATTTTTATAGTACTTTAACACATTATCAATTATTAAAAATAATCAGCAGCTGCT
>NW_015150511.1:973135-974414 GCF_000732505.1 Cyprinodon variegatus
TTGCGATTTCCTTAATGTAGTTGCGCTTTTAGATTTGTAGTTGCAGTTTGCACTTCAGGGCCCCCGTATGGTACAGAGACAGAAGTGAAAAAAATCTGCGCAGATCTGCTCATCCTGCCTAGTCGGAGCCTCTCTATATGCAGTCATTATGACACAGAGAAAAATCAGGTCAGAGATTAAAAAGTCGATATCAACCGGTGAGTTCAGGCCTTTATTTTGAGCAGAATATTTCCAAAAGAATATTAATAATCTAACAGATGATTTTCTTGATTAGTTATAAATCTCAAACTAAGATGAAACAGACTTTTTAGCTTGAAGCAATACTTGGTTAGTTGGACAATTTCCTTCAAATGATGAAAATCAGTGAACAAACAGAGGCAAACCAGCATACGCATCAACAAGCACACTTAAGGGAGCTTTAGAGATGTGAACGAACCCATTATACATGTTTGCAAACCGTTGAACCCAGAGAGGCAACTCCAGACAAAACGGGGGAAATTTGAAACTTTAGCAGCTGTTGCAAAATAACATTTCTCAAACCAGCCTGAATTTACGAAATGCTGCTTCAGAAAGCATCGATCACGTTTTAACATTCGCATTGGGCAACAAGCTGCAGACTGTCACCTCTGAGACACTTTTTAGGAATGTCTCTTTACTTGGCTGAAGAAACTGAGTATAAAACTTTTAAAAAGCACAAAGTTGAATCCTTAGTGGGGAAATAATGCAACTCCCAAAAACCATTAGTTAAAAAAGAAACTATTTAGCTTCTGGTTTATCAGACTTTCACCCCAAACAAAAGATTCAAACTCTAAAAAGTTGCAGAATTCTTGTGGATAACAACTAATGGCTCAATATTTTAACACCAGTTTGTATTCTGGTAGGAACTGGACTTCATTGTTGCTACATGTCCTACATTTAAAGGAGTCCTCAGACCTGCATCAAACAGTTCAAAGCAAACATGAAGCTGAATCTGCACAGTTTGATTTAGCACTTCCGTCACACTTAGCCAGACTTGACCAAAGCCATGCGGAACAGCAAGAGCTTAAAGTCTCCACAGTATAAGGGTTTTTTTCTGACTGTCAGACAATGCAAACCTAATCTTTCTTAAATAAAATAAAACCACCAGAAGAACAGTGTTTAATATTTTTTAAAACCCTGTAACTCAGTTTCAATTCAGTTTATTTCTAAAGCGCAGCACGTCATCTGTAGGCACTTTACAATTCACCAGATCATCCAGTCAGATTGATTCAGTTTTCTATCTAAGGAAAACCAGCTGATT
>NW_015150511.1:975103-976897 GCF_000732505.1 Cyprinodon variegatus
CTGCAAAAATGATCCAGAAATAAGTTAATATTTCTTAAATTAAGTGTATGTATCCTTATTTTAAGTAGGTAAATGAGGTAGTTTGCCAATGAAATTAGTATTTTTACTCTTAAAATAAGATAATTAGATAAAATGCACTTGAAATAAGATAATGCAATTTTGTTTTATTTTAAATGTAAATTGTCTTGTTCCATTGGCAAAATGTCTCTTTTACCTCTTCAATTCAAGAAGAAATGCACTTATTTAAAGAAAAGATTACTTATCTACATTTCCATTTTTTCCAGTGTATTTCCTATCTAAACTGATTCGTTTTAACAGATCCCTATACTGAGGATGTCTAATATTTTTAGCCTTTAAATGTGTTATCTTTCACTGTATCTACATCCTTACATAATTACAGCGATGATGACCTCACCATGAGCAGAGTTCACACTGAGAAACTGCAGCAGCTTCAAGTGACAGGAATCAATAAATGATGAAGGCTGAAGATGAAGCTCTGCTGTTATTTCACAATAATGTTTGCAGAAAACTGGCCTGATCATGGAAAGCAGAAAGGAAATGGCTTCTAAAGGAGTTTCCTAAAGAGCTGAGACTTTTACAAATGTATGGGGGGTAATTTGTTCCTTTATTATTGGAAACGTAAAAATTTGTTTTGTATCTTTTTTGAATGACTTAGACTTTTTATTGTCATTTTGTATGCACAGAAAGTATACAAAATTTTGTTTGTATACAGCTTAATACAGTGTAATGATATTGCAGTTGGAGTAAATAAACATTTCCAATACTAAGTGCAGCAGAATGTAACAATATAGGAGAAAAAAAAAACAATAAAAAAAACGCCAAAAGCACACAAAAATAAAAAAAACTTCCTTGCAATGCATTGATCGTTTTCTATAAATTGCATTGTCATTATCTTCACTTTAAGGCCAATAAAACATCAGCTCTCGACCAATTAAAATGTTGTTGCATACATCTATGCAGACCCAGAGAAATTCATCTAAAAAGAAAAAGAATATGTTCTGTAAAATGCTATTTGAATAAAATAGAATTCCTAAAACAATCTGTAGAACACAAATGTGAAAAATCTGTAACAAAAAATATTATTTGAATTAATAACATATGAGAAGACAGCCAAGATCCTCTTAGAACCGTCTTTGATTAAGAAGTTTTTCAAAGGTTCATTTCAGGATAAGATTCATTCATGTCCATTAAAGTGTAAATCAGCAGTAGCAATGGTAAGTATATTAAACAATAAATTTAAGTTTAAAGCATCTTCAGAAGTGGACAATAATATTATTAAAGTGCTCAGAAAAAGAAAAAGATAAAATGCCACAGCTGCACCAACTATTTATCTGCTTTTGTTAGAACTGCTGTCCTCTCAAGGTTATGTTCTCAGTGCGTTTGTGTGTGTGAGCGGATTGTTGGTGGCTTATTATTATTGGAGCTCTGTGGTTTCTGCAGCTACAGAGCAGCAAAGGCTTTTCTCTCAGCTCTAAAATTCTCATGTTAGCATTTTGTCATACAGTTTAAGAAAACAGCATATTTTTCACAGATATGCAGATTTTTTTCGTACTCTTCCTTTTAAATTCAATCCAGTTTTGATCATATAGCTGCAATTCACACCACGTCATCTCAAGGCACTTTACAATTCAACCAGATCATCCAGTCAAGTTGATTAAAGTTAAAGAAAAACCAGTTGATTGCATCAACTTATCGACTCAAATGCAATCTCTCACGCTAAGCATGCTTGTAGCGACAGTGGAGAGGAAAAACTCCTTTTGAACAGGAAGAAAC
>NW_015150511.1:978684-981394 GCF_000732505.1 Cyprinodon variegatus
GCATATTATTTAATTATCTTATTTTAAGAGTAAAAATACTCATCTCCATTGGCAAACTGTTTCATTTACCAACTTTAATTAAGGGTAAATACACTTAATTTAAGAAATTTGTACTTGTTGCAAGATCGTTTCTGCAGTGACTGATTAACTGCTACTTACCTGACCAAATCAATATCCCAGAAGTTTAATTAACTTGATGCTTTAATCTGATTAAAGTGTTCCTTTAATTTTTTTGACCAGTGTATATCTATTTACATTTTTCATTATAATTTTGCCTCCTTTAACCCTCCGTATTCTATGTTTAAAACACCAGGATATGACTCCTTTAAAACTCCCTTCAAACTGCTTCAGCAATGCAGAAGTATATTTCTGCTCTGAAATCAATAAAATGCTACAATCATATATTATATATAAATCCACCATGTTGACCTGAGTAGGAGTAAAACGATGAAACCAAAACCAGAACAGAAAAAAAAACTCACCCAGCCACAAATGATGAACTGTGGAAAATAACTTTAATAAAACTCCTATGAAAACAAAAAAAAGGCAACACAGTTAAAGCCTGTACATTTTACAACATCCAGTGTTTGAGACTTCTGAAGGCTAACGGTGCGATTTAGAGCCGCTTCTCCCGCGAAGCACGACGCGAGACGAACTCGTAGAGCCCGCGATTAAGATCAGATTTGATGGGACATTAACTGGGATATTGCACAAACGATGAATACAGAAGCAGATTCTGGAACCGTAAGACGGAACAAGACGTACCTCTACGTCACAGTCTAACATTTAGCTTTTTTAGGACAAATCCCGCCTACCGGTAAGCTGGCTCCGCCCACGTCCGCTGGTATAAGAACCAATGCACTTGACAGAGTGGGAAACAGGTTTGCACATTCAGCTCGGAAACAGATTATTAAAACCAGAGGATAAAAATGATTTTTGGTTGTAACACGTTAAAAGAATCAGCATTTGACATCGCTGCTTGTTGGCCCTTTAAAAAAAAAATTTTTAAAAATTTAAAAGTCAAACAGGACAGTCATGGTAATGCTTCAGAATCTGTAGGTTTAAAAACAATAAAAATACAAACAGAATAAAGTGTTTAGTTTATTAAAAGTCTTTTACTCAAAGGGCTCTAAAAACATTCGAGTGCAGAGAGGTCCAAGTCGGACCGCGGACCACGAAGCTCTCCTTCCCCTCCACTTCACCCTGTGGACTAGTAAAGTAGTCTGGCACGTAAATGTTTCTTACACAGTAAAAACAAAACAAATACAATCTTCCTGCAGTTTGGCGGCGGCCCTTCAGACGACGGGTTCGAGGTCGCGGCGCTCGCCATTTTAAGACATGGAGGACTTCTCTGTTGGAAGTTTCTTTATCGCAGCCCAGCTGGTTGAGGGCTGTGGTTGAGATAAACGTTTCCCAGCAGCCTCCCTGAAACGCTGCTGTAGTTCATGATGCTGCAGCTTCTCCACAGGGAGGTCTTCGCCCCCCTCTTCTAGCCGCCTCCTCCACCAGCCGTCCAGTCCGTGCAAATCTAGCAATAATGGCAATTCCACAGAAATGATTCCAGACCATCGTTTTGAAGTCCGTGGGGGCACCATGCCATGGTTTCAGAGGGCGAGGAGGAGGTTGCAGGGTACCTGAACTACCCCGTAGTAGATAATCTTTTTTTATTTACAGTGTTTGTTTTGAGCTACTTCCCTTCTTTAAACCAGGGTTTTATATATAAATATTCATGCCCCCCCTACGCCGTCTCTTTGGCCCCGTCTACACCTCCCATCACAGACTTCCTGACCCCCAGGGTTCCAGCGGCTCTAGGAGCGGTTGTCTTTGGCCACGTTGTGGGCCATCCAGTTCACCTTGGTCGTCCAGCTTTCTCTCAGTGCCTCGTCAAACTTTTGGCGAAACTGTTTCAGGGCCTCATCGTCCGTCTTCCCCAAAGCCAGAGAGTCCTGATGGGAGAGGAGAGGAATGGTTAGTGAAGACTGCAGGAAGACAATGATGATGACTTAAAGGCTGGTTATCCTCCTGCAGCAGTGTGTCGCAGGTATGACGCAGATATTTTTGATGATGCGTGGTCTGCGCTATGTTATTCCACGCTACAATGCAAGAGGGACAATCAGGAACTAGCTGTGTGTCTAGATGCGGCCGAGGCGGTGAGGAAGTGGGGGCAAGTTTGTGCGACAACGGAGCAACATGAGGGCCAAAACTATCTGTGTTGACTGCACACGCCCAGACGACCTGGTTTCTGGGCATAAACCAGGCTTTAGGCCGTTTCTCCATATGTGTACTTGTGCGTTCTCATGCTTGTTTACTCAAAAAAACGTCATCAGCTTCAGCCTTACTACTGTTCCAATTCGCAACAAGAACGAGAACGGACAAAGTCCCCGGATGTTGTTCTCGCCCGTCCCTCTTTACCCAGCATGCATCTGAGCAGACGCGTCTGTTCTTGAGACTGACCGCTGTCCCAGCATGCACTGCGGCAGCAGCAGCTTCCAGGTTAGCGCTCACAGAGCTCAGAGTATGAAGTTAAAAGTTCTCTTATCTGTTGTCGTTGTTCAATAAAATTAAGTTTTTAAATCATTTAAGGCAAGAACATTATACTTTTAAGTGTCACTATATGAACAATTTACCGATTTAGTGCGTAATTTAAAAAAAGTTCTGATCTTGAGAGCACCGAAAAACGTTTTCTATAGAAGGTTTTTACGCTTTGATG
>NW_015150511.1:982156-985999 GCF_000732505.1 Cyprinodon variegatus
GTTTTCGTCGTCGCTCTGTTAGTACGTCATATGCTTCATTGATCTGATTGGTTTATTTGGCCCGTCTATCGCCAACATAGGCCAATCAGCTAACCAGTATTTTCGCCCCTTCCCAAAATTACTTCAACGGAAGGTTATTGAGTTATCACCTCAACAAACATTTTCATTGTAATTTTAACTGGATTTCTTATTTCATGGAAATTATTTTTACTAAAGATAATTTTTTTTTTATGGTTATAAAATTAAAAAAGTCAAATACAGGATGGATACATTTTCTTATGCTGTAATATGTTCATACATAATTTCCAACTGAATTATATATATTTAAAAAAAATCTAAATTGAAATGCAAAACAGTCCACATAGGTAAAAAATAAAAACAGAAAGAAAAATGCAAAAACCTGTATTTATTTATTATGTCTATATTCAGACACATCTTTTTTTTTTTACCAAAATTATTAAATAGGAGTGTGGAAGGTTGTGGCTGCAGAGCTGCAGAGCTGCGCCAAGCTAAACTCTGTGCTAACTGATGGAGACACTCCTCCACATTATGTCTACATGAATACAAAGGTTGGATTAAAGCAGCTACACTGTGGCCGCTAACTGCTGAGATCAATGTTTGCTTACAGGAAATAAAAGAGGATGTTTAAACATGCCTGGTGATCAGAGAAGAAGAAGTGTTTCTGTCTAACAGGACATTTTACACAGCCACTAAGCAGCTCTTTAGCATTCCTACACATGATGGTCGATATTCCATCTCAGGCTGATTACGTAAACTATGAGTTAAAAGTAATGATTCAATGAGCTCTGCAGTGTCTGTCCTTCCTTCTTCATTAACTGTCCACAGCTGCAGTGGCTCCGTCTGAGCTGCGTGCCTCCATGGCCTCAGAGCCTGGCTACAGATCTACCGCTGTTTACAACCGTTACCAGGGCAACCTGTGATGCTTGAACAACACATGCGTCATCAACAGACCGCAGCATCAACAAGTTCAGCAAAACTGAAACTACATGTGCACACAACTGCTGCTGGTCTCTAAATAAACACGAGCCCCTCTCTGCCCTGCGCAGACCGCCATCGCACGCCATCAGCCCGGCGCTCCAATGTTTGCCGGCCGCTCTAACGGACAGATGCGCTGAATGAACTCCTCGGGGTTTTCCTGCAGAGGTTGTTCAGACTTGAGTCGTTGCAGCCTCCGCTGAGCGACGAGCTGCGGTCACAACCAGCCTGGGCTGTTATGTAATAAAAATGCATCATCATGAGGAAGTTCTTAATGGGTCACAGGAAAAAACAAGGCAGGTTGACTTCACTACATGTGGTAGTTTTTAAAGCTATCTTGATGGTATTTAAAGCGACAACACCAACACCTTAGTGGGAGTGAAATAAACAGTTTTCAGACCTTTGTTTTTAATAAAGGCCATCAAAATCAGAATTTTATCAAAAATAAACCATCATACAAGCAGCTTTATTTAAAACACACATATATAAACTACTCTCCATGCATATTTTGAACGTACTATCACGCAGATTTAATACCATAAGGCTTCTGTATGTGACAACCAGGAGTTTATGCTCCTTCTCTTGCTCTTTATGTGCCCATAGACTCGTGTGGACCATTTTTCCAGAACCATTCAGTACAGTTTTCTTTCTGAATGTGGCTAATAATGTTAGCATAGCATCTTTTAAACTACTAGCTGTTTTCTTCAAGAGTTAAAATATATTTTAATTTTGAAATAACAATAAAAACTTTAACTCAGTCATAAATGTTTTTTGGTGCTCTGAAATTATTAGTGTTAAATTTGGAATTTCATGTGAGCTAAGCTAACGTTAGCTTCATGTCCATATTGAGGAAATTGAAACTTAAATGGTCTCTGGTTTATAGCTGAAAACAGACATTTACATTTACAGTTTGCACCTACTGTTAGCCAATTTTTATTTCAGCATTGTGTTTATAAATAATTTATTGATGACTGTTGGATAAAAAGTCAGAATTCAACTCTTAAAGAAATTAGCTACTAGCCTAAAGATACTTTGCTAACCCCAGTAGGAAGAAAACAGTTCTAAGAGTTTTCTGAAAAAGTAGACAATCAAAGGCTGTTTACTTTTTCAGGTTGGTTTCACCCTTAATTCGACAAAAGTTGACATTAGCCACAGAAAGAGATCGACACTCATTTAGGTGATAATCTACAGGCGGGGATTCGTTTTAATCAGCACATTTTTAGTCTGCGTATTACACTGAAATTGGATGAATAATTGGAATCTGCTTAAGTCCAGGAAGCTAACTGGAGTTAGCAATGTTTTTAAGCCCTATCCTTAGACCTTACAGGGCATTACATCATGGTTGGGTCTTATTTAGCAGCTGTTTCAATGGCCAGCTTCCTGCTCTTTGGTAGTTTAGTGGTACTCCAGGTAGATGGCGCCACATCTGTTCATGTTAGCTCATTGCAACCGGTGCTGGGTTTCTATTTAGGCTAAAAAAGAACAAGCGGAACACTATCAGGATAGAAGCTCGGAGTATATAACCTTCCATCATCACCATCAGATGGATTTTGGTCTTTATGGTGTTGGCATATAGCCTCGTGAGACCATCCTGATCTCGCGAGCTTTCAAGGTTTCACTCGCAAATCAGTCTGGAGACTCTCCGTTAAAGAAAATTTGGAGCCGTTCACCAAACGAATGCTTCGTTGATCTGATTGGTTTATTTGGCCCGTCTATCACCAACATAGGCCAATCAGCTAACCAGTATTTTCGCCCCTTCCCAAAATTACTTCAACGGAAGGTTTCCAGATGGATATGCGGAGCAAATCCATCTGGTGGAGTCAGGTTAGTTGGCATATAGTGTGACTGTGCACCTTTTAACATTCAGTAGCAGGGTGACATGATTTTACTTCATTTAGTGTATTTTAAAGGGCTAAATAAACAAGAGGTTAATTGATTCAAACAGCACTAAAGCTTTTTTTTCCCCAGACATGTCTGCTGCGTTCATTGGCCTTCACAGAGCAGCTGTGTTTATACAGAGATCAGATAAAAACCAAATACTGATTAGGTGGCAGGCAGTTGAAACTAACTCTTTATTGATATCAGGGTAAAACGGGGCTGAATGAAACTTTTCTGACTTCTGGAAGTAGCCTGAAGTTCAAATAATAAACCAGGTGGAATGTTGCTACTTTTATGAGGTGCCTCACAGCCCTGATGTACAAATAGAAATCATTGGATTTTTGTGAGACCAACAGAGTTAAGAAAAAATAAAAAATGAAAAACCGGAGGAAAAATTGGTATTTTCTCCAGGCCTGTGTCAATCTTCGCTGCTTGTTCAAACACACACACTTCCAAACGTTTATTCTTCCACCCAACTTTCCACACTCTGATGGATACAGCACTCTGTAACATAATCATATGATTGGAAAAAGTGAAATCCAAGCAGACAGCGAGGAAATTTCCAACCCCCAAAAATTTTCCGTTGCCTCGCCACTTCTTCACATGGTTTAGATCTGAAGCATGTCTGGCATGTAAACCACATGATATCTGGGTTTTTATTGCACTTTTAAAATATCAACATATAGTGCATCTCGGCCTTCATACCTTTAAGTATTGGATGTCTTTGACAGAAGTCAACTCCGGTAGTCCAGCAGTCAGCATGAGGGCAAACAGGGTGATGAAGAGGTTGCCGTTCTTCCTCAAGACAAGATAAGCATCCTCGCAGTACTGACGGAAACTAGAAGGGGAAAATATCAGCTCAGTTGCTTTTCATGTAATCTTGACCTTATGCAAAAAGGAAATGATTAAATGCAAACCAACAGAAATAAGACTTTTGATGTTTTGTGAACTGAATGAAAAATACAGCTT
>NW_015150511.1:988485-990051 GCF_000732505.1 Cyprinodon variegatus
TGAGGGATTGCTGAAGAATCAATGAGTCGATGCAATCAGCTGGTTTTCCTTAGATAGAAAACTTTGAATCAATCTGGCTCTGTGATCTTCCTGGAAGTTTTGCTTTGACTTTTGCTATCTGTGGAAACATAACTGAACTAAATGCACAAGACCACAAACTGTTCCTACCGTTATGTTTTGTCTAAGACCCAGAAAGCTACGACCCTGCACAGCAAAAACTGATAAAAAAAAAGCAAAAATGTCTTAAAATGAGCAGATTTGACCTTAATTTGAGCGGGAAAATAAGATGATCTCCCAATGGAAAGACTATTTCTGCTTCTAAATAAGATAAACAGATATTATACAATGAAATAAAATAATAGAGTTGGTGTTTTTTTTCTTATTTTTAATCTAAACAATCTTCCTCAGGCAAACGTTTTTGCTTAACTTCCCAAATTAAGGGAAAATGCAATAATTTCAAGCAAAATGGACTTGAATATACTTATTTTTTGCAGTGTAATTGAAAACATCCTTCAAACAAAGATGAAAAATAAAAAACCCAAACAAAAACAAACCGAATCATTGCTGCTGATCATTTCCTTTTGATCACGTATGAACTTCCATCGTACATATTGTTCAACTACTTGTACCAACAGAAAACCACAGATGCCACGGTAACCACCCACACTGTTTTTAGCAGTTTTAGAAAAACAGTTTCAGAGACGGCGGCCCCGCTAAAAACCAATGAGATGATCTGGCTTCGAGGTCATCGGTCCTCTGTGTTTTCTATCAGCCCCTGCAGTAGCACAGCTATGACTGCAGGTGTGGATCTGGGCCACAACAACAAGGATAAGTAAGCTGTGGGGTAATTCCCGCCTCTGACTTGACCCATAACCGCTTTAAACTTGCCACTCTGTACGTGCCTGCTTGGCAGCGTTGCTTTATGCACAAACTGCACGCTGCATAAATGTAAACCTAAGTGCGTCAACAACAGAGATAAACAGTGCTGAGGTTTTCCTGCTGTCCTCACAGCACTAATTTAAAGCTCTTCTAAAATCTGAAATCTTTGTAACAGCAATAAAAATGGATTTTTACAAACTTTCTTAAACTCACTGCAGAAAAAGTTCAGGTTTTTGGCTGCTTGTTTTAGTCACCAACCTGAGCTACAGTCCAGTCAGGTTCCCTTTGTTCAGAACATAAAAATCTGAGCAGGTTGTTCCTCCAAAATTGCCCATTTTTAAGTTTGAGTTGAGAATCTTTACAGCCACCTGCTGGTGGAAGGCAGCACTGCAACAACAAACCAAGCTCTTTTAAACCGCTGTTGATGGGATCAAACAAAATTGGCTTTTATGTTTGTTCTCTACTTCCAAACTCAGCATATCTTCCTCCATTTCTACGATAAGAAGTTTCTTTTGACTGGATTTGATTAAACTTTTAAGCCTCTCGATATAAAATAAATATTTTGATGGAGATGAGAAATCTGCTTCCTGGTCTGTTGAAGCACTAATAGTTTGCATCCAATAATTTAAATAAACGGGCTTAGTTTTTGGGGAATGTATAAGAATTATGCTCTAATTTGTAGTTACC
>NW_015150511.1:992199-993696 GCF_000732505.1 Cyprinodon variegatus
TTAGTTTTATTTTGAAGAATTCAATGCCTTTTAAGACTTTTTAAGGACCCGCGGGAACCCTGTGAACAGATATCATTGTTTAACATGACAGACAAGTACTCCGCACGACGTAGGTCATAGTCATTCCAAAGAAGTTAAAAAACAATCCACTGGACTTTGTTTCCAAATTTCTTCTTCGCTGATTTAGTTTAACTATACTAAAAAAATAAAATACTAAAAAAAAATGGGAAAATAGAACAGGCATAATATAGATTTCACTCAATTCACAGCATAGTTCAGTGTTTACATAAGATCCTTTAAAGTAAAGAAAAAGGTTTCCTTAGATTAATTTAACTTTTAGTTATTGCTAATTGAATGGCCTTAAAAACATGAAATATTTTTCAGAAATATTGTTTTTCTATGTTCTAAATTGACGGCATTTGCAGCGCATGCAGCAAACCTTTAGCTAAACAATAATATCACTCTGCTGCAGCCACAAAAAAAACAAGTTTAACTGCTTCCTGAAAGTCTCACAAATCAAAAGTGTGACAAGCGTCTAAATTTAACCACCAGATAGAATTGGGTGCCTTGCAAAGCGGCTTGATTTGTTTAACCGGTCCTTCTTTTAGTAGATTTATCTCTAATATTACAGCAGATGTTGTTTATACAAGCCTCTCTGTGGCTGGAATGTGGAAAAGTCGCATTTGGATGAATACTTATGTCAGTTGTTCTGTGCCAGTGCTCAGACTGGTCTAACTGGACAAACAACTGGTTCTAAGCTTCCCTACGGCGTGAATCAATCTTTATTATGTCCGTTAGCTGCGTCAGGGGTCTAAATCCGTAACACTAATGGAAGCTACAGCTATCAGCGCTTTAAATGATCCTGCGATGTTGCTGCAGTTTCATCTAGAAGTAGAAGAAGAAACAAACCTGCCAAATTTCTCCGTGTTCCCCGTCTTGCCCTGCTGAATGACGTGGATGAAGTCGTGCGTGAGGATGAAGGGAACGCGTTCCCTTTTGATGCCGAACTTGGACTTGAAGTTGCCGAGGATGTGACCGAAGTCTATGTGGAAGAGCTGATGGAAAGCAGGGGGAACAGTGAGGCTAAGCTGGGCTTAGTTAGAGGCTAAATGCTGATGTTCTGTCAGACCAGCATACCTATAGTCAATATGCATGTGCAAATCATCAGATTTGCGTGTATCCCCTTAGTTTTGCATGAAAAATAGACTTTAAACTACCTAAACGGGCATGTATCCCTTTAGTCATGTACAAAAAAAAAATATTTAATGTCAGATCACCATATACATGAAAAAAAAAACAAAGTAATAGGGCGTGGGCGTCTTGACGTAATTACTTTGTGTGGCCGCCATGTTGATGGCCTCCTTTATCGCTGCTCAGACTACTGCCTACGACTACCGCGTACTGTACTCCCTCTCAGCCGTGTTTTAATTTGATTAATTTCACCTTAACTTGATTTCAACCATGGTAAACCGTTGCTGTATTGTGGGCTGTAACGGC
>NW_015150511.1:995631-998381 GCF_000732505.1 Cyprinodon variegatus
GTAAAACTTAGTTTAAAATGTTTGAAACATTTATGATATTGTTGCAAAGAACATATTCTGTAAATCTCAATTTGAAAAAAAAAGCAATCAGAAATGAAACTTTAAAAACTAGATTTGAAATTAATATTGCTTTCTTTTCAGATTTGTTTTTTAAAATAGATTTTATTTTTTCAAAAATACATTTTTCACACTCTTCGTGGCAGCAGAGCTTTCACTTCACAGGCAGAGAACATTTAGAGAGAGAAAGCCTCACCTGAGGTCCAGACTGGCCTCCTTCCACAGAAGATCCATCAGCCTCAGAATTTGGAGGGTCAACATGTCTTGCCTCAAATCTGAGAAAGGAAAATGAAAATGGAAATTAGCTGTTTCACTGTGTGGTGTGGAGGCTGCAGCGCCTCAGACTGGAAGAAGGTGAGAACAGCAGAGAGGATCATGGGGGCTCCTCTTCCCTGCACTAAAGACATTTCATCCCAGCGCTGCGTGTTCCGAGTCCATAACATCATCAATGACCCCTCACCCCCCCACCATGGACTGTTCTCCCTGCTCCCCTCTGGGAAGAGGCTTTGAAGCAGATTCTGCAACAGCTTTTCCCCCGCTACTATCAGACTGTTGAAAACTGTGTTCAACTCAGTTGCTTTTCATGTCAACTCAGTGTTTTTCAACTGCATTTTACCCCATATATATTTAATTTTTTTTTTGCACTGCTCTGAACCTTCCCCATCAATGCCTTTTGCACCATGTTTACATTTGGATCGTTGCTGCACTTTATAAATATCTATAATCTTATATATATATATAATCTTCACTGCTAAGCTGCTGCTCATTCATTGTCGAAAAGCTGTATGTAACAAAATGTTACATACACTCTGCGTATACAAAATGAAAATAAAGTTTGTCTATTTCTAAGAAGTCGGACAAAAGCGTTAGAAGACAGAAAAAAGAATTTGGTGTTATCTGTTCGGTCTGAAGATAACTTTTATCAGCTTTACCTAATTTAAACTGTTGGAATAATTATGTATAAGATACTTAATGTTTGTTCTTATGATGTATAATGTGTGACATATTACTGTTCCAGACAGGTGTTGCACAAGCAGTATAGGTCAACTATCAGGAAGTATTGCTCAAGCTTAACGAAACCAGGAGGTTCTTGGACCATTTGACCACAAGACATTTAAATGCAAATTGACCTGTTCACTGAGGCTGCAAATTGAATTGTATTTCTTGTTTCCTATTCCTTTAGCGCAACCTCAGCTAGTGTAACTAGGGACTCCCCCTCTGACTTTAATAAATAGCGATGAGAAAGCTGAAGACCAGTGGGGTGGAGATGTACCTGCACGGTCTCTTCCTACTCTCCTCGCAAGTAAATAGAATTCTGACTCTGTGCCTTTCTTTCCTTGTTTTACTGTGTTTTAGTTGTTAGACCTGACATAAACTGTATAATTTCTTCTCTGAGGAGCCTTCTGCTATCCGGCTATTTTTAAAATAAATTATATTAAACACATTTATAACTGTGTAAATTGCCTTGTTTTAAAGGAAGCCTGAGGCCTTCAGTTACACGTGAGGTTAAAGGTTTCAGCCATGATCCCGTATTGTAGCATCGGCTTTCAGCCGATACGCTCAGCCCGGTTATCGGTATCAGATAACTCTAGTCTAGATTCTCTCATCCTCCCTGTCCAGCTTTGTGGAAGAAAGATATCCCCTACTGCATGATGTAGCCACCGACATGCTTCTCTGTGGGTTAAGCTCAAAAAGTCTACATTCTGCTCAGGTAAACTGCAAATAGGACACATCTTTAAACAAGTGTCACAATTTTAACCTTTAGGACTGAAAGAGCAACTTATTTTAGGTAAATAATATCCTATTATCTTAAGCCCCATTTCCACTACCCTTTAGAAACTGTGCTGAGATCGGTCCAAACACGGAAACAGAGATAGCTGTTGAGTATAAACGGCACGCACAACTGAACCGGACCGCACCAGATGCAACCGAACCACGCTAACATGGTACTGGTTCATCAGGAGGGTTCGGCGCAGTTCAGTTCTGGCTTGGTTCTTAGATAGAAAAGAGCACATCAGCAGAATGCGTCATCTCCTTACAGTCAGCCTCCGTAATCATCAAACTTCAGAGATTCATAAAAATACTAGCTTCCCTACCGTGCCGCATGATTTCCGGTGATGATTCTGCTTAGCAGTGATTTATCTCAACTCCTGTCGTTGTTTCCTGCGTCTGTAAGCCCTGATTAGACTATTGTTTGTTGTTTCCACTTCCCAAAAGCCGATTCTGTCAAGTAAATTTAACCAAAGCTTCTTCGCCTGACTCTCTGCAAACTTCCTGAATGTTATGGCCGCTGCCATGTTGGCTTGCTTGTTTCGCTCTAGAGAGCAGAAGTACCGTAGATCGTCACAAGGAGGCGATTAACCGTGCTAGCGCTGTTTGTAAATAGTCGTAAGGAATGAAGCTCGGCACGGATCGGTTTTCAGAGAGTAGTGAAAATGAGGCTTTAGTTTACGGGAGAAATGCTCTTCCCATTGACAGATCATCTTATTAACGTGCTCAAATTAAGATCAAAGTCATTTAGATTCTTCCAGCTGCTTATTTCTTTAGCTCCTCAGGAGTGGTGGCCTAGTGGTTCTAACCTGACTCCACCAGATGGATTTGCTCCGCATTTCCATCTGGAAACCTTCCGTTGAAGTAATTTTGGGAAGGGGCGAAAATACTGGTTAGCTGATTGGCCTATGTTGGTGATAGAC
>NW_015150511.1:998471-1005469 GCF_000732505.1 Cyprinodon variegatus
CTGATCTGCGAGTGAAACCTTGAAAGCTCGCGAGTAGGGTTGTCACGATACTAAACTTTTCAACTCGATACCGATACTAAGTAAAATATTCGATACTCGATACCATTTTCGATACCACAAGGATAAAAACAAAGACTCCATAATTCAACAGAAATTTTCATTAATAATAGAAATACAATAAACAATAAGAACAATATTTTGAGGTTGTTTGCTGTGCAGAGTATTAAGCAAGCTGATTAAAAAAATTACAAAATTAAAATTAAATGTTCCTTCCTTGGCTATGCTTTACACACATAACAATGACACTAGCCAAACCGGTTAAGAAACAAAAATAATTCTCAGCAGCTGCACCTCTTACAAAAAAAAGTCTGAAACTGAAAAGTGCGTAGAATTATTCAATCACACAGTGTTCAGAAAGTGCATTTTCCACTATTCTGCACTTTAGATGGCTGTATCGATACTTTTGACAACCCTACTCGCGAGATCAGGATGGTCTCACGAGGCTACAGTTGTTAGGGCACAGAGCTTGGAATCCTGAGGTTCTGAGATCCCTGAGAAAGACCCGTAACCCCACACTGCTCCCCGGGCGCCGCACGATGGCAGCCCACTGCTTCCCATGGGGATGGGTTAAATGCAAAGGTAAATTTCTCCAATGTGAGATCAATAAAGTTAAATTATTATTAATATTATTATAACCTCTTGGCTTCTTCTCTCTGTAGGCAGCTGGAATTTATTTGGTGTCGTTAAAGTAATGAGGGAGAAGACTAATGCATTTCTTGACATAGATTGTGTGTCAGTCTGTGAATTAGAATGTCTGTGGAAGAATCTCCTTGGAATAAAAGGATGAAGGACGACTGTGTGATTCCTACCGTCTCCGTTTTTAAAGATGATCCCCAAAGTATCCCCGTTAAGCAGCTTGTTGTTGTAAACGATCCACAGAGGCTTCATTTTGGAGTCCATATAGCGGCACTTCTCCACACTAACGGAGCAAAGAAAGAGAGTTACCTGAAGCTCGGACCAGTTTGCTCCCAGTTGGGGGGAAGAGGGGCTGCGTTTAACTTACTTGATGTCAGACAGCAGCACACTGGGGTCGAGAGGGGAGTTCAGGTCCGACAGAGCCTCCGAATAGCCGCTCTGTCTCAAACAGGTCATCATGGCCTCCTTGGTCAGCATCGCCTCCTTCGTTTTGCTGCGGGCGTTCTTGATGGTCCCCAGTTTGATGAGCTCATTTACAGATTTCAGTTTACTGAGGGCTTCAACCTGGAAACGCAGGAATAAACAACATCAGGCCGATGAAGCCGTTCTACTACTAGCAGCTGCCAGACTTTTCCATAAGGAGGGACGGATAATAAATTACTAAAAAAGTTTTTTTTTAAAACAATCCACTGGACTTTGCTTCCAAGTTTGAAGACGTTTCGCTTCCCATCCAGGAAGCTTTTTCTAGATGGGAAGTGAAACGTCTTTAAAGTTGGAAACAAAGTCCAGTGGATTGTTTAGCTTTTTGAATAATGACTGTGACCGGTACAGATAATAAAGCCCAGAAATGTTCCACTGACAAGGTTAAAAAAAACAGAGCAAGAGTCTAAAAATATCTACTATTCTGACAGACATTAATCATGTGAAAAGAAACCCAAACTTTTTTTATTTATTAATCTCCAAATTGTAGATTAGAAGTTGGATAAACAAGAAAGAATTCATCTTGCCTGTTTCTTTAAAACCTCAATATGAGGGATGCTTCCTCTACAATACGCCTCCAGGATGAGGGAGAACTGGACCGACACGGCTGGCATGTGGATCTCTGACCTTTAGGGGGCAGCAGACATGCAGCAGGAACGATTCAGAAGGTTTTCTAATGACCGATCGAAGCTGCAGACCTTAATTCACTCACCTCAGATGCCAGAAGAGGAAGTGGCCAATTTTACGGTTGCTTTGCGCACGATCCAGCAAGAAGTGGGTGAGGGCACAGTCGTAATACGGCTCATAGCGCAGCACCTGCACCAACTGCAGCAGGTACTGGGACAGTTCCTCATCGCTGGTGGCAGGAGAGATAAAACAGAACAACAACAGACAAAGTAGTTAGTGGCTGTCGCAATTACCCACAGCGGTTTTCCCTCTAAGAAGTCAAAGCGGTTGAGTCTAGTATGACTTTGCAAAAATGTAAAAAAAAAAAAATAATCTATAGGAGGTACTTTTCCATTTTTCAGTTAAATCGTAAAATGTAGATAATTTAGTTTGATTTGTTATGTAGAATAGGTTTTTAGTTAGTGATTCACTTAATTAATTAATTTTAGCTTGGGATGTGGGTGTTTCGCAGTATAAATAGGTAGGTTTTAGGTAGCTTATTATGCACATGGGTGGACATATGGTTATATTACCAGTCCCAGTCTGCCAGTCAGTAAATCAAAGAACAGATGCAGGAATAAGAGTAAAGGCTGATTTATACTAAGAAACCAGGTCGTCTGCATGTGTGTTGCAGTTAACGCAGATATGCCCCACCCCTTTCGCAGACACTCTGCTGCACCTTTTCCAAAATCATAGGTGAACGCAGACTGTGTCGCAGACAGGTGGCCTCTGATTGGTCAAATCTACATCCTCTTTACACTATGCCTATTTCCTGTTTGGTTCCTTACCGGCTTGTTTTGTTTATATGACAGCCATCGTGTAAAAATGACTCGTGAAGATGGAGCAGCTAGAAGAGCAAGGTGCGTGAGAACGCTGGGACCCTTTTCCCACCTGGATCCCCGCTCTTTTTCGCCCTCATGTCCCTCCGTTGTCGCACAAACTTGCCCCCACTTCCTCACCGCCTCGGCCGTATTTAGACCCACAGCTAGTTCCTGATTGGCCCTCTTGCGTTGTGACGCGGAATAAACTAGCGCAGACCACGCTTCAATATTGGACATGAATCAAAATATCTGCGACCAGTTCACTGCGACACTAGAGACTGACATTTTTTTCGGGAATCCCACGGGTCACGGGATTCCCGTGGGATGGGAGTCAGTATTAGTAATGATCACGTGATTGGGACGGTACAGGATAAAACATTAACGGGAGCAGACGGGAGCGGGAGCAAACCAATAATAATCGATGCCAAAAAATAAAATAAAATAGAAAGAAAAAAAGTCCAGTACTGGCGCCGCCATTTTGTAGTTTTTTTCTTGAAGCCTACACTATAATGCGAGTCAAAAAAAGAGTTTTTCACCCGCGCTCAAAAAAAAAAAAAACAAGAATGGGAGTGGTGCGGGAGTGGGAGTCATTTTGAATGGGAGCGGGATGGGAGTGGGAGTAATTTCACCAGGAGTGGGACGGGACAGGATTTAGATTTCTACTCTGGCCTGGGATCGGGACGGGACACAATTTCTTTCTGTGGGAGTGGGACGGGACAGGAGTGAAAATCCACTCCTGTGTCAGTTTCTATGCGACACACAGCTGCAGAAGGATAACCAGTCCTTACGAGCAGTAGCAGAATCCTGTGAAGCCTGTAACCTGTTTTGTCTGAACGGAGAATAAAACAAAGAACTGGATTTTGACCCTTTTATGATCTTTTGACTGCTTAAGCCAGATTCCACAGTGCATCTATTTGAGTTAAATTCACCTTTTGCTTTGATCATCTTTCATTCTTACATTTTTTTTTAGTTGGAAGACGTTTCGCTTCCAATCCAGGAAGCTTTTTCAATCCAAAATGTCAGAATTAGCATTGAGTTTCTTTATACAGTAGCCCAACAAAGACTTGTTTTTGCTTAGAAAACATGCAAATTGAAACGGATAAACGGGTCCACCCCTTTGGAATGGGGGTTTGTTAGCCTGCGATGCCCCATACCTGTCTATGTCTCTGAAAGTGGGGTCGTTAAAGGCAATTGTTGGCCTGGCTGAATAGGCGAGGTATTCTGTTCCCCTTTAAAGGGGTCGGGGTTACGATGATAGCAGGAAGGGATCAACTCAATCGCTGGATTGTAGGTTTTAAAACAAAAAAAAACTACAATGCAGCAATTGAGGCCATGATGGATGACTGTATAAAGCCTCGAACTCAACGCTATTTCTGACATTTTGAATAGAAAAAGCTTCCTGGATGGGAAGCGAAACATCTTCAAACTTGGAAACAAAGTCTAGTGGATTGTTTTTTACCTTTCTGGAATGACTATGACCTGGATGACTGAGCATCTTCACCTGTATATTGAACTCCATTTTGGGAAAGATTCCCTGAATGACATAGATCTAGGAAAATAGATCTAAAGAAATATTTCCCCCAATGTCAGTATTTGTGAAAAATTTTGATAATTTATTTTAACAAATCTGTTATTTTGTGTTTTACATGTAAACCCAACAAAATACGGTAAATTTTTAACATGAAACTGGAGAACTTGAATAAGCAGGAGTATTTTAGACAGGCAGTGATTTACCTCATATCCCGCAGGCAGCGCACGGCGTACTCTCTGACGTACTGATCAGGATAGTTAAAGTCCAGAAGCTCCAGAGCGTCTCTGGGACTCAATCTGGGCCAAATTTGAAGCAATGCCTGGAGCTGAGACACACACAAACCCAGATATTAAAAACTAGAGATGTTCTGGTCCTTGGCTGGCTGAGGATTAAAAGCTCAGTGAAACAGTCAGAAGGGATGATATAAAACAATCTTATTTCAGTTTACAGTAAGATGGGTTTTATAAAGTTCATAATCATGAAAATAACATTAAGGAAACTTTTTACAGCCTTAAGTACAGAAAGGGCAGTCATTAAATAAGCGTCCCCATAGAAGACGTTCACGCTTAGTGGGGAAACATCATCAAAATAAAAGAACACAAGCAAAAAAAAAAAGAATATAATAAAATATATTTCAAATAGCTTAAACCATTTGCTCCTAAACTTTTCTTGTTGCTCCCCAATTCAGTTCACAAGAATCCAATTAGAATGAATGGTTCATTTAATTGGCTAACCTGAGCCATGTCCTCGTGTTTGCTCCACTTAACAGAGAGCAGCAGCTTTGGTAGAGACTGGGGGAAGTTCTCATAGCAGTCGTGGCGTAGTGTCCAAATCAAATCCTTCTCGTTTTCACACAGCTGAGAAAGCGGGTCCCGCTCCATGATCTCCTTCAGTTCGATGTGGAACTTCTTACCGCCGCGTCCCTGAGAGCATCATGGGAGCAGAAGGCAGCAAAGATGGAGAACGTTTCAATTTAGAGGAAATTAAGAGATAAACATCAGTTGTTTCCAGATATACAGAGCTAGAATGAAGAAATAGATGTTTAGATCATTTCTTTAAAGCACTCTGTTTCATTTTTAAGACCAAATAGACACTTATGGGGGGAACTTTGTCCCATTATTTTTTTAAGCAAAGAAGATGTTTTGTAAATAAAAAATTGAAAAGAAAAATGTTTTGAAAATAAATTTGTTTTCTTAGAAAACTCTTTTTTTCTTTCCTAAATTATTAAAAATATCATATCTGTATATATATCTTTTTAACAGATTTTACTTTTAGAAATTTATTTTTTAGATGTAGTTTTATTAATAATACAAAATTTTAACAATTAATAATATTAAACTATTGTCGCTAAGTCATGCAGACCAATAGAAATGCATCTTTGCTCGTCACTCCAGAGGAAAGCCCGCCTCATTAGTGAAGAGAATGCAATTTGAAAAATGCAATTTAAAAATAAAAATATTCATAAAACTTAAATATTACAACAAAAAAAAGCTTTAGCAACAAAAATAAAATCTGAGTAAACAATTTTATTCTCAAAACCTTTTTTTTTTTATGAAAAAGTTTTATAACATTTTCATTTCTGGATCAGATTTTTTTTTTGTTAATTTCCATTTACAAAACATGTCCTTTGCTTGCAGCAATTAGCAAACAAATAAATTTGAATCCAGATGCCTCAGATTTACTGCCTTATTGATAATAAAAAAATTAAAATTAAAAAAGAGCATGTGAGGAGCAAACAGTTACAGTGAAGAACCACAAGAGGGCAGCAGAGTACCAAAACTTCTGTTCAAGTCTTACTAAAAAAGAGCCCTTAGAAGGAGGACTAACCCCATGAATAAATAAGACTAAAGCTTATAGATTTAATCTAAAAAGTGTATAAATCTAAATATTTGTCCTGAAACAGCTTCAAACTGTAGCCAGTTTCTCACACGTTAAACTGAGAGTCTTTGTGCAGACATGCCCTCTGTGAGGCACTGATTACGTAACCTGCTGAAACACACCCAGCAGTAGGTTCCTGGCTGAGGGGCGTCGAAACAGGAAGACAGACAAGTAATTTGATTAGTTGTTCTAGTTTTTTTTTTTTCTTTTATAAAGTTGGGTGGGTTGTTTTAAGAGGCGTGAATAGTTTTTTTACTAAAAGGCCCTATCAAGTGATTACAATAGATTTCCAAGGAAACCGGAGTATGGATGCCTGTTTGACATGTTTGCTCAGAGCTGTGTCTGTGTGGAGGAAGAGGCTGTGAGAAATTTCTCAGCATGTAATTTAACTTTAATTCAAAGTGGGATGTGTTGTGAATTAATGAAGGCACGCTCTCATTAGGCCGATACTCACTATGGATATGCAGTCGCTGGCTCTGGCAATCTGTGCGGCTTTTTCCAGGATCTGAAAGGAAAACGAGAGAGCTGAATGAGCGAGCCGTGCACTGAGAGAGCACTTCCAGAAAGCCTGCATTAGACAAGTGGAGCACATCCTGATCGCCTCACGCTAATTGCCACCGATTCACCAGAAACAGCAGCTACCCTCCTATAAAGCACCACTGTGATTGCAGGAGTAGCGTCTCTGAAGAAGGCTTGTGGAAATAACTGCGTTTTGATAAGAGATGCACCGATACATCAGCCGGCTGATATGCCAGGCCAATTCCTTGCATCGGCATTGGTTTATACAGGCATACGTCACTGATATCTATTTATTCACTGGATTACTGACTGCCCGTTGGTAGTACGGGGTTGAGGTGAAGCCACTGGCCGCCATATTGGTACTCCCTAGTTACACATATACACATATATAGATACATGCATATATA
>NW_015150511.1:1006747-1009092 GCF_000732505.1 Cyprinodon variegatus
CATAAATATATATAATAATAATATAAAAAACTAGAAAATTCTCCAAGGAAATTTTGGATTTCCTTTAGGAACAGGCTTCAATCTACAAACTGACCAAAAATGGTGATTCTAGTGCCAAATATGTGGCCATGACAGCGACTTCCAAATGTTAGATGCTCTTTTTAAAAAAAACACGTCTCTCTCACTTTGAAAAATCAGTTGACTCATTCGGAGTTGCTGGATTTTGCTCAAAATTTGTGGTGCTTTAAGGCTGATTTTAGAAAAAAACCGTAGCAGTTTTCAACATCTTTCAGTTTTTGAAAGATAAAGGATTAATCTACAAACGGAGCTTTAAATTGTGTTTCTAGGTGAACATATGACCAAACAGCAAAGGCTAAAAATTCATGGATTTTTATGTCTTCTTTCTCCCATCTCCCATTCATTCCTATGGGATTTTTTTTTGCTAATTACATCGCCATGGCATCTCAAATCGCTTACAAAAATAATAGCACCCATCTCGAGACTGAGCCGGACATTTTGATACTTATATTGGGTGGGTGCAGTTTGGCCGCATTAATGTTGACAGAAGAAGAATAAATATATAAATAAATAAATAAAGAGTCAGTTTTTAAACAGAAATAATAATAATAGGTGCCTATTGAGCATAGAATGCCATTGTGATTATTGGTGCCTGCCATTGCATTCCCTTGCTATGGCAGGCACCAATAAATAAATCAGAATTAGCCTCCGGCTTATTGTGTCCCTCCCGTTCTGAACGGCTCCAGGTTTGGACCCACCTTGTCGAAGGCGGGAAAGACGACGGGATGGGGGGAGTACTCTGGAAAGTGGATGTGCAGCGCCGTGGCGTTCTCAGTGTACGGGTTAGTCTGAATGGTTCCTATTGGGTTCAGCATCTCTTCAAGTTCATCTGAAAAAAAAAAAAAAAAACCCAATTAGCCTGCAGAAAATCGAATGAAAACCAAAGCAGAAATGTCTGCGATCTACCTGGAAAAGAAGACCAGCAGTGCAGGATGATGTCTCCAGTCTTCAGTTGCCCTTTGTAGTCAAACACCATGGTGTTGACCCAAGCTATGGGGTAGTGCTGCATCAAACGGTTATCCACCAGTCAGTGTTACATCACACAGGCGCCACAGGTTACTTTGGGACCCTCTTTCAGAGCTACTCACCACTTTCCCTGCCTTTCGGATGGTCTGGTATTTATTTATGTGAGGATTTTTGGTAGACTTCTGCTTTTTGACCTTATCCATGACGCCGTAGATGGCGAAGCAGAGGCGGGTCATGCGCGGCAGGTCGGAGATGGAGATCTCAAACTCCAGAGCGTTGTCCTTCCAGGTGTGCTCCGAGCGGCCGCTGCTCTCGCTGCTCACCGCCGGCTTGCAAAGCAGCTCTGTGCCGTGGAAGAGGCCCGCCCTCACCTGGACCTGGGTACATGTGCAAGATTAACTTCTCACCACCTGCCTTATTTTAGCATGTTTACAAAAAAGGGTAATTGCCTTTTAGAATGGAAGCATTTAAAGTGAAGGCCTTCTTGTTTTTGGTGACAATCATCTCATCATTTTCCACAAAATGTGGTTGTGCAAAATGTAAAATCATAGGACAACATATATTGATGTCAGAAGTTTTTTTGTTTAATATTCTGGCAAATTCTGTTTGTATGGATTTTACCACTTTTGTTTTTGGTAACAGGTTTTCTTCATATATTACTTTTTTAATGAAAATTAATGAAAATTATCGCTTTTGTAGATTCTCAGTCATCCAGGTCATAATCATTCCAAAAAAGTAAAAAAAACAATCCGCTGGACTTTATTTCGATGTCCGAAGACGTTTCCCTTCCCATCCAAGAAGGTCTTTCAATAAAAAATGTAAGAAATAGCGTTGAGTTTGAGTCGTAGGGAAGCGGCTGTTTCAACCGTTGCTTTTCTAAATTCTCCTGAGTGAATAACTTTACATGAGTGAATAAAGTGAATGTGATTGGTCGTTTATCAAGGGGGCGGGACTGTTGTGGCGGAAGGTTCGCAAGCAGGTTTGATTGTGGCCGATGCTAACCAGTTAGCGTCTTAGTGCTAGTAGGTTCCCAATGGGAAATTCCATTGGGACCAAGTAGCACTAAATTGGTGACTTAGAAACGACGCTGTCAAGGAACGCTATGGACAGAGGAAACATGCAAGAGGAGGAGGTCGTGGATGAGTCTCCTCCGTCATCCATTTTTTATTTAGAGGAGGAAAGCGGGGAAGAAGATGTTGTGGTGGAGGACGCCTAGCCTCATGAGACCATCCTGCTCTCGCAAGCTTTCAAGATTTCACTCGCTAATCAGTCTGGAGACTCTCCGTTGAAGAAAATTTGGA
>NW_015150511.1:1009719-1016735 GCF_000732505.1 Cyprinodon variegatus
AGGAAAGGATTCTGATTTCTGATATCAACCGTTGCGTCTATTAGCTGCGACATATGAATCAAGATGGTATGACCGAAAATATTTGATTGACAGATGATCTATGATTGGCCGAATTTAGGTGTTCAGGCTGACGTAGAACTAACTGACCTGCAGAAGATAACATAAGATAGAAATTTTCTAAATTTTTGGACAATATCGTCTGATAAAGAGTACATTTATATACATGTTTAAGCCAGAATGATTTGACATTTAAATTTGATTTCCCTATGACTTTAATGATGGTGGCGGAATTTGACGGGTTAAATTGTTTTCTTGACAGAAAATGATGTCAGAGAGGCTGATTAATGATTAAATGAAAAGGCCCATATTCTCTGGTCTATATAAACCAGGAGGGTAACTGTTTAAAAATCATAATTTAAAAATAAAAAAGTTTAATTTGTTTCCTCTTGAATAATAATCCTGCTTAAATACACCTTTTGAGCAAAAGCATTTACGTTTTTCTTCCACTTCTGGCTATTTGGTTTTGATTTAAGCAACAAAAACACATTAATATTTGCGGTTTAAACAACCTGGATGTGGAAAGATGTAATATTAGTGAGCTTGAAGGGGATGTGACACTGCTGTGTTTGCAGTCATCTATTAAACATAAAGAGCGTTTCACGTAGAGTTTACCTTGGCACTCTCTTCAGCGTTCACCTTGCTGCCTTTGACGAGGACTATCCTGAACGGGCTCGACACGTCCCACACACACGTCTGGACCTGCTGAGGGGGAAGAGCGAGAGCAGAAAGGGAGAGCCGGCGTGAGTGTAAAAGTATGCAGAGAGCCGCGGCGCTTCATAGCACAGGCCGAGGTCAGGCAGGTCGCAGTGATGTCAGGGCGAGTGGATTTGCGAGGGTCAGCAGGCAACAGAGCAAACAGCCTCACATGATGCCTAAAAAAACTACAGACGTGACTAAGTGGCCCACTTCCTGCCATCTGTGTGGCTGGAACTCATGTGAGCGTGACAATATGGAGTATTTACAGTCGCTTATCAGAAACGAGGCACAGTACAGCTCCAAGTCCACAACAACTGAACATGTTTTACCCATTATCTCTCACATTCCCATCCCTTAATCCATTCCTAACATCTTTAGATTTAATCTAGTTTGTATTGAGAAGCAGTAAAGGCAGCTCTGTTTTTGCCAGGATTACCTCAGAACCAAGAATAATAATAATAACTATTTTACATTAATAAATCCCTTTTATTAGGGCTTGCAAAAATATTCTATAAACTTATTACCTTAATTATAACCAGTTTTAATGCAAAAATCTACTTTCTGTTGTATTAAACCTTCAACTGTCATAATGCTTTTTCCTCATCTACTTCTGATGCATACTGGAATGTTGTTTAATTAACGAATTCATCTAACCGACATGAATTCATCTCCTCCTTGTCCTTGAAAACAGGAAAACCAACTTCGCTGTTTTCTCAGGTTTTTTTTTTTTTTTTACCTTTATTTCACATATTTTATTTTTTCAAAACTTAGTTTTTCCATTTTTTTATGTATTTGACGTATTGCATTTTCAAAGTATGTATTAAAGTATAAAAGCTGTAAAAATTTGAAAAATCAATAAAAAAAATTATATATATAAAACAAATTATAATTATATATATCAATATATATATAGATATACATATATGTATACAAGAATTGTAAAAATAAATTATAAACAAAAAAATTCTCTAAGTTTGTTTTTGGTTAAGAGGTTTTTATAAAGTTGCATTTCTGGATTGCTTTTTTTTTTTAAATCAAATTTCAATTTAATAAATATTTTTTTAATTTCCGTTTACAAAACATGTTCTTTAAAAAAAAAATGGAACAAAATTTACTCCATACATATGGAGCTGTAAATGTATCTATTCATCAACCCTTGAATAGGTCAAAAATAAATAAAAATCAACTATTATACTATTTTTCCTTCTGGTATTGACTCTGGTCTGATATCAAGATATCAAAATTTGAATATGGGAATAAATCAGCCAACATTTAAAACGCTACAGTATGTATACAGTGAACCCTCGCTATAACGTGGTTCACTTTTCACGGTCTCGCTGCTTCACGGATTTGCATCATACATTGTTAAACTTTATTGTCAATCATATTAATGGTGGCATGTCGGTTTATAAGGATCTTTTGGCCCAGAAGAAAAAAAGAGCGACAACAACTACCGATAACTATGTTCTTCTCTCCAAAAAACACACCTGCACCGCAGGCTTTAGAAGAAAAAAACGCCACAGAGTCAGGATGCAGCGGCTCCGTCAGAACAGCGGAGAAATACTGAACTGTACACGAGTCACTATTTGTCCTACAGTACTTTGTATGTTTTCATAATCATTTTTCATTTTCTCCCGTTCCAATCCGTCACGTTGGGGTGGTGCTGATCCCCGCCGTTGGGATCTGGAGGTCTGTCCACTTTCTCCACCAGAGGGCGTACGAGATCTCCTGGAGCCGGAGCAGATGGCGCCACCTGTTCCTCATCTGCTCATCAGGAGATCCGTGTTTAAGGAGGCGGAGGGCTTCACTCCAGTGCCAGAGTGTTTGCCAGTAACGATTGAACCTGCCTAAAACCTGAAACTCTGGAGAGTTTCTCTGCTGGTAATCTGCCTGTCTGTTCTCAGAAGTTCTCAGGAGAACAGTTCCTGTCAAAGATCTGCCTGCCCGCTCTCAGAAGATAACCGGAAACTCAATCAGTGATCTGCCTGCACTCCGTAAGCTCTGCCTCCGCCTCTGCCCTCTGCCTGCCGTCAGCCTCTGGACCCTCAAGGTCCCCCCTCTGCAGCTCTGCTCCACTCAAGAACAGGTACAGCCCTGACACACTCTCAACCTGCAATATTCCCTGGACCTCCGCTAAAGTTCACTGTCCTCCCCTGCAGTGAACCCATTAGTGACCAGTTAAACCACTTCCTGGATCTGAATAACCTGTGTGCTTTCCAGAACTCTCTTGTGACCAGTCAAGCCTATACCTGAACCTGATCCATTGTAGCACATTTATTGTTCAATAAACTTTTTGAACTTTTTCTTCTGCCTCCGAGTGTTCTGCATGTGGGTTAGGCAGATTAAGCCGAACATGACACCCGCAATATTAACCCTTCAGTTCGTATTGATGATTAAAATATTTATTTATTTGTAACTATATTATTTTACAGTACAGTAGTTTGTAAGAAAAAACAACAACAAACGTTTACACAGTACTTTTATTTGTTAAACAAATGCTAGGGCCTGTAAAAAGTTTTTGTTACTTGATTTCAATGTTTTATGGAGTATTTCATTGTATAATAACTGTAAAAAAAAAAAAAAAAAAAAGGTTTCTACTTCACGGATTTCACCTATCGCGGGTTCTTTTTGGAACGTAACCCCTGCGATAAACGAGGGTTCACTGTACACCCCAAAAAATCTGGGACGTCAGGCGTACGCTGGCTAAATCAGCAAGGTGTGACAGAGGCTAAAGCAGCGTCACATTCATCAGACTAACTGTAAACACATGAATAAATGTCAGCAAACCCTGTGATAAATGGAAAAAAAACTTCAGATGACGGCCTGATTAAAGCCCGATATTTATCCACTCTTTAAGCCGAACATCCCAGGTAGATCTATAGCCCGGCCAGCATCAGAATCTCAGCAGGAGTCTCTCTAATGAAGGCCAATTTAAAAAACCAGCCTGACATTTGAAAAGCAACGAGGAATCGCTGCCCTCCTCTGACGACCCGCAAACCGCTGCCAGGCTGCTGCTCCGACTCTGACATACTTTAAACGCTGCCTCATAAAGAGCCAGATGGCAGCTGCCAAGAGTGTTTACTTTGTAAACCTCCACACCTGTGACATCCTGCGCTGGAGAATCAATCACTCTGTGGGGCTTCGACTATTTTTGGTGCATCAAGAAGACCAGAGTAAACGCTGCAGGATATTAAAGCCGTTATCTAAGGTACACAGAATATGTTCCCATAGTGGCAAAAACAAAGCTGTTCACGGCTGTAAAGATATAAAATGAAAGATCATGGTTATATGAAGTGGCAGAAATTAAAGAGAATACTTTACATCCGTTTCTGTTGGATTAACAAAGGCTGAACAGATAGCAGACAAACATTCTCAGCTCGCTAAATGTAAGGAGGAGCCGGTTTTCAACCCTTTCTGTAAAAAAACCAATGTTGTTCCAGTTCATAAAATTAATGAGCTTAAAGTTCAGTTCACACTAGGGGTGTAAATCACACCCATCATGGCGATTCGGTTCAGTATCAATTTCCTGACCCAACAATTCGATTCGATTGTTTTTTTTTTACACCTTACAGGCTAGACAATGTTTCAAATTTGAAATAAATAAATGAAAGCTGTAATATCGATATGCATTTTTTTTTTTTTTTAGAAATAACAGCAAATAACAGAAGTAGAAAAGTTGTTCTCCACCTATTCCTATTAAAACCTCATTCACTAAAGAATAATAATAATACCCCTGCGTTATGCTACATTCACACCGGACGCAGCAAGAGCAGCAAAATCGCGTCTACTGCTTCCTTTTTGCTGCTTGTACCAGCTGCTTCAGCCACGCGGTGCAAAAGTGTGTCTGACGCGCGTTGGGCGGAGCTTCTCTATCCTTTCTCTGTCTTGCAGCTATATTTGCTGTGATCAGTGGGAATAAAGTAGTTTTAACATGTTTTTAAGTGGGAAAATACACCTGAAAACTGCATCAGTGCAGTCAGTTCATTCAGATTATCATCCTGCCTCCCAATGTTATTTCTGTCGGAGCCGCTCAGACCCCCACATACCAGCGGTGCGCTGTCAGTAGGATCCCATTCAACAGCAGCCTCTGGCCGGGTCGCCTCCTCGCGGTTCACCGCGGCGGCTGGTAGGTGTTTTTCATCTAAATAATCTAAACTGCAGGAAGCAGGATAATAAAAGCGAACATATTCTGCCGGCAGATTTCTGCATTTTAAGTTAATTTATGCGTCAATAAACTGTTTCAGAGGAGTGATCACAGCGCTCTGTGTCATCAGCGATGCGTCTGTCTCACGGCCAGCTCACAGATCAGCTTCTCTGATTGGTTGACGCGGCGCGTCGAGCAGCAAAAGTTAAATTTTTCCATGTCGAGCAGCAAAGCGTTTGCGGCGCGTCACGCGCTTCAGATGCTTAAACGCGCCCGACGCGCTGCTTCAGCTGCTCAGACGAGCTGCGGGACCTTTTGCTGCGCCTTGACGCGCGTCAACCATTGACTTTGCATGTAAACTCGCTGCTTCTGCCGCACCAGCTACGCCCTGTGTGAATGCAGCATTATAGATTCTGAAAGGCTTTGCATCAAAAAATACTGCACTAAATCAGTGCAATGAGTGCAATGCAATACCTCGGCTCCAGACGTCCCGCCCCCTCCACAGACGCTCCGCTGCACCTCTCCCAAATTGTAGCTGACCAAATTGTAGCTGCATCAGCAGGTTTTTGTCATAACTGTAAAGATTAGCATTGAAAGTAGCGATGGACCAACACAGCCTTTTTTAAAGGATGATATGGATGCTTATTATTTTAAACTGATCTTTGCTGCCAGTTTTTCCCAAATATTCCTTTTATAAAATGGAAATTACACAATAATATAAAGCATTGATTTAAACAAAACTAAAATTTAATTGGAAATCAAACATTAATGATGAAAACCACATGAAAGGAGGAGCAATTATTGCGCAACACATGATGTTAAAATGACATTATTTAGGTTGTTACTGAAAATAAAAAAAATTATTAGACCCTTTATGACTAAAACATAATTTAATTAACTTGTAAATATGCGTATAAATATACCGCACCTCACTGTCATCACTATGTTCGAGATCAGTAAATGTTTTCAGATGGTTGGTCCTTTTTGATTAATTATTTAATTCATCTATTAATTTAAAACTTTGTATATTTCATAACTGGACTTCTAGTTGAATTTAAAGTTCTGACAGCAGCAAAGTTTCGTAGTTACTTTGAGTTTACAGTGACTGAATTACTAACTTAGTATCTTTTTGAGAAGAATCTAGTAACTGTAACTAGTTACTATTTTTATGTAACATTCCCAACACCGGTGTCCTCAAGGAGCGATGTTTAAATATTTTAATTATTATGTGGGCTGAAAATGTCTTTAAAAGTTTTCTTTAAAAATAAATAAATGAATCAATAAAAACAACTCAAGCTCCTTTCCAGACTGATTTGCTGTGAATACGCAATAAGTCTGTGGTCATTTTTGCAAAAAAACATAGAAATTAAAGCAGAAATTATAACTTGAAATTGATTCAAGCTTTGAAATAAAAGAATATAATGAAATATAAAAAATTTGAGCCGACAAAACAAGCTACTGATCTGTATTCTACAAATGGCATTAGCTACGCCTTAACCCTGACAGCAACCCTATTCCTGCACCTAACCATAACATAAACCTCAACTCATTTCACACCTAAACTGTAACCTAACTAACCTCCTTACAAAAGAAGTGAGGACCAGAAAAATAACCTCACTAACTATACGTGAATAAAGTGAAATGGGAAACATGGTCCCACACACAGACAGGCTTCAGGGGGACTAACCGTGGGGTTCCTTCTTTTGGGAGGTAGCGGTAACGGTGGGTTGGAGGACTTGCGGCTAACCACAGCTCCGATGGCAGACATTTCCTTGTCAAACATGGCCTTGATGGTGCTGGAGTGGACCAGGGTGAGGTGAGGAGTTTCTTTGGCTTGAAGGCATGTGCGGATGTACTGTAAGGAAGACAGCAGGGAAAAAGCCTTTTTAAAATCAGCTATTTAAACCTCAACTAAAGAGAATAAATAAACTGAACTAATGAACATCAGTCAATAAAATATTAAATAAAAACAACAATAAAACAACTTGAAATTAAAAAAAGAAGAACCGTCTTTACAAGAGATGATTTGATCATAGCTACAAGTTTAAC
Source organism: Cyprinodon variegatus (assembly GCF_000732505.1). Classification (NCBI taxonomy): domain Eukaryota; kingdom Metazoa; phylum Chordata; class Actinopteri; order Cyprinodontiformes; family Cyprinodontidae; genus Cyprinodon; species Cyprinodon variegatus. Next base: position 1,016,669 of record NW_015150511.1, read on the forward strand.
TCCTCCTGGCCACTAAGTGGCGCCATCATCCACTCCATACTGTTTGCTAAGTCTGCTAATGCTAACC
>NW_015150511.1:1017214-1019754 GCF_000732505.1 Cyprinodon variegatus
AAAACACGGCATAATCCTTTGTTACTTTATCGTCCTGAATTCCTTGTTTTCCAGCCACTTTTGTTTTTTGAAATGTGCATTTTCCCATTTCTCTAGATGTTTCTCTGCCTCAAGCTTCTTTTCCGAACACACGGCTTTACGATCAACCTTGAAGCAATTCCGCGCAAACACAAAGAACCTGTTATATTTAATATATCTGGTGAAATTGTTCTTATAAATGTATTTCTTTCTTTTTTTTAAATAAAAGATAAAAGCGATAATCACATTTAATAACTTTTAATGCCAATTAAGGCATTAATTTAAAAAAAAATAGCGGTTTAATGACTTGTTATGATTTTTAATGACCCCCAGAAACCCTGTAAAATATGTCTTAAAGGTTATTAATGTATTTCCTGAGAAAATAAATGCCTTAAAATCATTTGTTTTATCAGTCTGTGCCCGATCTGCACTGGAAATGGGTTCCTGCGCTACTTCCGGGAGCTAACTTTTTCGGATTTAGATTTAAACATAAATCTAGTCTTTTTGAGTTTTAGGTTTTCCTTTCGCGTTAACATTATGGTATATGGTGCGTAATCTAAAGAAAGAAACAACTAAAATGCAGACAAATCAGAAAGAGAAGTCAGAAAGCTTTTTTTAAAGACGTGTACTAGCATTCTTTAGTGAGTTAAGGATCGAAATAAGCGATTTTACAATCATAATTACATCATTTATGCAAACCTGGATATATATATCTGTTGATGCATGAGCAGAACGGATCGTGCTTACGGGACGGATCGGGTAGCAACAGCCACATATGCTTGATTCCAATAGGACTGAATAAACTAAAAATCCTGAATTTAAACAACCTATTTTTTTTTGCAGTAATCTCATTTTTTTTTAGAATTGAAGCAACACTGTCACTCTTAGCCACCAGGGGCGCTAGAGGCACTGTACTGTAGCTAGGACAGCCTGAATGGAGCATCGTATCAACCAGAAAAATCATTTATTAAATCTCAAAAGAAGCCTGGTTTAAAACTTACAGTGTTGCTTTAAACACAGATAAACTGTTTTTCCTGCTGCTCTGATTTTTTCAGATATTTTTTAGCTTCAAAAATACATAATTTAAACCAAAAAGCAAAAGTATTATTGTTTTTTTTTACTCTCTTAAAAGATGAGCAGTTTAAAGATTATTTCATCTTCCATCCCCGCTTTCACAACTTCAAAACCACCAAGCAACACCCTGACTGACAGGTTTGTTATAATAATCAACAAAAGCTAAAACATTTTAAGACTGGACATGAATCCTGACAATAAAGCATTAAATACTCTTATAATATAAATAGAACTGTCTATATATCACATAAGTCACATCTAATCAGTCCCTGCTCTGTTATTCAGACCTGAGAGGTTAGTTGGCCTGCAGCTATAGTTACGTAAATAAAGGTGAATCTCCATTGACCTTGTATTGAATCAGAGGATGGTCTCCACAGAGGAACTCCAGGCAATGGCTGACTCGGAGCACATACTGGCCCCTCCAGGCCTCCTCCTCAGGCGCGTGGGTGATGAGCCACTTCTTCACAGCCATCTCCATCAGCTCAGAGGGCGTGCAAGACGACAACGACACCTTCAGACTGGTCGAATCCTGCGAAGCAGCAGACGCCAAGAGGAGGCGATGAAATTGAGGAGCAAAGCAAAGTTCATACAATCCAGAAAAGATCCATAAAAAACAGCCTAAAAATAGCAAAAAAGCATGCTTTATTTATTAAGATAATTAAAATAAATTTGTTGTAGGTTGAAGCAAAGAAGTATTTGATCAATTTTGTTTTAACAGTTTAAAAGGCAGATTAGCTCCAGAGAAAACATCTTTCAACACAAAGCTGCAGTAAACAGAGACTGCGCTTCACTGCACTCTTAAAAGCTTAAAGTCTTTCTATTGAGAAGCCAGCGGAAGTTTTCTCCATCTGTATGGATTCAAGAGAAGCTTAGCTCTGCCAAATAAAGCTGCTATACCGGTTATCACATCTACGGGAAATACAAACTGAGCTTTTAGTGCATTTTTGAGGTTGGTGAGGTTCTAGAAACTATAGGAGAGTTGCCCATCTATGATATGCTTAAGAACCACAGGAAGTTCTTAGAAATAAATCAATCAATAAAGTAAAGTACCCCAGCTAGAGTTCCAGTAGAGAACAATCTGTAATAATAATTCAACTTTATTAATCTCACACTGGAGAAATTCAGCTCTGCATTTGATCAGGGGTTGATTTAGGAAAATTTGGGCCCTGGGCAAAGACAGGCAGGGGGCCCTCTGAATACAGAAGACAACACGTAAAACAGACACATTATACAGATAGAGAATTTTGAATAGAATAGACATCCATTATGTGTTCTACACTTTGTCCCTCTCTTCTTGTCCCTTTTCTTCTTGTTTTCCTCTCTATGTTTTGTACTCAGCGACTTTTCATGCTGTCTCTAAAGGAATGAAAGATTTTTTTTCCAAGCACTAAGCTCACTTAGCTGATTGCTCCTTCCTGTGTTTCCAAAAAGGCCAAAGTAAATAACCC
>NW_015150511.1:1020625-1021360 GCF_000732505.1 Cyprinodon variegatus
GCTGAGACACATCTAATATTATCAGCGTTCTGATGGCATTTTAGTGAGGGTTTTTATCAAAAACATAATTAACATGCAGAAATAAGGAATAGTTGTATTAACCAAACATGTAAACAGAGTTTTATGGGGCCCCCAGAAAAATTGGGGGCCTAGGCAACTGCCGACTATTGCCTAATGTTAAATCCACTCTTGCATTTGACCCATTGGGGAGCAGTGTGGGGTTAAGGGTCTTGCTCAGGGACCCAGAGTGCAGGCTGTGGGGGATTAAATCGGGCACTTGCAACCTTCTCAGAGCACAAGCGCACTGCTCTAACCAGTAGGCCAACACTCCCCCAGCTGTGAAGCTCAGAAAGGTTTGCAGACTTAGTCACAAAAATGCTGCAAAAGCAGTCGAACAGATGCCAAAATATCAGCTGGGTTGGTGCAAGCTGATGTGTCACAATGTTGAAATGACGACGCACCGGTTCTCACATAAAAGCACGTCCCGGACGCACAACTTGAAACTGCAGTTGTCCATAGAGAAGGGAATGATGGCTCCTTAACTAATATACTGCCGATTTGCATACTGCCACATTTTTGGACATGTCTGAATAAAAACACCCAACTACTTCCTGGTCCGCCCCAAACTCATAAAACTACTTCCTGGTTTCCTCTGAGCCCAAAGCCTTTTTTTTCTCTATACATTTAATTTATAACAAGGCAGGCTAATATTAGTGTCCTTCCTTCCTAGCAAGG
>NW_015150511.1:1025352-1025869 GCF_000732505.1 Cyprinodon variegatus
CCTTCCTAGCAAGGCAGGCTAATGTTAACATCTTTCCTTCTTAGCAAGGCAGGCTAATGTTAGCATCCTTCCTTCCTAGCAAGGCAGGCTAATGTTAACATCTTTCCTTCTTAGCAAGGCAGGCTAATGTTAGCATCCTTCCTTCCTAGCAAGGCAGGCTAATGTTAACATCTTTCCTTCTTAGCAAGGCAGGCTAATGTTAGCATCCTTCCTTCCTAGCAAGGCAGCCTAATGTTAACATCCTTCCTTCTTAGCAAGGCAGGCTAATTTTAGCGTCCTTCCTTTCTAGCAAGGCAGGCTTATGTTAGCATACGTCCTTTCTAGCAAGGCAGGCAAATTGTAGCATCCTTCCTTCTTAGCAAGGCAGGCTAATGTTAACGTCCATTCTTCATAGCAAGGCAGGCTAATTTTAGCGTCCTTCCTTTCTAGCAAGGCAGGCTAATGTTAGCATACTTCCTTTCTAGCAAGGCAGGCTAATGTTAGCATACTTCCTTTCTAGCAAGGCAGGCTAATGTTA
>NW_015150511.1:1031249-1033862 GCF_000732505.1 Cyprinodon variegatus
TTAGCGTCCTTCCTTTCTAGCAAGGCAGGCTAATGTTAGCATACTTCCTTTCTAGCAAGGCAGGCTAATGTTAGCATACTTCCTTTCTAGCAAGGCAGGCTAATGTTAGCATACTTCCTTCCTAACAAGGCAGGCTAATGTTAGCATCCTTCCTTCCAGGATTGATGTTATTCAAGAAAGAGGAGTATAAACGCAGTTATTGGACTTTTCTGGTTTGAACTTAGAACAAAAAAATGCCTGTTTGAGATAATCCATGTTTCTACATTAAGAGACTTTTAAAATAATCTTTATTCCGTTTTCGATAAAAACCTAATAAATTTGAGTAAAAAACTTGAATGCTTTTCTAAAATGAGATCTATTAAATCATCCACTAATACAGGACGCGCTGAAGCTCATCTCTATTTATAGCCCAGCACTGACCTGATACCAAAGAAGGAATTATAATTTCCTGGAGGTTAAATAGAAATGTCATCCATCAATAATTAACAGAATATGGTCAGATGATGGGTTTTAGCTTCCCGCTGAAAACAGCTGAGAAATAAAAACTGCTCTGAAAAACAACAGGGAAACTGTGAAGCAATCCTGATGATGAAACAATAGTTTGTTACAGTTGGATCACAGACAGCAAAACAAACTTCCCCTCCGTACAGCAGCTTATTGTGTCCGACCTCCAAAATAAGACTTCCTGCCTACGTCCACCTGAATGCACTGGCACAGATGGCCTCTCTTTCTGTGATGTTAATCAAAGTTGTTACACAGAGTGTGCAGGAACAGGACCATCTGTTTTTATTTGAAGATAGCATCGCTTCTGTATGAGCGATGAGAAGACTGCGAGGACACAGACGAGCGTTGGGAGGTGCAGAGGGGTTGGTTTTAATCAGCGATCTGTTCCCAGGAGCTGAAAGGCTAATATAAGAGAGAGTCACAGAGACTGGCATCATTTCACTGATGGTTTTGACCCACTTAGTGCCGTCACATGTCTTGATCGTTGGGCTCGGTCACGTGACGTGTGTGAAGCTGCCAACTGTGAGCAGAAAACAAGGCTGGAGCTACAGTAACACGAGCGTGCGCTGCAGGGGTCACATGGTACCCTTTCTGTTCACACAAGGTGGTTTTGTCTTATGTATCAGAGCAGAAAGTCACATTGCTATTCCAGGTCCTTTCTGCAGACTGAAGAGGAACAAATCAATACGGGCCTGCCAGGGGTTCGGCTTAAGGATCTATTATTACACCGCTTTGGTTGAACTGGTCCCACATCAGGGGTGCAGAGCATCTTAGTGTCCTAAATGCACAATTTAAGGGAGAACCGGTTTCAGCAAGAGAATGAATTAATCAAAGTACTCCAGATATTTATTGTGTGCAACTTTTTTGGTCGATCTTGAAACAGAGTGGAGTTTAAGTGATTTTTGTTCCATTATTGTTACAAACATTTTAATTAATCACTTTTTATCATGTTTGTTTTCATATTCTATTTTATTAAATTTGATCTTTTTCAAAAACTTACTAATCTGTTTACCTTTAATATCCTTTTTTTTTTTAAAGAGACATGAAACATTTTGTTTTTGTCCTTTCAATGTACATTGGAAGACAATGTTATTGTTTAAAGTCATGGATCCTTTCATTGTTTTGCTTATATACAATGTAAATAAGGCAAATCTTATTTATTTATACCTACAATGTATAGTAATTCTATTCATTCTTAAAGTCGTAGGGAAATCATATTTAAATGTCAAATTCTTCTGGCTTAAGTATATAAAAGTACTCTATATCAGACTATATTGCCCCAAAACTTAGGATTTTTTTTTTTTTTTTTATAGAAATTTTCTGTACGGCCAAGTGCTGGATGTTAAACTAAATCTCTTAATAGATCTAAAATTAAATTACCTGCACTGAAAAGTTACACAGTTTTGCTTTAAAAACTATGGAGTGAATTGTGATCAATTACTGTTGCGAGCAAAGAAAACATTTTTGTAAATGGAAATGTGAATAAAACGCAATCCAGAAATACAACTTTAAAAAAAAAACTTCTTAATAAAAAAACAAAAATAAAAAGGTTTTAGGAAAAACTTTGCTGTTTTCTCAGATTTTCTTTTTCCATATTTAATTTTTGAATTTATTTTCAGAAAAAAGTTTACTAATTTCATTGTTTTCAAACAGCGTTTCACAGATCCCATTCCATTCAGCTCAAGCCCAATAAAAACGCTTAAATGCGGAAAACAATTATATGATTAAAAATAATAAATTCCAAGAAAACTGTAAATTTACACTTAAAATGGCTTTTTTTTCCAGTTTTATTTCTCGATTGTACTTGCAACAATAATGAAACAAAAATCACTCCATATAAAAGCAGGACTTCACTTTTTAACTATGGAGGATAAAAAGTGCCAAAATTAAATAAATAAATACAGCATTAAATACAAATTAAATGTGTCAATAATTAATTAAATATGGAATTAAATAAATAAATGTGTCATTCATTAATTAAAACCACGTCACTAATATAAAGTGCCACAATTAAATAAATAAATACAGCGATAAACAATTAATTAAATGTGGAATTCATTAAATAAATAAGGAATTAAATATATAAATGTGTCATTAATTTAATAAAAT
>NW_015150511.1:1034367-1038524 GCF_000732505.1 Cyprinodon variegatus
TGACACATTTAATTATTTATTTAATGCTGTATTTATTTATTTAATTTTGGCACTTTTTATCCTCCATATTTAACACAATAATTGAGTTAAATGGATAAATTTTTGTGTTTGTAGAACAACAAAGAAAAGGAAAATTTAAAGGAGACTTTTAGGGAGGCAATGTCTCCTCTGTGTCGCATGAGGCTGCAGATTCTCACCTGAGACTGGTCAAAGTGGATGATGACTTTAAGGTCGGCCGGCCGGTCATTGAGGCCGTCTGTGATAGTGGTCAAAGGCGCCGGCTCCAGCTGCGGGGAGAAGCAGGCCTGCAGCCACTCGGTGCACGTCATCATCTGCACCCGCTGCATCTTCTCCTCGCTCAAACGGAACATCTTACTGCGGAAGTCCTTCACTTCCTGGTCGTTGATGTTCTCCAGCTCATGGAGTCCTAGCAGAAGACAAAGAATAATATTTTGAAGACGACTGGGAAACCGTCGGACCAGCTGATCGTTTCATTCCCTCCGTTTCTTTCCCAGCTTTTCTGGAGAAAAAGGTTGCAGCACAAAAGGCCCCTTGATAAAAACACGCTGTGATTTACAGCCTCTCAGCATTTTATGACCCTCAGCATTCAGACAAGATCTCTGGTCATTATTAGCTTTTAAAGTGTAGGCCGTTTGTGTGACTGCAATGATGGGGGGGGGGGCACAGTGGGTCATATGAGTGTGTGCTGGTGTGCAGTGCAGGATAAACGGCCATCCATGCATGCCTGTGGTGTTCCACTTTACTTCAACAAAAGGCTTTAAAAGATCAAGTCAGACCACAGCGGAGCCAGGAAGGCAGAACCATCAATATCCTCTCAGGTCTCCATCTTTTAGACCCACAGCTCCTCTTTCTCATCATATTTCCTCGCATAGAGGTTAGTTAGGATCAACCGGGTTCTAGAGCTATATCTTCAGGATGTGAGCAATGATTAGAAAGGCTAAAAAGAGTAACTTATTGCTGGACTCTTATCTTTTCTCTCTCATGTCGCATTTGATTCAAGCCTTCGACCTTTTGCAGGACTTTTATCCTGTAAACCATCTTGTCCTCTAATAGTTAACCTGTGGGATTTATCTGTGGGGTTTTCTTAGAAAACGTCGTGCAGAGACTCAGGAGCGCTGCCTTACCTTTCCCAATGAGAACTCCTATCTTGGAGTCCAGCAGGCGCTCGGCTCGTCCGCAGTTGCGCGTCACCAGCTTCAGGACGGGCAGAAAGGGCCGGACGTCGCACAGCCGGCGGGTTTCATCCTCCAGCTCTTCGTGCACAGCTGCCTGGTTGACGCATTCGAACATGTGGCTCTCCATTTCGCCAAGAGACGGGAACAGAGGGAAGTTCTGAGCCTGCTTCCATAAGAGCTGAGGAGGAGGAGGAGAAGGAGGAGAAGAAAGACTTTTACAAAGGTTCTCCATGAGCTTTTCAACACAGCAAACCCTTTACTGCACTCAGCCATTTCTCAATATGTGTACTCGTGCGTTCTCATACGCTCGTGAAACGTCATCAGCCTCAGCACTAGTACTGTTTCGATTCACTGGAACAAGAAGACCGAGAACGGACAAAGTCCCCGGATGTTGTTCATGCCCCTCCCTTTTTACCCAGCATGCATCTGAGCAGACTTGTCCGTTCTTGAGATTGACAGCTGTCCCAGCATGCACTGCAGCAGCAGCTTCCAGGTTAGCGCTCACAGAGTTAGCGCTCACAGAGCTCAGAGTATTAAGTTAAAAGTTTTCTTTTCTATTGCCGTTGTTTAATAAAAGTACTTTTTAAGATCATTTGAGGCGAAAATATTATACTTTAAGCATCACTATATGGCCCAATTTACTGATTTAGTAAGTAATTAAAAAAATAGTTCAGATGTTGAGAGGACTGCGACAACCAGCGGACCTCCGAGGCTAACGGCAGCCAGGGCTAACGTTAGCCCTTCTGCAGCAGCCCTCTATCGCCATAGCCATGTGTGAAAAACTGCTTTTTTTTTGTTTTATTTGTGTTTATCTGACTGTGTTCATTGTTTTCCCCCACTTAATGAATGAGGTCAGAATTCATTATTATCTAGAGACTATTAATAACAGGAGGGTAAATGCAGCTCCAGACGAGCAGAGCGTGTGGTGATGTCATCAGTATGCTTCCATATTGACCCATATTTATGCTGTGTTCTCCCGTTCTCCTGGATTTCACAATTTCTTGTGTTCTTCTCTAAAACATACTTGGCGAGGACACGAGTCTGTACTCGCGTTCTTTTAAACTGAAAAACGGCCTAAATTAAAGAGGAATAGGTTCTGTTACATAAAGCATAATTGTTTTTAGTTAAATGGAAGGTGGATATCGTCCATTTGAGGCTTTTAAACTCTGTGAAACTATTTGTTTAATATTAGATAAAAAGGCAACTTAGATTCATTTTAAAAGGCAGGAATTGAAGCAGGAGTTTAACTTATTTTTTGAGTTTTCTTCTTCCTTAAAGGTGTCCGCCTATTTGGCCTGACCAAAAGGCAATTTAATGTTTTTCATTTGGTCCAGTTCGTATTCAGGTTGTACTTTTTATTAGTGAACCGTCACTGATGTCAGAAATGTCTACGGCAGCATTAACTTGGTTTTATTGACATTTATTTTTTTTTCTAATTATTTTGCTTTTTTCATTTTTTTCCAACTGTTTAACTTTTTATATTTTCAATTTTTACCTTTTTATAATTAAACGTTTTAAGCACATTCTGTGTTTAATTTTTTTATAAAAAAAATTCTGTTTTTCAGATTTTTATAAATAATTTTTTTCAATTTTTTATTTTTTTTTTTTACATAAAATTAGAAAGGAATCTTCACTAGAGGAAGGCCCATCCCCAGAAGTAAAAAGCATGAAGGAAAATTGTAAAAGTCCATCTGAAAAACATTAAACAAAAAATGTTCAACAAATAAAAAAAAAACCAAAAAGAACTTTAAACTTAACTTTAAACTTTAAAAAATTATTTAAAACTGACCAAAATTACTTTCAAAACCTTATATTGATAAAAAATGTTCAAAGTTTATTTTGTAGATCGACCTTTTTTTTACATTCCATTTTCAAAACCTGTTATCTGCTACCAAGAATAACGGAACGAAATTCCCTCCATACGGACATAAATCCAATGGTCCAACGTTGCATAAAACGGGAATCAGTTTAACATCAGCTCTGACTGACAGGGAGCTTCAGCAGAAACTGTTTCTGATCTCACATGAACACATGAACCTTCCTCTGTTCCTCAATCAGGAACCAACGTGGGTAAAAAGGCTTCGGCTAATTGGCCGATTGGATCGGAGCAGCATCGACGTGATTCATGAGCGTATTCCTCCGCAGCATGATCACAGGGGGCCTGTCTGAACCGGTACGTCTGACAGGAGAAGCTTCCTACAGGAGCTGTAACATAAAGGCGTGGCTGTCAGTGGGTCTCACCTCCTCCTCCTTAACGACTGTATAAGCCGAGCAGAATCCTGCTCCTATTAGCTGTTTGAGCTCCGCAGGCAGAATTACTTTGATGGTTTTATCAATGACTCCTCAGCTTATTAAAAGAGAAAACCTTTGTGATGCCTGAGCTCATATTCATGTCAGAGTAAGATGATCTCTAACGCGGGTAACCATTAGTCTTTACGCATGCGCAAGACGTCAGATTTGCGTTTATCCTAGGGATGCACCGATCCAATATTTTTATCGGTATCGGTCCAGATATAAAGAAAGAAAATTAGATCGGTATCGGTGACAATTTGATTAATTCTAACTCTATGATATGCTCTGCCGTCATGCGGAAGCACAACAACACAACACGGACATATTTTTTATGATGGAGCGAGTGAAAGGGTCTGTTGTGTGGAGGTTTTTCTCCCTCTCTCAGCCTACTAGCCCAATGATGTGCAGGAAGAAATGTTCCGAGGGGCGGCGTTAAATCTTTAAACTATAACACCACCAGAGGTGGAAAGAGTACTAAAAAATTGTAATTGAGTAAAAGTATCTTTACTTTGCCTAAATTTTACTCAGAGTAAAAGTAAAATTACCCATCTCAAAATTTACTCAAGTAAAAGTACAAAATTACTTCATTTAAAGTGTAATTTGAGTAAAAGTTACTTAGTTATTCAATGCAAAAAAGGATGAGTCATGAATCGAATTGACCACAAGGTG
>NW_015150511.1:1040490-1041775 GCF_000732505.1 Cyprinodon variegatus
AATTAAACGTTTTTTTTGTCCAAAACTAAAGGTATAAACGGGTATTGATACTGGGTATGCTGATCTGACAGAACACCGTCACTAAACTCTCTTTATGAATGCAGCTGCAGGTCGATCACTCAGAGAGGCACGAATTATGTCAGACATGTTGGTGTAAAAAGCACAACTTCTGATTTTAAAGCGAAGTAAAGCAGAATCTCACGCTGATCCATTAGATCAGATGTATTAATGTCACTTAGTCCTGTCTGAGGTGGGAAAACATTCCTATGAGACATAAGTGGCCTTAAGGCTCCTTAAAGCTCAGGCTCAGGGTTAAAATGCTGACAGGAGAAACAGCAATCGAACCACAGAGATGATCACAGGGAAGCAAACAGGTGTTGGATCATGTCTGACTGACGGCTAACCGTCTGTTCTCAGCGTTGTGGGACTTCTGTGACGCAGACGGGTTTTGGACGCGACAGCAGAGCTTAACCAAGTTGATAGTTTTAGCTTTAACAGAAAAACGGCGTCAGAACCTCCCAGCTCCACTCACCAGTTTGATGTGTTGGATGGTGGCCTCGCGGGGAACATCCATCTGGATGTAGATGCCGGTGGGCAGCAGAAAGTCCACGGTGATCTGGTCCGGAGCGTGTCCGGCCAGGGGCGAGTGGGCCGCCCATATGTCCAGGAGGTCTGTCATGGCAGGAGGCATGGCAAGGGGCATCTAACACCACCTCCACCATAAGGACCTGGAAGAGCAAACAGTCATGTTTCTTATTAGCTGACTGAGAAATAAATCATTTGTTTTAAGATTTAAGGCGATTGTGATTAAATTAATATTTCTGGATAAAAAAAAAAAAAAACAATCCCGCAAATCTAAAAAAAAGAATGAAATAATCCAAATTTACTCTGATATGTTGACATAAAGCACTATGGAAAATGACTTTTAAACGTCCACTATTAGTGAAGAGAGGACGCCTCCATCTTTAAGTTTATAGAAGATCAGGAAGCTGAAGGAGCCGCTCACCTAAATAGGCGGAAACTTTAAAACGGTTCAGATCAAAACTTTCAGAGGTAAAAAGTGGCCTAGTCAAAGTCCAGCCTTAAAACACAAGCTGCGTTTCCCTTCTAAACATGCGCCAAACTTTGTCAGTAATCAGCATTAAAGAACAAATGCAATATGCTGGTGAAGATTCTCAGTCATCCAGGTAATAATCATTCCAAAAAAAATAATTTTTAAAACAAGTTTGAAAAAGTTTTGCTTCCTGGATTAAAAATTTCAGATTTTATGTGAAATCCAAATTCA
>NW_015150511.1:1042300-1044649 GCF_000732505.1 Cyprinodon variegatus
TGATCACGATCTTCAATAAGCCGACCAATCAGTGCGGCCCTATAGCTTAGCACTAAAACCTTTAATTCGAAGCAGGACCGGTCCAAGCCTCCATGGGGCCCCAAGTAAAATGTATTTTTGGGCCCTTCTATTTATACCAATTATAGCTGAAATCCACCATAAACTCATTGCAGCTCTGTCAACAGTCTCCTATTCTTGAAGAGCGTAAAATACAAAAAAATGAAGAAAATAACTAAATCAAACCAAATGAAATAATCTGTTCATATGGCAAAATCATTTTACTTTTCTTCATTATTTCTCTTTTACATTTTATTTTTGATTTTTTTACTTAAAATTTGAAATCTTCAAACAAGATCAATTATTAACACTTCTAAATATGTTTTTTTATGTTAGTAAGAACCAAATAATTTGCAGTGCACGGCACGCATTATGTAATGTTATTAAAAGTAACATTAATGCTGTTTATTTAAGGTTAAAGTGTTGCAACAGCAAAATCAATGTGCAGAAATAACTCTTGATAAAACAAAATAATGGCTTTTTAAGGTAAAATAATAAATCAAAATGTTGAAAAGCAGATATTAAATCATGTTAACATTAAAATATGGAAATAAAACGTTACCTGTGTGTTTGCTACAACAAGGATAAAGAAATCATTATAGATTCAAAAAGAAAAGAACAAACAAGCAGACGCTTAGTTTGCTTCTGTCTTGGGCCGACTGATCCGAATTTTAGCATTTCTATGAAGCAAATGTATTTTCACCTATTTACAATTTGATGGTTAATGGAAACCTGGCTGCGGACGTCGTCCATCCCGTCCTTCTGAGCACGGCGCTACACTGAGTGATAAATCCACAGAAAAAAAAAAAGTCTGACGCTTCGGACGTCACACCTTCATTAAACAAGAAGCTGAAGGAACACACGGAGCAATGCTGCCCTCACAGGGACACAGCAGCACCGAGGGCGGCGGGAAGCGGTCGGATTTCACCTGGATCGGGTCCAGCGCTCCGCGGAATGCCCACTAAGCAAACAGAACTAACACCTTCAGCACCCTCCCCACAGAAAACCTACACGGTGGAAAGAGTCCAAGTTATTAGAAGGGCACCGCACACGTAACAAGGGCGGTCTGTTTCTTACAACACACGCCTCCATATGGGCTGGTAATTATCAGGAGACGAGGCGAGGACGTGAACGCGGAGCTTCACAGTGAAAACAGACGACCAAAATCTGTGTCATCCAGTAACAAAGCGTCATAAATGATCCTTTCTTAGTGCCACAATCTGAACAAAATAACAGCAAAAATGAGCAATTCAAGACAACAATGCTCACCTGTGAGAGCATGGAGGGAGGCGGGGGGGTGGAGGAGATGACACAGCAAGCAACTTTCCTTGCAGCTCGTTTCAAACCGAGTCCAGACAACATGTACACCACCACACCACTTCCACCTGCAGTATTCTCAGGCTGCCTTCCATCTGCACGCTAGGAAACGATAGCCCTGATTGCCTCTAATGGGCCTTTCTCCCAGCGAGCTAAGTGCTCAAGCAAGCGGCCGATGAGCTGCAGAATGCTGCCACGTCTGTGGTGCATTTGCAGCGGCAATCTGGGGCACTTACCGTCATCAAACATGCAAATGGAAACAACGCTGCGAGTGAGTCTGTGTGCTGTTCAAACAGCCGATTGTTGTCAGAACATCCCACTTAAAAGGGGCTTTGCAATTTAAGCATGTAATATGAGAGGACACAGACGTAACCTTTAAAAGAAAAGAAAAATGACACTTTCAACAGAGGAGCTTCATGATTCTGCAGCTTCTGCAGCTACAAGTCTTATACAGATTCAACTGGACGTACACAACACAATCAGCCATTCAAATCCGCAGCCAAACTTTGAACACAAAGGTGCCCTGTTACAAACCGGAGAGGTAACTTGACTACAGGTCTGTGTGAGACTTTGACAGCCGTGTGTTTGTCAGGGAAGGATGAGCCGAAACATGCGCCGACATGTCTGCACAGGTGAGCTCCTCTCAAAAACGACAGCCGACCAAACGCCCTGCAGAAGCAGCCATATCCTTCAGCTGCATCATATTTAGTCACCTTACAGTCTCATCTTACTCTGGGTTTCAATGGAATTTAATAACATAGATCAGCACAAAGTAGAAAATAACTGCAAAGCAGTGGAAAGGGATTTTATTTAAATATAAACGATTAATTAAACCAAAGACAGGTCAAACTGCTTAAGGCCTGAACACTATGGAAGAGGATTAGGGCCACTGAAAAAATAAAATAAAAAAGTTAACTGACTTTTAAATTTTATTTCAGTTTAACATGTGAAAAAAGTCAGAATTCTGACTTTTTT
>NW_015150511.1:1045970-1047667 GCF_000732505.1 Cyprinodon variegatus
CTAAAGTACAGAAAAACTCTGCAATAAACGGTTTCTTGCTAACTGAAGCTGAGAGAGGGGATTCACAGAGAGAGATCTGAGAAGTTTATCCAAATTTTTCTTTCTTTTTAATCACAGAGGTGAGAGATCCGCTGCGCTTTCCTGCTCTGTCTGCCGCTCGTTATTTTGATTTTTGTGAGCCTCAAAGAATCACTTTTTTTTTATCCATTTTTTTCTCCTGTTGAAGTTTTTTTTTATGTGTGATAAACTGCGATTTCTATCCCTTGTTGTTTTTTTGTGGCTTAAAGAGGATCACCATTTTATCTGCTTTCTATTCTCCTGAACTCCTATTGTAGGCGAATTTTTTTCATTTATTGTTTTTGCAGGAGTTTGTCTCGCTCAGTATATACATGTGACTCCAAACTGACTCTCTGTGCGATTAACAGATTTTATTTTGTATTTTCCCCCAAAGCGGATGTGTTTTACTTTGTAAACGCGTCTCTCTTCCTGTCAGACCCTGAAATTGCCGCTGAATTGCTGCGTAGTCAGAGACATAGACCAGTATGGGGAATTGCAGGCTAACAAAATTAGCCAAACGACCCCCGTTCCAAAGGGGGGACCCGTTTGTCCGTTTCAATTTGCATGTTTTCTGAGCCAAAACAAGCCTTTGACGCTATTTCTGACATTTTGAATTGAAAAATCTCCCTGGATGGGAAGCAAACAGCATCAAACTTGGAAACAAAGTCCAGTGATTTGTTTATTAACTTTTTTGGAACGCGTAGTCCAACTAAAATAGACCTGGGCTCTATCTCAGTTGGATCTACGCAGCCCCCCTAACGTAAAATCATGTCGGGTGTGATCATCCCCATTGACTTTCAATGAGCACTAAACGCCAAAACCTCGTTCGATACGATTTTCTGTCGCATCGGATGCAAAATCTCATTCTGTGTTCTGGCTTTAAGGCACAAGTTTGCCTCACTTTACTTTAAAACCCTGAAGAAATCATGTTTGCTTTGGGAAAAGTTTGGCAAACTGTGAGAGATAAAGAGAGAGTTCTTCTACTGCGGCTCATGCAGCTTCCCTCCGGCTGCCTGAATGTGCACAGGTGAGCAGGGTTACCGAGGGTGCGATGGCAGACGGCCAGAGGTCTACTGTCAGGGTCGGGTTTCAGCGGGGAGGATTAGAAAAGAACAAGTCTTTGTTGGCGGATCAGGAAGGAGAGAGTGTTTCATATGGTAACAAACAGAAGAGAGAAGGGATGCAGTCAGCCGACCCTGAGTCAGAACATACAGGCTCCTCCAGTCCGAGGTTAAGGATACAGAAATATGATTCCACTTGTGCGCTTCCTCTGTGCAAACGTCCAAGGAATAGGAGATGAGTAAACAACTTCAAGTCGACTCTAATTCAAAGGACAGATGACATTTCTGCTCTAAGAATAAAACCTGAGACAAACATAAGAGTTTCTTTTGCGCAGATGAAGGAAAAAGTTTGTCTCTGATTTGTCGTCTGGTAAATAGAGAAGCCAGACAACAAATAAACAAGAGGAAGGCTTTAACCCTTTTTAGGGAACTCAGCGAAATACTTTGAAAATCAATATTTCAAGCCAATAGTGTTATTGGAATCCAGGACAAGACCTTATTACTAGGGATGCACGATATTGGGATTTTGGCCGATATTTTAAAACTCATGTAGCCGATAACCGATATCGATACCGATGA
>NW_015150511.1:1051126-1052378 GCF_000732505.1 Cyprinodon variegatus
AAATGAAGGCTAATCATGTTTTGGGTGTACTATTCCTTTAAAGTCTTGAAATAATCAAGTAAAGATCCCACTTTTACGTTTGTGAAGGTAGGACAGCAAAGGTTCTATGTGGCATCAGATTGAGGTTCAGCCCTATGCGGCAGATTATAAACAGCAGGAGTTAAAGTTTTCTTGTTTCCCTTCTTTTTCCATCTTCTTTGTATTTTTTTAACAATGATGAGATAAAAATGTTTCCTCATTCAGAACAGTTATCAGTGGATACACGAAATAAGAGCTTCAAGTTATTTCATACTGAAGTTTGAGAGGTAAAAAAGTAAAAGTCAAGGATTAATAATTTGAACTTCTAAGAATCTTTGACCAACTTTAAGTTAAAGGTCAGAGCTAAAACCAGTTCATTAAAATGCTGGTGAAGCTTCTCAGTCATCCAGGTCAGAGTCATGCCAAAAAAGTAAAAAAAAACAATTCACTGGAATTGTGTTTCTAAGTTTGAAGACTCTGCGCTTCCAGGAAGCTTTATCAATTCAAAATATCAGAATGAGCGTTATTACCGATCTTCTTTATCCAAAATGTGAACATTATGGTCCTCAAAATTATGTCCTTTGTCCATGAGGTGTACATCGAAGGTACACCTACATCTTCTGGACAAAGGACATTCTTTTGAGGAACAGAAAGTTCACATTTTGGACAGAGAAGACAGGTGGTTTGAGAGAGGTGTGAAGGAAACCTATGTTAAGAAAGAAAAATCTACCTTAAACCTACAATGCAGCAATTGAGTTGATCCCTTTCCGCTATCATCGCAACCACCAGCCCCTTACAAGGGAACAGAACACCTTGTATATTCAGCCAGACCAACTATTCCCTCCAACGACCTCCCTTTCAGAGACATAGACGGGTATGTGGCTTTGCAGGCTAACAAAGAAGCCAAACGACTCCCATTCCAAAGGGGTGGACCCGTTTGTTCTATTTGCATGTTTTCTAAATAAAAACAAGGCTTTGTTGGGCTGCTGTATAAAAAAAAAATAAAAAAATAATTTATCACTCAAAATTACTTTAAAATTACAGTCATTCGCCGAAAACGACCCACAAGCATTGCCTGCGCCATTTTTGTTGTTTTGTACACATTCTCGCGTGATTTTACCCTTTCACAAGGGTAAAAATCCTTAACGTCAACCCCTGAATATATATGTAAATATATAAAAGGTGCAAGTTTTAGTCTGGTGTGACGTATATATATATTTTTTGTTTTCATAAT
>NW_015150511.1:1055497-1058218 GCF_000732505.1 Cyprinodon variegatus
CTTATAGCGGGTTAAACTTCACGAGTTGTTTTCCGCAATTTCGGTCATAAAAACAAAACAAGACGGGCTCCTGTCTGAGGTCAGCTACAATTTGGGAGAGGAGCAGCGGAGCGTCTGTGGAGGGGGCGGGACGTCTGGAGCCGAGGTATTGCATCGCACTCATTGCACTGATTTAGTGCAGTTTTTTTTATGCAACTTTTCTACTTCTGTTATTTGCTGTTGTTTCTCAAAAAAATGCAAGATATTGCAGCTTTCATTGATTTATTTCAAATTTGAAACATTGTCTAGCCTGTAAGGTGTAAAAAAAAAAAAAAAGAAACAATTAATCGAATCGAATTGTGTATTCTTGAGTATTGAAAATAATCGAATCAATCGAATTGGGTCAGGAAATCGATACTGAATCGAATCGCCATGATGGGTGTGATTTACACCCCTAGTCACTCGTGCAATATTCTTCTCTCTCACTGTGCAATAACTCATACCAACTACCGAGCAGTCTGTGTAATTTCTTATTTATTAGCTCAGTACATCTCTGCAGTACAATTGCAATAATCCAAGTCATTTACTATGTAGTCTTCCCTTAGCTCTCTACTGTGCAGATATTTTTATATCTAAGCAAAACACGTTTCAGGAAATTAAAACTTTTTTTAATGCTTTTTTGTACTATATACACTCTTTCTATATTGTCTGACTTATTTTTATATTTAACAGCATCTTGCTATAACTCTTTGTAGTGTACATAAGCTACTAGAATCAGAATTCCCCTGAGGGAGTAATTTCAAGTGATAAATAAAGTAGAGTCTAAGTCTAACAGTGGCTTTGCTGTGTGCGCGTTAAATATATCTGAAAAAAAAAGGAATCAAAAGAAAACACAATGGGTGAAGGAGTGTAGAAAGCTGAGGCAGCACCCAAGCAGTTTATAGCAGAGCTACATGAAATGCTATTAAAAAATATTATAATTCTTAGATTTTAAAAAGAGCACACGTCACATAAATACTACAATCAATCAAAAAATACTAATACATGTAAACTTCTATAATAATAATAATAATACATTATATTTAAAAAGGCGCCTTTCTGGACACTCAAGGTCACCGTACAAAAGCGCATCTTAATGTTTTATAATGCAGATTCAATACTATACTCCAATAGAAGTAAACTGCCTGTGATTGGCTACTTCTCAGAAAGTCCCGCCTCTTGAGACAGTGCTGTTTGATGCTACCCGATTCATCCCAGAAGCACGATCCGTACCATCAGCTTATCTGCGCAACCAGATATACATCCAGATGCCCTCGATTTCACTTTGTAGAAAATACCTTTAAAAAAAAAAATATATATATATATATATTAGGAAAATAAATTACATTTTTCCCCTCCCTAAAATAGTAAAACTACTAAACTATAATGTGCAAAGAAAACAAAAAAATTATGTATTTCCTAAGAAAATTAATGCATTAAAATATTTTTGTTTTATTACTCGTCTGCTCGATCTGTTCCGGAAATGGGATCCTACACTACTTCCGGAAACTTCTTTGCTCTGGATTTAAAGATTTTAAGATTATGGCATCTAGTGCGTAATCTAAAGAAAGAAAACTATAGTTCAGATAAATATGGTGTAATTATAATTTTCCAGACTGCTCTGAGGATGTCTGATGATGACGTCAGACAAACAGTTTAACGGAGAAAATCTAAAAAGCATCAAAATTGTCTCAGAAAAGTCATAAAACATTTTTCTAAAGATGTGTATTAGCATTATGTAGTGAGTTAAGGATATAAAACGGATCGGGTAGTGACACCGTTTTCTTACTAGCTGTAGCTAGTAGCGTTAGCAAAGCATCTTTATGATAACTGCTGTTCTTTTACAGATTTAAATATTGGTAAAGTGAATAAATTATAAACATACCTTCGTTTAAAACAGTTCTGAAAGTGTTCTGACAGCAGCAGCACATGATTCACATGATTAATGTCAAATTTGGGACTCAGTTTGAGCTATGCTAACGTTAGCTTCACCGTTGATGTTAACCTCTTAAAACCCACCGGGTCGCCGATGACCCGGTGGACCTTAAGTGGGGGTAATAATTCAGAATGCACAAAATTCCACTGGTAAAACTTATACCAGCAGGTGGCGCCATTGCGCGCAGTTTCAAGCTGACACCAAAAGTTCCAAACCCGACAGCTCCGGAACTGTTATAGCTAGAGGACTGAAATTTTCTGAATTTGTGGTTGACATGATGTAGAACAAATATAATACAACGAAACCAGCTTTTTCTCAAGAATGTCTTTATTACTGCTGTTTAGATGCACGATATAATCGGCCCCCTATCGGTATCGGCCTGTATCGGCCTTAAAACTGAATATCAGACATCGGCCACCCCACCGATATTTAACACGATATTTGATCAGCTTCTGAGTTTCTAAAGTCTAAAAAAAAAAAAAATACTACTTCTTCTTCCTCAAAAACTTCTTTTTTACAGACTTAAAAACTTCTAAAGATGAGGGAAAAAATATTGATACATTAAAATATCCCAATATCTTCATATGCTGATATATTGCCATTTAAAAACACCATATAAATCTCTTTACTAATGAAATATTGCTATATGTCATCGTTATGCTACGAAATCCCCCGAAAATTCACGAAATGTTGCCATATTTTTATATGTTGACGCGGTATCGATCTATTTTACTAACAAAATCTCACAAGAATTTGCAAAATATCAC
>NW_015150511.1:1058775-1062132 GCF_000732505.1 Cyprinodon variegatus
GACATCGGCCACCAGACCGATATTTAACCCGATATTTGACCAGCTTCTGACTTTCTACAGTCTAAAAAAAAAAATACTACTTCTTCTTCCTCAAAAACGTCTTTTTTACAGACTTAAAAACTTCTAAAGATGAGGGAAGAATTATTGATACATTAAAATATCACAATATCTTCATATGCTGATATATTATATATTTGAGTATATTATTTTTCAAAGTGTCAGAAATGGATAACAAAACTGCTATTTCCAATGACTACTTATTTTTGTCCAGCTTTAACATCGGTATCGATATCGGTTATCGGCTACATGAGTTTTAAAACATCGGCATATCGGATATCGGCCAAAATCCCAATATCGTGCATCCCTACTGCTGTTCAAAAAATACCTATAATTTCGAGAATAAAAAAAAAAAAACACTTTGAGTCATGTTTGAACTGATGCAATTTGGTCCGTGTTCTACTCACCCAATTTTAATTTATATATTCAGAAACTAGAGGGCTTTCAAATGGGAGTACAGTTCCTAAGTTATTTGCTTTTTCATTTGGGTATGCAAAATAGGCGAGGATTACCCAAAATGAGGTGGATGTTAAGAGGTTAAGGAAAGTGAGGCTTAAATGAGCTCATATTTACATATCAACAGTTTGCAGCTACTGTTAAACCTGTGTTTTTAAAACTGTCAGCTGGTGACGGAAAGGACTGTAGGATTATGAAGTCAAAATTATACTAAAGAAAACAGTGATTAGCCTGAAGACCCTCAGGTTCTTAGGTTAGATCCACATTCAAAGTGACATGAGCTCACAGAAACCGATCCAAACGTGAGCAGGAGAGAATCTACAGGTGTATAAAAAGCAACCATTAGTGCTGAGAAGGATAATGGACTCATGCTGGTCATATCTGCACACATAAAAAAGTTTAAAATGCTCACGGAGAGTAAATTACCTGCTTGTTTTGTTAATAAAACTGCTTGCATAAGTAGTTTTTACACACGTGTCATTTTGGATCAATTCTGATTTCACAGAAATTAATGAACAAAGTTTAACTATATGATTTCACTGTATTTCATAAAGCTGGAGTCAACTTGCAAAACTTAGACATTTTCCCATACGAAACTATAGTAGTTTTGTTGTGTACAATAGATCATTCAGGAATCTTACTCAGTTATACTTCCTCTTACATTTCAGAAACTGACAGTAAACGTCTATCAAAGCGACTCTTCCTGCTTCGACGTTAATCCTCTGTGACACTCATTACATCGCAGCAGGCCGCCGCTGTTACAGCAGAGAAGAGAGAGACTGCACCACCTGATCTAAATGAAGCTCCATCCACTTTAATAAGGCTCTCTGAGAAATCACTTGACAGTTACGGACTTCAAAGTGCATCTAACCCGTGACATCATGATGAACCGCTCTGCCAGACGGATCGCGGGCCTGCATGGCTGAGGTCCAGAGAGGGAGGAGGTCGTTCACACCATGAACTGATGATGCAAAGCTGGAACAGAAGTTATAGTTCAAGACTTTAAATCCTGTTTGTGTACCTTTATTTAAAAAGGAAGTTTTTATTTTATTTTATATAACATCTAAGAGCCTCTGCTGGAAGTTTGCAGTCAGTATCGAGGCTGCAGCCATTAAGCGCAGAGATATGAACGTGAACTTTACATAATGGCTTTAAAATAACTTCTTTACAATTTGTCAAGGCTTTAATCTGGGTGGTTTTTTTTTTCAACACTTCACAGATATTTTCACAGCAGTTCTCACAATAATCAGAAAACACCTGCAGTGAAACAAATGACAGACGTGCCATGTGACAGCCTTATAAAACCATGATGTGGAGCGTAAAAAAAAAGGACACTCGTCTAGCACCTCTAAAACAGAACATTTGCAGCTTTCTTTATCTGAAACCAGTTTCCAAGCAACCTCCACCTAAATACCACTTTAATTTCACACTGAGTTTCCATATTACAAACATGATGCCGGAATAAGGAAGAAAAATAATTTGGGCCACGGCTGAAGCTTCTATTGCCATAGAACTGCTTTAATTTCTTATCTAATTTATCTCTAAACGTAGATAAACTGGGGCACTGATTTGAAATCACCTTTAGAGTCGCTACAGGCCTGTTCTGTAAAAGTAAAATCATCAAGCCTGCCTTCTCTGAGGTTTGAAGTCCCTTTATATTCACCCCAGCTCCCTTCACAAAGTTCTGCAGTCAGCAGAGGTCAGGAAGGAGTTACCCTCCTACACTTGAGTCAGTGTTCCCCGTCTTGTTTACAAGAATCACAGCTGGTCATGGAAAACCCAGAGCTGGACTCTACAGGATGCCGCCGGTTACAGTTACTAAGGTGAAGCTCTCTGGCTCGTAAAGTTGGCAGGCTAAAGGTCGAGAATACAGACTTTAGTTCAAATATCCTTAAGACGTCCGTCATTTTAAAAAAGCTGACCTTAATCTCATCGGACTTTTTGTGACTTACGCATCATTCAGTTCTGCATATACATATATATATATATATATATATATATAGTTTAATAATACTTGAATGTCATCAGCAACATTACTGCATCTGTAATATCATGTTAGCAGCAGTGAGAAGCAATCAGATCACAATATATACCTCTGGATAACGTGCGGTTACACCATGCAGTTGTAGTTTAGTTACTCAAAGTGATCTTATACCGTGAGAAAAACAGAGAGATCCATGACTTTATGAAAAATACAACAAAACTTCACCACTTCCAAGAAAATAATAAGAATATATATATATATATATTAGGGGTGGAACGGTTCACAAAATCCACGGTTCGGTTCGATTCACGGTTTCGTGGTCATGGTTTTCGGTTCGGTTCGATACATGTTGATTGTTACACCGAAATCCCATAAAAATTTATGGAATTAATGAAAAAATCCCCCCAAAAAATAATGGATTGTAATTATTTTTAAATGATCCGCGGAAACCATGGATCATTTCCGTGTGTTTTGCTGCTTTGAATTTAATCATCTCGCGCTTGCCCTCTACGATCTCCAAGGAACTCGGAGCGGAGCGGACGGGAGCCTCAGTGGAGGCTGTAGGCTTTGCTTTGTGCAGGCGGTCTGGAGCGCAGCGGAGCGCAGCGCTGACGGAGTATGAGGGATTTCAGGGTTAGCCTGACATGTTGGTCACGTTGCTGTTAGCGTAAACAAAACGTGTTGCACAATGCTCGCACACTGTTGCACTTTTATCCACAACTTTCTTTCCGCCGTCATCGTAGGTCACTCTAAATGCAAAGTGGTCCCATACAGCAGACCTATAAAGTGCTGCTGGCGCGTCTTCCCACTCGCCATACCCACACAATTCTCCACAACAACTGATTTTTTTCCCTGCTACA
>NW_015150511.1:1063102-1066804 GCF_000732505.1 Cyprinodon variegatus
GATTGTCTCCCACTAATGGTCTGGAGAACATCCATTATGCGCTGTTAGTTTGGAGCTCATCTGAACCTGCAGTTGTTTTTCCTTTCCTTTCCATGTGCTTGTTTGTTAGCGTATTTGCAGCATGGCTTCACTTTGCCGCTGCCTGTTTTCTGTGATTCTCCTTGACAAATTTCTCCCTTTGAATGCGTTTTTTTGTGTTTGTGTGCTTGTCTAACTTTTAGTTATCCCCCGGCGCTTTGCTTAACAGGGCGACTAAATTAGATGATGTATTAATTATGAATGGCCAAACGGCTGATACGAAATCACTACTACTGTTCAAAATGAGTTAGCAGCGATTTTTAAAGGGTCTGAAAAAAAAAAAAAATCACATAAGAGCTTCATATTCTGGTCATTTTGTCCACATTTATTGATTGCTAATGGAGGAAGAGGAACTAATTTGACATTAAACTAGCAAACAATCAGCTGATTAGCAGCTTGCAATAATAATTAACAGTCTTCTGCCATTCAGAGTCATTAAAAACAAGTTTTTCATAGAAATGGATAAAGCCGTAAAAAAAAAAAAAAAGAACTCCATCACCAGCATCAACATTCACGTATTCTTATAAAGGAAAACTTTAGTTTCTGTCTCTGAATTCAAGATTCAGTGAGTGTGATGTTTCACAGAGCATGATTCACTTCACAGATCCCAGAGAGGAGAAACACTAAACAACATGCAGCGTCAACGTTAATCTCTCCATGACTTCAACTTGGAGGATTTTCACACCTCCTTCAGGGAGGAGGGTGAAAGCAAGGGATGGGAGGATGATTCAGGAGAACCCAGAGAGAATGCTTTAGCTAGAGGACAAATGAAAGGCAGGAAAGAAGACAGAGGAGATAAACGTAAAAAAACAACCCAAAACTGTCCTGTGACAGAAAAAAAAAGGTCCAAAATTGAGATACAATGTGTGTCTGTGGTGTGTGGAGCGTAGCGGGCCATGTGTCCACAATAAGCCTCTGTTTTTTGGAGAGAGTGTGCGCATGTTTGCCTGTGTGTGTGCGTGTCACCAAGGCTGGTCCCGTGCCCTGCACAAACACCGCCCTTGTGCCGCCCTCGCCCTGCCAGCTCGGCCTCACGGACCAACGCACACACAGAAACAGAGGAGCAAAAAAGAAACACCAAACACAGCGACTGGAAGGGTCACATGGGGCCACTCATGTTCTCCGCTGAGGGATGCGGAGCTTCAGGCGGCTCGCTCACACTCTCACTCTAATGTAAACACACAGGGTCACAGGGGTCGCACCATGAGCAGACTATCTATGAATATACCGCTTTATTAGACCACAAATAAAAAACATGAAACTCGGTCCTAGAATACTTTGATTTTATTTAGAATTTCCACAATCTGAAAAGTGTGGAGTGTTTATTCATTTAGCTGATTCAGTGCAGTAGAACCACCATTTGCTGCAGGAAAGCCTGACACTCTTTTCAGGCGGGTTTCTAACATCTTTTTTAAAATTCTATGGCGTTACATTTATGTCATAAACAACGCGAGCAAAATAAACTTACTCGCATGTATGTTAAACTACTTCTGCGCATGGGTTTATCTACCGCCGCGCGAGAAACTGCTGCTTCAAGAGGAGACAATTTCTCTCTGCGCGCGCCAGCTGCTCTCCGCGCACTCGGAAGCTCTCCGCGCGCTAACTAAAGACGATGGCTCGTCATTCTACGGCTGTTTATTCAAAAATAGCCCTCACGTAGTGCAAACGATAGAGAAAGCGCTGTCCCGCCTCGAGCCATCGTCTGAACTGACGAGCTGCCAGTCAAATGCTGCGCCATTTAGTAATCAATGAATCATTAAAGAGACTCTAATGCTACCTTCAGACCGCAAGTGCTGGAAGCAGCAAAAAAGCTTCTAATGCTTCATTTTTGATGCTTCTACACATTAAGGTCCAACACGCCTCAAGTGCAGCTTTGACGCTCCTGAAGCGCTTCCAATAAAGAGTGTCCAGATGCATCTGATGCTTCTGCTGCTCCTGTGTTCAATGGCAGAGAGCAGCTTTGCTATATTTGCTGTGATCAGCGGGTAAAAAGTAGTTTTAATATGTTTTTAAATGAAAAAGGCCACCTAAAAACTTCATCTGTGCATCAGTTTATCTAGATTATCTCTTTATCTGGAGGACATCTTTTATCTGGCACTCGTAATTAAAAACCAAACTGCAGGCAACAGGATAATAAAATCAAACAGATTTTGCCGGTGTTCTGTCAGACCAGCATAGCCATAGTCAATACGCATGCGCAAGACGTCGTTTATCATTTATGCGCTTATCCTGTTAGTTTTGTACGAAAAATAGACTTTAAACTACCTCAATGGGCGGGTATCCCTTTAGTTTTGTACAAAAAAAATAACTGAGGTGAGATCGTCCAAAACGCTTCACCAAAAAACCCCACCAAAAAGTAGGTAATTCAATTGTTTTTTTGCACATGACTAAAGGAATACACACGCATTAAGGTAGTTTAAAGTTAATTTTTTGGAACAAAACAAGGGATGAACTCATCTGACAGAACACTGACAGATTTTGACATTTTAAGTTCATTTAGGCGTTATATACTTAACAAAAAAAGTGTGAAACAACTGAAAATATATCTTATATTTTAGGTTCTCTTGATGAGCTTGAATAAGTAGTCACCTGAAATGGTTTCCACTTCACAGATGTCCCCCGTCAGGTTTAATAAGTGGGATTTCTTGCCTAATAAATCGGGATGGGATTATAAATAAATATAAATTCCTTGATTTCATTTGTTTTCCACAAACATGTTCTTTGCTTGCAACATAATATAACAAAATTCACTTCGTACAGACTTAGTTTCGGTCCATCATCCAAAACTTAAACAAAACATATTGAAAGTTGTGGTTTTAAGGGGCTAAAAATGGAAAAGCCTTCAGGAGGTACGGTGGTTTTGCTCGTCACATCACGCTCATGATGGGCAGGGAAGCAAAGCAGGCAAACAAAGCTGCTGTTTGTGATAACTGTTCTGAGGAAAAGGAGGCTATGCAAACGCTTCACAATCACAGGTTTATTCAAAGTTAGCCCATATTTAAAATCATTTTACAAG
This sequence comes from Cyprinodon variegatus, assembly GCF_000732505.1. Taxonomy (NCBI): domain Eukaryota; kingdom Metazoa; phylum Chordata; class Actinopteri; order Cyprinodontiformes; family Cyprinodontidae; genus Cyprinodon; species Cyprinodon variegatus. Next base: position 1,066,197 of record NW_015150511.1, read on the forward strand.
GAAGAGGGAGCCGTGCAGCCTTGGCACACATGTATGCAAAAATCTGCAATGCTAATCTGATTCTGTGAAAGAAAAAACGAGGAAACTGAAATTACAGACATGTCGACACAGACTAAAAGAGATTATTTTAGATTAATCCTGTACCTCTGACTTCAGAAAAGTGTGTGGGGGGAAATAAGGGACTAAAGATCCTTTTGTAAAGGAGGAAACTTCCTTGTTTCTGTGCGTTAAAACATCATTATTTGAATAACTGAAGTTCTTAGGGTTAAGTTAGCCTTTAGCATCCATTAGATGATAAGGACACTGGCAGGACTGGGTTCAGAAAGCACTTCCTGTTGGAAGTTAAACAGTATTGTACGCCGACAGCTGTTCTGATGCCAACGATGACTAAAAAACAATGTTCCATTAGAGACAGCAGCTTTTTCCCCCTCTGTCTTTTATAAAGAGGAAACAATGAATAACTATTATTAGAACAAGGACACTCTTTTTTTCCCCCCAAACAATAATTTTCTATTTAAGCTGCTTAAGAGCAACTAAACCTCATGTGACCAAAGTTAGGCTTAAAATCTTTTTAAAACTGACCAGTTTTAATCAATCAAAAAAAATTA
>NW_015150511.1:1067349-1068630 GCF_000732505.1 Cyprinodon variegatus
AGAATTCGGACTTTGATCTCAGAATTCGGACTTTGATCTCAGAATTCGGACTTTGATCTCAGAATTCGGACTTTGATCTCAGAATTCGGACTTTGATCTCAGAATTCTGACTTTTTTTTTATTGTCAGAATTCAGTCCGAATTCTGAGATTAAAGTCCGAATTCTGAGATTAAAGTCCGAATTCTGAGATTAAAGTCCGAATTCTGAGATTAAAGTCGGAATTCTGAGATTAAAGTTAGAATTCAGAGAAAAAAGTCAGAATTCTGACTTTTCCCATACTAAACTGAAATAAAATTTTAAAATCAGTGAACTTTTTTTTTTCTTCCAGTGGCCATAATCCTCTTCCATAATTATTAGTTCAGATTAAATGTAGATTTTTATTTACAATCGATTTAAAAATTGATTGTTTAAAGTCATTAGGCCCTTTTAACAAGCCCCAAAAACATCTGGATTAAATCAACCATAACCTTCTTTTAAAAGGCCATCCAGCAATCTCCCTAAGATTTAGAGCCCCCCCGATTCCCTATGAGGCCCAAATGAGGTCCATTTGTTTTATCTTTTAATAAAAACGAAACAGCTTGGTGAAATGAAAAGATGGCATAGAAGCTAAATATGTCAGAGGTATGAAAACCTGCGGTGAGTATTCAGGTTTTAAACAAATAAGATGCAAAAAAGGAAAGAAAAAAAAAGCAGGCAAGAAGAAGGACTGAAAGGCTTTAGGCAGGTTGGACAAAGAGACTAAAAGGTGGACAGATTGACAGGCAGATGGATGAATGAGCAAACAAAGGACAGGAGGAATGGATGGATGAAGGAATTCAACGGTTAGAAAACAGCCCTGTTTCCATCTATACCAGATTCCATTAGTGAGGAAAACTTTGAACATGTTGATAGGAACACAAAAAGCAAATTAAATGCGTTTCCATCCCCTGTAGCGAATTAACCATGCTGTGCGAAGCATACGGTGACGTTTTGCTCCGCTTTAGTAAACAGGAAGTACAGTAGCAGCCATTCAAAATGGCCCTTCCCTGTCAAACACCAGTCGAATGGCAGCTGACTTCCCTGCAGCTCCCAGCCAAATCCCCTCCAACTTCCAGCCATAAATATGCCTGGGCGTGCATATTTTTTTTTACTCTGACTCCACACTTTCACTGAATTACAGGGTCTGACAAGTAAATTTCCAGGTCAAGGACCCCCAAACTGATGGTGAGATGGAGCAGGGACCCCATTAAAGGAATAGTACACCCAAAACATGATTAGCCTTCATTTTCTACTCACCCCCAT
>NW_015150511.1:1070980-1072248 GCF_000732505.1 Cyprinodon variegatus
TTTACTACAGTCTGTTGAATTCATGTTAATGTGGATTTAAAGACATTTCAATTAGTGGAAAAAATAGCAGGGGGAATAAAAAAAAAAAAAATCTAATCAACCAAAACCTTTGCAACCCCCATCAGGGGTTGACGTTAAGGATTTTTACCACTTGCCTTTCACATTTCATTTGCCCAGAAACAATTTTTACTTGCCCAGTATAATGTTTGATAAATTTAGTTCCAAATATTCATTTTTGTATATATATATATCAATGAAACATGTTTGTTTTTTAAATGTTTTTTTTTGTAATTCAGTAAGTTTACAGGTTCCTTTTCCAAAAACAATGCTAAAGGGTACATGGTCAAAACGGCTTGACGTGGACATCAAAGCTGTGTCCGACACGAAATCAAGAACAACCTTCCTGTTTTAGCGACCTGTGCCTGCCTTCCAGGAACTCTGGCTGCTTAATGCAAACTAGTCAAAAACTCAAACAGAATCATTTGAAGTTAAGAGCCATTTCCTCTATTTGATTTGCATGGTGCCAATAAAACTAAGTTGTGGTTCCATTTCCAGACACAAAGGGAAGCAGATCATGCATCTACTTTGGTTAATTGCACATTTAAAGGGATTCGTTTTTTAATTGAGGCCAATTCAGACAGCCATGACTTTCCATTTATGGTCTAGTGTGAAAAGCGAGAGCAGTCGTCCTCACTGAGTGTTTTAAAGCAACAAGCTGATGCTGAAAGTGCAGTATTAGATCGTTTTAAAGGAGATGCGCTGAACTGGCTGTTAAAGCTACGAGATCAAATTAAAGACGAGATCAGGGGAAGAATGATGCGGACGATTGGGAGGGATTGATTCCAAAACCCTACAAAAAACTGTGAGAGAGCAAACGCTACAGATAATCGAAGACAGGCATTGGATGAAATCTGCAGATCATCAATTAAAATCTCTGGATGCCACACAAAGCCTTCAGAAGAGCAATGCCTCTGACTGAACACGCACAAAAATAAATAACTGGACAAAAATAACAGCAGAGATGATTTCCACACACCACTGATTTCTGTTGAATCCTCACATCTTGTAGAGATGCCATGTATCCACTGCAGAAAAAGGGCCACTCACTAAAAGACACACAAACATGTCTGCTGAAGAGAATTTAAAATCCTCCTCCTCAGATTATATAAAGCCGTAAATAACCAAGCTCCGTTTGATATCAGAGATCTGATTGTTCCTTATGTTCCTAACAGAGCACTTTGCTCTCAATCTGCAGGTTTACTAGTGGT
>NW_015150511.1:1074623-1075846 GCF_000732505.1 Cyprinodon variegatus
TTAGACTGCCTTTGCGAAACAGGCGTATCCTATTGGTGTTGATGTACAAGCCCAGGCAAGACCCGACTTTGTAGTCAAACATTGAAAATGTATCGGAGTAAAAGTATGCAATTAAGTTCGTAAATGTAGTGAAGTAAAAGTGAAAGTTCTCAAAGAAATGTATACTTTTGGAAAGTATAAAGTACTCCAAAATATACTTAAGTACAGTAGTGAAGTATTTTTACTTCGTTACTATCCAACACTGACTGTGGGTGTCTGTGTGTCGGTTTGACGAGCTTGTTCGCCGCCTACAACCCCTTATCCAACGCCGGACGACACAGTTCACCCGTTAGTGTTCCCCAAAGACTGGCTGCATGTTTTGGCTTCGGGTGCAAACCAACAGACCGTCACACAGAGCTAGAAAACTAGCGTCCTGCACGGTGTCTGCGATAGTGTCAGAGATGTGCCAGGCATTATGGACGGCACAACAGCCAGAGCTTTTACCATTAGGTACCAAACAGGAAATACACATAGTGTAGAGCAGATGTAGAATTGACCAATCAGAGGCCTCCTTTCTCTCCTCCCTGCGGCGCTATCTGCGGTCACCTACAATTTTTGGGAGGTGCATCAGAGTGTCTGCGGAAGGGGGGGTGGGCATATCTGCTTTAACTGAGACAAACACACAGACGACCTGGTTTCTGAGCATAAACCAGGCTTTAGAGTGGCTCAGGTTATCCTGAGCTATCTCTATAGTTATGCTGCTATAGGCTTAGACTGCTGGAGGACATAGGGGCAACTTTTCATTCTGCTTCAATATTTTTTAGTTCAACCCCTAATTTTATATTTTCTCTGCTTCATCGGGTCTGTTCCTGTTTCACTTTGACACCATCCTGGAGAGAAATATCAGCTGTGGAGCTGCCAGCACCCCTTTCAATTATAGATAATGGAGTTGGGCCTGTTTTTCAGTGTCAAGACTTGTTTCCCTCCTACACATTGTTACTATGTGTGCGCTCTTTCATCTATTTGACATGATTCAACTATTTCTCTCCCAGAGTCACCAATGAAGCAACTTCATGGTTACCTTTCCTAACTTAGAAAGGATTTATAAATCAGTATTTCTGTTTTCGTTTTGATGTTCTTCTTCTGTTACCACAAAGTCTTCTGTCCAACAAAGTCTGATTGAATAGTTTCTGTAACGTGACTTGAGGTGATAGATGCTGTAAATTGTCTCTATATAAATCATT
>NW_015150511.1:1076926-1078180 GCF_000732505.1 Cyprinodon variegatus
ATTGCTCTGCCGATTTCTGGTTAACCCATGATACAGTCTAAACAGAGCTCCCCACATAGATCTCTACACTGTATGAATTCGGCTGCAACTTCACCTACTTTTAGTGATTGCATGTGACTGCATACAATAAGTCACACATGTAACACTGCCCACTCGATGCCTTAATTAAGCTGCTTTATTCTGCATCTATATTTAGTTCACAGCAGCACAGTCTGCTCTATTGTCTGGTTAAACGCAGAGCCAAGTCCATTTTTTTTAGGTTATAATACTTTAGGTAAAGAAGGCGATCCTATAAAGATAATGCCAAGCAAAGAACAGGCTGAAGGGCAGGGTTTCCTAGGATTGTGTTAGTGAAAGGGTAATGACTGACTGATCGGAGTTCACCCAAGCAAATAAAACAGTGCGAAGGTCATTTCAGTTGAAGCAAGAAAAAAAAGAAAAAGAGCAGAGCCTTTATTTAGCTTCAGATGCTAAATGATGGCCCTGCATGGCTGCTGTGTTTATTTGGGTTTCTCTGCAGCAGAAATAAGATTGTGTTGGAAGAGCGACCGGTGGTGGAAGATGGAGCAGCATGAATAATCGGATCAAGCTATTTTTTTTCCCACATTCGAGTAGGAGTGCAGGAAGAGGTAGAGGAAAAAAAGAGCGCAGGTGGGAGGCATCTGTACTGATTATTGGTGGTTATTGGCCACCTGCGCTGTCTGAGAGCACGAAATGGGGTTATTAAGCTGACAGCTGTCAAAGCTGCTTTCACCGCACCAGACAGAGTCTGAAACTTAACCAAGTGTTTACTGTTGAGGCTCAGGAGGAGGAGGACCTGCAGCCTGCAGTCCTGGTTCTCTCTCTGTGCCGACACAGAACTGCAACTTCAAGCATGAATGCTGTTCATTTTTATTGATTTCCTAACTGGATTTCATGGTCACTTTATCCTAGATATTAAAGCAGGGTTCCTACAGCATAAGGCAAGTTAAATTCAAGACTTTTTAAGACTTTTTAATGCCACTTGAAATAAAAATTTAAGACCAAATTCACATGAAACACCAGAAAAACGCACCTGCGACAACTTAACCCAAAGGTTTATTTTAACATAAACCACTGCACTAATGTTTCAAATAAAAAAAAAAGCTTCCCACACAGGAAGAAAGCTAAAAACACAAATGACAGATATATTTTAACAATTATTTGACTGAATTCACAAACTTTGTTTTAGCAGGGAACAAATTAATTGCATTAACTACAGTATAGAGACTCTAA
>NW_015150511.1:1078285-1087919 GCF_000732505.1 Cyprinodon variegatus
TTCTGATTCTGATTCCTGGTTGATGGGATAGGTGTTGTGAATGAAACGGTGCCCAGGTTTGAAAGAGCTCCTATGTGTCGCTAAATGTGTGCATTGATGACTGAAGGACATCTTCTGCTTCCATTTATATGTTTACTACAGTGCGTTGAATTCATGTTAATGTGTATTTAAAGACATTTTAATTAGTGCAAACAATTGCAGGAGGGAATATAAAAAAAAAGTAATCAACCAAGACTTTCGCGACCCCCATGCAGTACCTCCGCGGACCCCCTGTTGAAGACCTCTGCTCTAAAACGTGCCTTTAGCTGACAGGGAACCAACTTAGAGCAAGAATAATATCACAATTGTGAAAAAAATATGTGAACATTCTGCTTTTAAGATTAAAAAAATAAAAAAAATAAAAACATTTTTGCCAGTCAATATGCTGTATGGATAACTCCTAAAGTGGAAAAGTTTTAGTGTCACGTTTTATTTTGCAAAAATAACCACCAGATTATTCGATTTGCAAAAAAATTGTTAGTTGCAGAACTAATATTTACCAATAATAATTATCATCTAGGGTTGTCAAAATACTAAAAATGCAAACCTAATGTCTAAAAATAAATTGAACATTATTGATCTCACATTGGAGAAATTTATCTCTGCATTTAACCCATCCCCTTGGGGAGCAGTGGGCTGCCATTGTGCGGCGCCCGGGGAGCAGTGTGGGGTTAAGGATCTTGCTCAGGGACCCAGAGTGGCAGTCCAGGTGAGTGGGGAATCGAACTCCCAATCTCAGGATTCAAAGCCCTATGCCCTAACTACTAGGCCGCCACTTCCCGTATAGCCAGAAAATATTCATTAATCGATAACACTGATATTTAAAAAAAAAAAGCCAAATAATCTAAGGCAAAAAAATATATGTTATATATAATATAGTATACCAAAACCCAGCCAATACACCATTATACAGTAGCTGGAAGTTAGATAAGCGTTCAGAGAGAAGTTCTTAATAAGTTACGCATCAGTTTTGCACACGTTACTCATAGGTTTTGGATAAGTTAGACGCCACGACTTAAAGTAAGTTACACTTAACGTATGTCAACGATCAGGTAACTTACCTGTAACCTATGGCCCATGTATGAGCATACGCTGGCATACATCAGGAAATTTTAAGCCCCGCGTAATCATCATATGTCGACGTGTTTCAGCGAGCTCATAACTTATCCAACGTATGGCAGCGTTTTTGCCAGCTTTTTCGTGTGCGTCATGGTGAGGATGTGACAGTGGCTTTAGGAACTCGCCCCCCATATTTGTAAAATAATTCTGGTGAGAACCCTCTAGTATCGTGGTACCTCTGCATTCTAGTTTTAAATGTAGATGTAAATCCGTTTATTGTCCCACAATGGGGGAATTCTTTCTCTGCATTTAGCCCATTTTAAAAGTCCAAAAATAAAAAGGTTACATCAATGAAGGAAGAAATTTTGACAATGAGAAAAAAAAAAAAGAAAAACACATAAATAAATTACTGTAATCCTTCTAAACTAATTAATTTGCTTCCATGCTGCATAATTCCAGAGATCAGAGCCTCCTTTTTAAAATTTTACAAAGTGCCACAAAAACCACTACCTGAAGCATCTTCTACTAACACGCTGACGGAGCTCTTACCTGCCGTTTCCTAGAGTCACTTATTTCCTGTTCCTTCTCTCCTCATCAGGGACTTCTGCAAAGATTGTGGGACACTGCATCTGGTGGATAAGAAGGCAAAACAGCGGGGTTAGAGGGGGGGGTGGGCTAACGGAGGGGACTGAACACAAATATGAATACCTGACTAACTCTGTGACCCCAGCTGCCCCACCATAAGTGATAAAGCAACAGAATAGTGTTTCCTGACTCCTTACAGACACCTAACCCTTCCTGTTTACGAGGATAATGCTGGAAACGCCTTGAGAAATCAGTAGGAGATAAAGACAGCTTTGCATCTACATCCTGCTGTTAACTTTATGAATTAAACAGCTCAAACTGAAACCAGAAAAAAAAACAAAATCAATAGAATAAAAAGTGAAACTTTGTTGAAATGCAACACATTCAATGAAGATTTGTTGGAGAAATCTTTTCAAACAAGAGCCTTTTAATCATGGAGGCTATATGAAGACCCTGAAAGCAGGAACAGACCGAGGTGAAAGTGTGAGTCAAATCTAAAGGTGTTAAATTATTTCAGCAGTCCAAATGAAAGTCTGACAGCTGACCTGTGTTTAACTCAGGATCTGAGATATGTGACGAGCCGAACACTGAGAAGGAATGGGATAAGAAAGGCAAATGAAGCAGGAGAGAATATTATTTTTATTTTTGGAATTTTTAGAATTTTAATAACTTTAATGCTCAATTTAAATGAAGTCAGATAGAAAATAGATACTCATAGAAGCTGTTTTATTTTAGGAGATGCATGCAAATTACTCCAGCCCAACATTTTATGCATGCACAGTTAATACCAGGAGGTCCCAATGTAAGAACTAACAAGCATGAGGTCCTGCTCTTTCTCTGCTACCTCTGGCTTTTTATTCGCCTGCACTCATGTGCGGATCGGTTTTCTGTGCACCCATGTCAACTTTTGTCATTTGGAGGGTGGAACCAACAACAAAAAATCGACTGCTTGTGATTGGCTACTAAGCAACACTGTAACTTTTAGCCACTAGGGGCACTAGACTGGTAACTCCAGGTTTTCCCCCCTTTCCCTTTTCTACCCGTCTATTTCTCTGACACCCCTTTCAGAGACATGGACAGGTATCGGGTATTGCAGGCATTCCAGATGGGTGGACCAGTTTGTCTGGATCAATTTGCATGTTTTCTAAGCCAAAACAAGCTTTGTTTTTTGTCAACTCTATGAAACCTCGAACTCACGCTATTTCTGACATTTTGAATTGAAAAAGCTTCCTGGATGGGAAGCAAAACGTCTTCAATCTTGCAAATAAAGTCCTGAGGATTGGGTTTTTGTTTTGTTTTGGTTTATAAAACATGTTAATTGAAACGGAGGAATGGGTCCACCCCTTTGGAATGGGGTCATAGTCTGCAACACCTGTCTATGTGTTTGCAGTCCTGGCTGAACCAGTGGCGCCTACAGAAATGTTTTCTTAGAGGGGGCCAGATGGTAACCTGACTCCGCCAGATGGATTTGCTGGATTTGCTCCGCATATCCATCTGGAAACCTTCCGTTGAAGTAATTTTGGGAAGGGGCGAAAATACTGGTTAGCTGATTGGCCTATGTTGGTGATAGACGGGCCAAATAAACCAATCAGATCAACGAAGCATATGACGTACTAGCAGAGCGACAACGAAGAAGAGCCAATTGATAGATCAAACTCTTGCCGAAACCATTTGGGAGAAGAGCAAAAACATCTTTTCCTCTGAGAAAAGCCTCCAGAGCAGTGTTTTGCTCTTCTTTCAGTGAAGAAATACTCTGTAATTCCGATAAAACCTGCTGGATAGCCACGCTAACGCTAGTTTCATCGGCTGAAGCCGCCATGTTCTTTAGACTGAACTGTCGCGCTTCTCGTTGCGTCACACCTCAACCCGCCTCAAAGCCAACGCTGACTGGACGTTCGTTTGGTGAACGGCTCCAAATGTTCTTTAACGGAAAGTAGCCAGACTGATCTGCGAGTGAAACCTTGAAAGCTCGCGAGATCAGGATGGTCTCACGAGGCTAGCCAGATGGGGCCACTAAAAAATCTTGGTTTGGCCTACTGACACTAAAAGTCAGAATTTTCTACATGCCTGTAGAAATCATAAAGACATACTCATATCTTTGTTTATTGTATGATTTTTAATGTTACGTCGCTGGCTGTGCATAATGGGATGAATTGCTAAAGTGATGGTACTACAATTTACCCTGGCGATTGGGGTGGCCAGGGCATTGCACAGGGTGGCCTTGGCCACCCCTGATGGCGCAACTGGGCTGAACAGGCGAGGGTGGGGGTTGCGATGATAGTTGGAAGGAATAAACTCAGTCGCTGCATTGTAGGTTTTTCAAAGTTTCAATTTTAGTCCACCCCGTCTGTTTACTGTTGTTTTTTCTTTCTTAACAAAGATGGCTTCCTTCAAGCCCCTTTCAAACCACCTGTCTTCTTTGTCCAAAATGTGAACAGTCTGGTTCTCTTTCAAAAAAGATAACTTTTTTTTAGAAAACATGTTCTTTTCCTCGCTTAAAAGAATGGGAAACTACTGCTGGAGTCATGATGATTTTGGACACTGCCAACATGCTTTTTTTTTGTTTGTTTTGCATATAGAGAAGAACTGTTTACAATGCAATAAACCTGCAGCGTTCAGACTCTCCATGCCTGTTTGATATACGATGGCTATTGTTGTCTAATATAGCACAGGCTGTAAAAATTAAAGCGGTCAAATTAAATAAAGCCCCAGCATGCAGTTACAAAGCTAAAACAATTGTTTGGTAAACCATTGCTATAAAGCGAATATCTTTCTTTTCTCCTCTTTTATACTGTAGGTCGTATTAATTTACAGATGCTGACGCTTTTAGCAAGAGTGCTAATTCCAGCTAGCGTGAACCACGTTAAAGTTTGAGCTCAGTGAATGAGGTTAACAATTGGAGATAAAGTGAGATATCAACTGTTGACGGGTATGTGCTCATTAACACTTAAGAAGTCTTGGGTAACACTACCAACACCAGCTGCGCTGAAAACACTTTTAGAGTGTGAGATTCTGAAGTGGAAATACCACAAAGATTTAAATTTCTTACATCAATGAGGTATTCAAAAAGAGAGAAGAAGAAAATAAGATGTTAAAAGTTCAAAGAACAGGAAGTAGACAGACAGTTATAGTTTAAAACGAGGCGTCAGCGTGAAACACGAAGGCTAAAACCACAGCAGGAAATGGCCTTTTGTGCTTTTTTTTGCTAAGCTAATTGTGCTAATTACCAAGAAGCAGAAACAGATTGAAAAGTCGAGTCTCTCATCATTTTGCAAAATTACACAAACCTTGTTGCAGATTGTTGCGGTCACCTTTTCACATGGTGTGACATCATATCTGCTAAATATCTGAGCATTAAAGTGATTATAGAAAGGCTCCTGTAGTTATAGTAGATTAATAAATTTAACATGTTAATAAGTAGAAGAGAACGGGTCTTTGTTTTGCCCAATCAGACACATGCTATATTTACAACACTGATGCTAACCATTGGGGAGTGTTGGCCTAGTGGTTAGAGCAGTGCGCTTGTGCTCTTAGAAGGTTGCACGTACCCGGTTGAATCCCAACAGCCTCCACTCTGGGTCCCTGAGAAAGACCCTAAACCCCACACTGCTCCCGGGGCGCCACACAATGGCGGCCCACTGCTCCCCAAGGGGATGGGTTAAATGCAGAGCGTTAATTTCCCTTGTGGGACAATAAAGGGATTCATATTAAAATCCATTCTCAGTTAGACCCTCCTCCTCACCATCAGGACATAAGCCGAATTCAGGATCATCACCATACTGCCCTAATCTTCTGTATTAATTATAAAAATCGAGTTAAATTCAATTATTCTTTAGTTTACTTTGAAGCTAAATGGTTAGCATGTGCTAAGATCCGTGTCCAGCTACCACATGGTGTTCTGCCGAAGCTAAGAGGGCTGCTAGCCTTGTTTTAGCTGGAAAGCTACTCAAAATCCAGGGTAGTGCGGCTACAGAGCTGGATGATTCACCAGTCCTAATTCCTGGGGGTGCACATCACAGACAACCTCATCTGGACTCTAAACACCTCCTCATTGGTCAAAAGGGCACAGAGCGCATGTGGAGGATGAGGAGAGCCCACCTGCCCCCACCCATCCTCCCCACCTTCTCCAGAAGCACCATAGAGAGCGTTCTGAGCAGCTGTCTCACTGTGTGGTGTGGAGGCTGCAGCGCCTCAGACTGGAAGAAGGTGAGAACAGCATAGAGGATCATGAGGGCTCCTCTTCCCTCCATAAAAGACGTTTCATCCAATTGAATTCAATGCAGATCCAGCAGGTTCTGCAACAGCTTCTTCCCCACCGCCATCAGACTGATGAATGTTGAAAAAAACTCTAAATCATGTCAAAGACTCTGCATCACACCGATAAGAGAAAAACTAAATCCTGCCTATTTGTACCATAGATATTTAATGCTCTGAACTTCTATATCAGTGCGGTTTTTTGCACGTTTTTTTTTTTCTCCCACACTGTTTACATTTGATCACTGCTGCACTTTATTAAATGGAAATGTTCTGAAAGCTGTAAAAAAAACTACATTTTGTTTTGTATACAAAATGTCAATAAAAGTTGTATAAGTCAAAGTCATGATTCAGTTCTGGGTGCAGCGGCATTGAAAGCCTTTAGAGTGTGTGTGGGGGGGGGGGGACACTTTGGCTAGTGTAAAGTTTAGTTCTTAACCCTTTAAAGCCCGATCCAAGAATAAAACGAAACAGAAAATAACTTTTTTTTGGTTTGAAGTCCTTACTTGGCATTTTAACAAAATATGTAAAAAGAAAAACAGAAATACATTTTTCATATTAATAATTTATTACTATGCGATAAGTAAAGATTATTTTTTTGTGTAGTCTTCTGCCCTCTGTTATCAGGTATAGCCAAATATGTACAATAGGATTTTGAGCAAAGTTTTTACCATTAAATTATGCAAAAGGTGTCAGACGCAAAACATTTCAGAAACCGTATGTATCAAATATGATACATTTGGCATTATAGGGTTAAGTTTTATAAACAGCTGAAAATCTCAGAATAATAAGCTAATTAAGGGAAAAAAGAAGATGATTTATACAAATGAATGGGTTTATGATGTGTTTTGAGGAATGGCGTCAGTTGCAACAGTTGACTTTGTAAATCTATTTGGGAATATTTTCAAAATTCCCATGTAATAATTTTCAAATGGTAGGGCAATTAGCAGATGGATGCAAGTTTAATATAAAGAAATGGTTGATCGGTCTGTCAGTTGGTCGAAAAAAAGAATTTTTTCTTTTTGCTTTTTTTTTTTTTTAAACCTGGGCTTCATCTCCTCATTGACCAAGAATATTTAAGGCTTAGACTTTAGACTTAGACTTTGTCATTTAGCATACACAGAGTGTATACAAAAAGAATTCCGTAAAAGTTCAAAAAAATCAACTGGACTTGGTTTCCAAGATTTGAAGACGGCGTTTTCTCCTGGTGAGGTAGCGAAACGTCTTCAAATCTTGGAAACCAAGTCCAGTGGATTTTTTTGAACTTTTACGGAATGACTATGACCTGGATGACTGAGAATCTTCATCGGTATACAAAAAGAAATTCCGTTCAGTACAGCTCTCAAGACATTTCCATTTCTAAATTGCAGCAGTGATCAAATGTAAACATAGTGATCAAATGTACACATAAGACTGATATATTATTTACAGTTTCCAACATTCAGCACTATTTTTATTTTTTTTAAACCCCCTTTTATACAACATTCAGCGATCTAATGGCAGAGGAAGAAGCTGTTCTGGAATCTGATGGACCTGCATCGGATGCTTTACCCTATTAGCGATGGACGACCTTTCGTTAAAAAGACAAACATCAATGTAGAGACCGAAAACGGAACTTAATCTCTAATAAGTTTCTTTCTTTGAGAAAAACATCCTGATTTTGGTTCATAAATCAAAGTCCCTAATAAAAAGAGCCTTGTTAAAGTTTAACCAGAGTTGAAGAGGACATTCCCATAATTAATAACTTTTAATTCAGTCAAGGGTTGCTCAAGTTAATAATCACAAATAATTTTCTAAAGACTGAAAGAAAAAAGAAAGGATGAACGTCAACCTTAAACTTTAAACAAGAGGACGTGACCTACAGAGTGGATTTAACATAAGTGTAGGCTTGTCCATTAGACCAGCAGGATTTTCTACTAGCAGTTCAAAGAGCAAGAAGAACCAAAAACAAGATGTGAACCAAGAGATACGGAAAACAAATATACCATGAGAGAAGAGAGAGGCAACACACACCGTCTGACTGAGGCCAGTAAACTTCCTGTTTTTCCCCCAGCGGTTAGGATGCTCTATCTTTGTTTATCAGGGTGTGACACAGAGAGGCTTGCAGAATAACTCCAGAGTGTCTGGTGGTAAAAGGAGTGTAGGAGTGTGAGAGTGGAAGGAGAATCCACCGAAGACGACAGGTTTTACCCAGAAAAAGGTCAAGGGGAGTTATTTATGTCCGCTCCAAAAGAAACAGAGGAGCAAGGCATAGGGTGGGCAGTTCCAGGAAGCCTGTGGTTTTAACCGGGATAAAATCTCCAGCCGAAGATGGTCAATGGTTAACTCTCCCCGTCTTTATACAACTCAGAGCATCACATGATCTACTGTGTGAGTGAGAGAGACTTTCGGGGAACATTCTGGTCCCAGGACAGACGGGGGATTCACTACGCAGGAGACCAGAGATGATGGCTGCTGCTGGAGGCCAGAAACCCAAACTTAGCTACGCTAGTTTTCAGGGAACAACTTCAAACTGACATCACAGTCTTTTAGTTTTACATTGAAATGTTCAACCGCAGCAATTTGTGGTTTTGATTCATGATACTAGCTGTTCTGAAAGCACAGATTAGAAAAATAGCTTGAGATTAAACTACTATTGTGGGACCATGATCTAAAAGAAAGTATATTTATCCACTAATAAAATCTAAAAAAAAAAGTCTCGTTTTGTGACTTTTTGAATTCATAAGATACCAGCTCGCTTTATTTTTTTTTTTGTTTTTTGTGATTTGTGATCTGTTTTTCCTATTATTATTATTATTAAATAAATATGGGGTAAGACAACAGTCATTAAAATGACATAAAAACTGAATACCAAGAGGTCTAAATTCGTAAATTTTAGTCTATGGATGTAATTAAATGTAGGATTTGTATTTGTTTATTGGAAAATACAGTTGCAAAAATTTTAAATATTTGCAGCAACACAAGTATGACTCAGAAATTAACAAGTACAGATCATTTTGCCGAGATTTCTATAATGCATATGCAGTTCACAATTCGGTCAATCGTTGGGTGCCTTCAGGTGCATTGCACCACCATCTGGCAGGGAGTGTAACCGCATCGTCGGGGAGGTTATAGACTCAAACTCCTACGTTTCTAATTCCATACACCTGAATTTGTAACTTTTATGAGTAACTTACTAATTTGTAACAATAAATGCATAATTTACACATGTAAATATCGAATTGTATTTGTACATTTCTTGATTTGTACTTGTGTTGCTGTAAAGCTGCGACTTTGTAACTTGTATTTGTACTTCCCTTGTCCTTCTGAACTTACATTCTCACTGATAAAACTTGTGATTTCAAATGTATGCATGGCAAAAAGAATGCAAATCTTCAATCTTTAACTCCTTTCCAACCATTTCAGCAGTTGAACAAACAGAAGCTAAGTTAATATTAAAATAAAATAACGTAAAATCTACTTTAAATTGCTAAACTACCATCTTTAAAGTGTTATTGACAAACTCTCAAATTGGGCCTTTTATTCAATTTATTTTTATCATGCCACCTGTAATTTCACTGCATCACCCCTAGGGTGAACTAATGAATCTGTCAACACATGCAGGTATCAGTTAGCCTCATGAGACCATCCTGATCTCGCGAGCTTTCAAGGCTTCACTCGCAGATCAGTCTGGAGACTCTCCGTAAAAGAAAATTTG
>NW_015150511.1:1088334-1091270 GCF_000732505.1 Cyprinodon variegatus
GTTTCCAGATGGATATGCGGAGCAAATCCATCTGGTGGAGTCAGGTTAGGTATTGAAAGAAACCTTCACAAAAAAATACCACAAAAAAAAATGCTAATATTACAAAAAATATCGGTCAATAAATGTATATTTTTATCTCTAATTAAATAGACAAAAATCAGTTGCAAATAGCATCTTGATCATAAAAATCTACAAAAGGGAGCAATGAAGGCAGAGAAACTGCCTATCACAATTCGATATAGGGTCAAGCTCAACATTGATGACATCACTAGTATTTAAATCAACACACCAGCTACACGACCTTTCCAAGACTAAAGCCAGGTGCTCAAAACAAAAGCTTAACTATTGTCTGAGTAAGAGTGCTAAGAAAACAGCTGACTGTAAGTATAGAAAAACCTACAGCAGAATGCAGAGTGTCAGGTTGTGATGCAGATGTCAAAAATAATGCCTACCTTCTTCAGGAAAAGACAAGACAGGCAGCATCCTATAAGATTATGATGTCTGCATTCAAATGTCTGTCACCGTCGTTATTAAGGTAAACAGAGCAGTAGGAGGCTCACTTTATTAGGGCCTGCTTTCTTTCACCGTGCAACACCCTTCCCTTCCTCCGCCCATCCTTTGCAACAAGAATGTAAAGAATGTAGAATCCTAAAAGGACTGTGGGGGGGGGATTCATCGCTGGCCAAGACGCGGACAGCTCCTTACCTTAGAGGCTCTTATCAGAGCGCAGACTCCCAGCAGGCGGATGGGGCTGCTTTTTACAGCAGAGATCATGTGGGTAAGTCATTTGAGGATCATGTTTTAGTTGCCAAATGTTAGGGCGCTAAGGTCATGGAGGGATACTTTTGTCAACAGGTGACTGTGTTTCAGCCCCGGGGGGTTGCATAATAAACCACGTGGCCTAGGGCTGGGGATCCCAAACATCACCCCCACCCCCTCACAACCACCAACTAACAGGAAGGGATACAAAATACAGAAAGCAAAATCTGCTTTTAAAGGTTGTTCAATTCAATTCAGTTTATTTCTATAGCAAGATTCACAACACGTCATCTCAAAGCACTTTCCAGTTCACCAGATCATCCAGTCAGATTGATTCAAAGTTTTCTATCTAAGAAAAACCAGCTGATTGTATCGACTCATTGACTCAAATTCAATCCCTCACACTAAGCATGTTTGTAGCGACAGTCGAGAGGAAAAACTCAGTGTGAGCGGCCTTCTGTTGAGGCCGACTGGGGTTCAAGGAGACAGAAGCAGAGATACAGAAAGAAAGAAATTTCACTGGTGCTAATAGATTTTCAGAAATCGTTTGTACACCTAAGAAATATTTGGTTCACGAGTGGACCGTGGGACCATTTTGTGCGTCAGATCAACATATTCTCATTATGAGTTCGTATGAAATCGTACGAAAAGTTATGCACAGTATTTCGTACGTTTTTGACGTTTTTCCTCAAAAAAACAGATCAGTGCGCATACGCAGCCAGACAGACGGAAAAAGCAGATCCGCGGACGGACGTAAAACTGGGAAAAACGGTGCAATGATTACTTCTTTAGGGTAATTATTGCCTAAGGGTTAGGGTACATTCTAAGTTAAATTCTATGTTATTGAATGGTGCGTAAGATGCGCATGCGCAAGGATATCTTGTCTCGAGGCAAGACGTACAAATACGACGAAAAAAACATACAAAATTCCTGTGCATAACTTTTCGTACGATTTCATACAAACTGATAATGAGAATACACTGGTCAGATGGTGAAAAGTTTTAGAGCCTCCGGCGTCTGTCATCCCATCATAAAACTAAACAATTTTCACCCTACTTTTAGTCAGAAATTCAGCATGGTGTCAATAAACTGTTAAAAATCAATTAAAAACAGAGAAAACAAGCCAATTACTATGAGCTTCTTATTTGTTTGAAGAAGAAAGTAGATGAAGACCTATAGCCCAACCCCAGACATCTAACCACGTCTGGAAATAGCATCAGCGGTAAGATTAGCCTGATGAGTTTGAACTTGCAGAAACCAGCGTGCAGATAAACAGCGTATCATACATCTCCAAACCCAGTGTGGCCATGACATTATGCCGCACGTCACCGCCGGCCCGGCGTAAACAAAAGACCACTGTCTGTCAGCTTCTAAAAACAATGCGCACTCACTCATTAGCCCAGCGTGGCGTTTATAACCCCTCCATCACTGAAAACCACGAGAAAGTCACACACAGATGGGTCCTGCTGTTAAAGTCTGCAGGTTTTCATATGACGGCTGCAGATCTGTAGAAACATCTGATCTCTACCTACTTCTTCCTCCCTTTATCCAGCCTCTATTTATAGCTCCTGTTGTATAGCTGCCCTTCAGTGGGTGGCGTGCATGCATGACTGAGTGAGCACTCCAAAGTTTTGCTCTGACATTGTCAATCAGTTACCTTCTGACTGCATGACCGATCAAAGGTCCTGGGATGTAGGACAGGTGATCAGACAGAAAAGAAACACCAGCGCAATCCTAATGGAGCTCTCCGATGTACTGTACCGTGCAAAATGAAACAAGAAAATAGAGGAACAAGTTAGAAAAAGTCAACATCGTGGAGTGATATGACATCATCAGAGCAGCAGGAAACTGATGACATGCTCGCCAACACGCAGTCTAAGAGTAGCTATTGTTTCCCCAATATGTCTGGGTGATTTTTACCTTCAGATGAAGGAGAACAGGCGGAATAACAGAGTTTAAAGCAAAGGAAGGTTGTTTTAAAGCTTGGTGCTGCAGGAATATTTCTCTCCAAACAAAGTCTGACCCTTTTTCACTGTAAGAGGTAACTTCCTCGTAGAAGCAGAAGGTCCGACATCTGCAACATTCAGATGAGTCAACAAAAAACTTGGAAAGGTAATGAGGGAGTTTTTCAAAACCTCCTCAAACTAGGGTTTAAACGACACCAACATCTCGTTATC
>NW_015150511.1:1092691-1098314 GCF_000732505.1 Cyprinodon variegatus
ACCAACATGTCAGGCTAACAATCAACATATACCGAACCGAAAACCGTGAACCGAACCGTGGATTTTGTGAACCGTTCCACCCCTAGTGTCTATGAAGTGTATGAGAAGAAAACAAAGGCCTCAGAAGAGGTAGATATATCCCAGAATGATTTGTGCAGAGAGCTCTCCTCACAAAGCATTATGGGATTTGCTGTCACAGCGTCGACCAATAACAAAGATGGCGCAGGCACGGCACGATGGAGATGATCATCTATCCAAACGGTCAGTTAACTGAGTTTGCTATAAAGTCCACTATATATCCCACTTTATATAGTGATTGAGGGATTCAGGGGTCAAGGCCTGGTTATCCTCCTACAGCTGTGTGTCGAACTGAGCTTGTCGCAGATATTTTTGATTTATGCTCAATATTGAAGCGTGGTCTGCACCATGTTATTCTACGTCACAACGCAAGAGGGCCAACAGGAACTCAATAGTAATCGAGCCTAAAATACAGAATCAGCCTCATGTAGGACTTTAAATCACTTCTTAAAACTAATTTCTATTGACAGAATGTGAGATGTTGATGTTAGCTCTGTTTTTAATCTGTCTTTTGTTGCAGGGCCAGTTAAGCACTTTAATTAAATTCCAAATCTGTATTCTATGTTTGTTTAAATGGTTTTTAATGCATTTTGTGCTGCACTTTGCTTCGGTCATTTTAAGTGCTTTATAAAGCTGGATCTGATAATTAAATATTTTGTAGTGTTGAGTATTAAATAAAGTTATATTATTCTAAAAGAACAACCGGTATGAGAACAACTGGCCTATTGATTAATAACCAATGAGTTACGTAAAAATT
Organism: Cyprinodon variegatus; assembly: GCF_000732505.1. Lineage (NCBI taxonomy): Eukaryota > Metazoa > Chordata > Actinopteri > Cyprinodontiformes > Cyprinodontidae > Cyprinodon > Cyprinodon variegatus. The sequence goes on from NW_015150511.1 coordinate 1,093,527, forward strand.
AACCAGCATTAGATCCAGGCCAATATTCAAATACTCATTTTTTTTGGCTGATAACTGAATGATGTCTGAAATAATGACAGATCAGCATATTTATAAGATGTTAAATTAAATGATCTCTCCTCTTAAAACAATTGGATCCAGAAATCCTTCAAATAAAAATGAAACTCAATCGCCGTCCTGATGTGGGTTTGCTACGCAACCAAAGGGTCGACCATAAAGTCCTATGTTAGTTTTAATTAAGCGTTTTGTAACCTAGCTGTTGAGAAACATTCAACCACATTAAGACATATGTTGACCAAAGAAAACACAACAGCTTTTGAAGCCAGATTACATTTAACAATCATTTAAATTATATTTTAATTAAAGTTAACTTTATGGTTCTTCCTTGGACATCAAAGCCATTTATTTTAGGATAAACTACAGAGCTCCTAAAGGGACATGAAGAGAAAAAATAAACTTTTGCGAGATCCTGCAAAAGTATTGCGGGATCTCGCAAAAGTTTTTTTTTTTGCGAGATCTCGTAATACTTTTGTGAGATTCTGCAAAAGTATTGCGGGATCTCGCAAAAGTATTGCGAGATCCTGCAAAAAAATTAACTTTGCGAGATCCCGCAATACTTTTGCGAGATTCCGCAATAGTTTTGCGAGATCCTGCAAAAAAAATAACTTTCGCGAGATCTTGCAAAACTATTGCGTGATCTTGCAAAAAAATAAACTTTGCGAGATCCCGCAATACTTTTGCGAGATTCCGCAATAGTTTTGCGAGATCCTGCAAAAAAATAAACTTTTGCAAGATCCCGCAATACTTTTGCGAGATCCCGCAATACTTCTCCGAGATCCCGCAATACTTCTCCGAGATCCCGCAATACTTTTGTGAGATCTCGCAAAAGTATTGCGGGATCTCGGAAAAGTATTGCGAGATCTCACAAAAGTATTGCGGGATCTCGCAAAAGTTTTTTTTTTCCTCCTCCATGTCCCTTTAGGGGCTCCGTAATAAACAGATGCCATGAGGTGAACCTTTTTGATAACACTGTAATAAAAAAACAATTATAATAATAATAATAATACTTTAAAAAAAAAACTTGATCCAAATGAGGATCGTCAGTAAACACTGATTAGAAACGGTTTGACCTAAATAGATCAGACTACTGCTTCAACCAGCAAATAAAGTCAATTAAGAAGATCTCCACAGTTATCAGGACTTATGCAAACGTTGGTAATTGATGATGCTACAAAATCTGATTCAATTATGATAAAATTGGTTTAATCCGTTTAATCTTTCCTCATTTTGTAAGCGGTTCTTAGTGTTTAGTGGATTTTTCTGGTAGAAGAAGGACTTTTAATGTGGCGGCACAATGTATGTGCTTGTTTATCACTGGTCTCCAGGGTAGAAAAAACACTCTGGCTATTGCTAATTGCCTGAGGAGCCTTTTTTCAGGAACCGTTACGTCGTTTGATGCTCTTCCACGAGGAATACTGAGAAAACACATCAGACATATGCTGCCTTGCAAAAGAAATTACAACCTTAAAACAGTTTGACGTAGTTTACATCTGTAATCATACAGAGTTTGAAGTAGAGGAACTCATTCATTCCGTTCAAAGATACAAATCAGCAGCTTCCAGCATCAGCTTTTTGCTCAACGGCAGGGCTGCAGCTAACGCTTATTTTGCTAATCAGTTAATCTGTGGAGGATTTTCTTGATTCATTGATCGGAGAGCAATTGGTGAAATCAAGAAGATTTTTATACAGAACTTAAACCAAGCAAAGCCTGAAATATTCCTCTTGAATAAATCAAAGATTTTTCAGCTGAAATGCAAAAGGTTGATATATCTTTTACATTTTCAGTGTCTTAAGAGTTTCTATACTCTAGTTAATGATTGATCATTAAATAAGCAGACGATCATCACAAAAATCGATGCATCACAATGAATTGTTTCAGCTCTATTAAACGGATTCAATTCAATTCAGCTTATTTCAATTCACAGCACGTCATCTTATGGCACTTTACAGAGACAGTTCACCAGATTATAGATTAAGATTGGTTCAAAGTTTTGTAAGGAAAACCAGATGATTGCATCGACTCATTCACTCTTCAGCAATCCCTCACACCAAGCATGCCTGTAGCGACAGTGGAGAGGAAAACTCCCTTTTAACAGGAAGAAACCTCCAGGCTCAGTGTGAGCTTCCATCTGCTGAGGCCGACTGGGGTTTAAGGACAAGAAACCTTAAAGCTTGGAACTAGATGCTAATCTAGACATTTTGAATTGAAAAAGCTTCATGGAAGGGAAGCAAAACGTCTTCAAACTTGGAAAACAAGGTCCGGTAGGTTTTTTTTTATTTTACTTTGCTAACTTTGTTAACTTCATTCCAGGATTTAAGATTCAACCTGTTGAGCCCAGAGGGTTTTAGAACAGACTTCACCAGGAGATAAAGTCGAATTAAGAATCTCCACAGTTATCAGGTGTTATGCAAACATTCTCATCTGTGATGCTACTAAATCTGATTTAATTATGATAAAATAAAGGAAAATATTACATTTGTAGGCATACTTTCAGGATCCCCTGCATTACCTCCAGAAAGCCATGTTTATCTCTTCAACTCATTGCAGCTCTCCCCCCCATATCATGACTCTACCACCACCACGTTTCAACATGATGTATGTTAATCTGAGGCGGAAAAACAAAGACATTAAACTTTTCTTTAGCTCTTTTCTCTGTTGTAGAAAAACAAACCGTTTTCCAGGGGAAAAGTTTTCCCCTACAGGGGAGTGATGGCCTAGTGCAGGGGTCTGCAACCTGCGGCTCCAGAGCCACATATGGCTCTTTGGACCCTCTCCAGCGGCTCTTAATAGCGGCTAAAATGCATATAAAGAGCTAAATAATTTACTATAATATATACCGGTATCAATAGCTTTAGCTTTTTTTATAAGTTGGAAAAGAAATAAGATTAAAAGAACCAGAAATATGTTTTAAGAGACATTTTTCTATGAATTAGCTTGAAAATGAAACGTTTTAACATTAAAAATATATGAATTGATTGTTTGAGATGGCAACAACTAATTTCCTATACAAGATTTTAAAAAAAAAGGTTTTCTAGAAAAAGTCATGGTATATTTTGCGGCTCTAAAAAACTTTTATTTGGTAGTACTCTGGGCAAAACGGCTCTTTGGATATGAAAGGTTGCAGACCCCTGGCCTAGTGGTTAGAGCTGTGCGCTTGCGCTCTGAGAAAATTGCAAGTACCCGATTCGATCCCCACAGCCTCCACTCCGGGTTCCTGAGCAAGACCCTTAACCCCACACTGCTCCCCGGGCGCCGCACAATGGCAGCCCACTGCTCCCCAACGGCAGGGGTTAAATGCAGAGAGTTCATTTCTCCACTGAGAGAACAATAAAGTTTAATTTCCATTGCTATGAAGGAATTAATGTCCCATGACAGAACTGCCATTTCCAGTTCTTCTATTGTAGTTCCTGTACGTGCCTCAGTTTTATGACAGCTAAAATATCTAAAGTATCCCTTGAAAAAACAAAAACAAGAAAAAAAGAAGCTGGACTGAACCTTTTTCTACAGGAGCTTTGCACCAGATGAAAATTTAATTGTGGATCATTAAATTCATAAATCCATTATGTGTCTACCTTACAGTAAAAAAAAAAAAATGTAATAAACCATTTTTTTTATTTTTTTTTTATAGTGCTTATGCCACTCCTCTGTCTGTCATGCGGCTAAAACAGAGAGAAAAGGAAACATGGACTGAGTAAAAGCTGTTTTTGGTTGTAAAATGCCACCACAGCTCATGTAGGAACTGATTTTGGTTATTATAGAATAGAATAGAGTAGAATAGAATAGAATAGAATAGAATAGAGTAGAATAGAATAGAATAGAGTAGAATAGAATAGAGAATCCCTTGATTGTCCCACAATGGGGAAATTCTGGTGTTTACAGCAGCGAAAAGATGATAGAAAAAAATGGTCACACAAATGTGGACCTTAGAAAAATGTACAAGGATAACATAATAGTAAAGAGTTAAAAGATAAACAAATAAAATACTGTATTTTTAAACTATAACACTGAGGATAAATAACCAATATACAGTTGTTGCTTTTCAAACCCTTTTCAAAGTGGAAAAAGTTCCACATTCATCTGAGCCGATGATGCTTCAAACATTGATAAACAGTATCTAATGGGTGTAGTGCAAATAAAATCTGTATAAATGTAGCAAGAAATGTTGCTTTTCTCCTTAATCGAAATGTGCCCTAATGTTCACATTAAGCATAAAAAAGAGCATGCATATTGCGTAGGAACAATGTCATGAGACCATTGAAACTAAAGACCCACAGAGTTAAGATCAAACCTACGACCTTGGATCAAGATGGAAATAATGATCTGATTCAGAACCACGTGGAATTCTGGGAGATGTAGGCAGAGGAACAGATTTATCCTGAATGGGGGCAAGGCTGACCCATTTTTAAAGGTCAAAGGTTATGTTTAAAAATAGTTACCGTTATTATTTAGATTCAGGCTTCTTATTTCTGATAGATAAATAAAACACTAAGTAATAATTATGGAAAGCCACTCAAAAGGCTACATTTAATGTTTTGTTCCTTTTGTTAAGAAATGCTTCCCATTTGTTTAAACCGAGATTAGGTTAATATTAATATTTTCCAGCATTTTTTTAAATTGTCATTACACTATTTTATTTATATAACATTATTATTATTTATATTTATTATATTTTTATGTATTTTATTATTATTAAAAAAAAGTTAGAACTGTAAATTTACAGTCATATG
>NW_015150511.1:1098943-1100900 GCF_000732505.1 Cyprinodon variegatus
ACTTGGGTCTGGTCGCGAACCAGTTTTGCTGGTACGCTTCTTCACCGTCGGTCTGGAGTTTCTAGGGACGCAAAGCAGTTTCCCGCCAAAGAGCAAGGGGGAGCCTATTCGAGAACTGGCAAGAACTTTGGCGGTGCCGGCGGGAGTGTTTATCTTCCACAACAACAATGGCGTGTCAGCAAGATATCACGGTCACAGAGATGGATCTAGAGTTGGTAGGCATCGAAGAGGAACAGGTTCTGTTAATGGAGCGAAGGCAAACCTCCGCGATTAAGCTTTCTTCGTAGTTGTCCATTGCAGCTGTTCCTCGGTTTTTAAAAATGGCGCGCCCCGGCACCGAATCGAGAAGGACGACCACACAGACAGCCGGAAAGGCATACCAAGGACCAATCACCACTGCTTTTTGTCTGCGTACTTCCACTTGAGGTCTGTGCGGGTTTACGACCAACTGACGCATAGTCAGGATTTATTTTTTAGGTGCGCAACAACAGTTACACAACCTCTGCGCTGGCAGCGTTGTGGTGCATGGTTACAGAGGCTATGCGTCAGAAGCATAAATTGGCCTTAAGGGTCTTTGGGAGTCTTTGGGAGTTGGGCTTGAACTCAGAACCTCTGGATTCCAAACCACTAGGCCACCACTCCCCTAAGCAGGCATTAGCGGGGAGGGTCTTGCCTAAGGACCCACACTGGCAGCTCATTTAGCCCAACTGGGTTATATCCCATTGTTCAACTCCGAACCCGTTATCTCTCAGCCACCAGGACTGAAACCTTTTTCCCCGCATTTATATACCCGGACAAACATTCAGAGAGATGAGCCACCGGGCGTTCATGTTCTCCATCTGCTAATTATCAAGTCAGCGTCTTTCACACCTTTCCAACACAGCTGCAACGTCCCCTACATCAACAAGAAGCTGCATCACGCAGAGCAGCCTGAAGCAGCTCTCATCCGGGATGAGTGAGCACCTTCTACCGAAACCGCCGACTCAAGACGCCTCGACAAGATGAACCAATATCTGAATTCCCTCGAAAAGGGGCGTTTGCTTTGAGCAGAGCAGTTAGAAAGGAGACGTCGCTCAGATATTTCACCTTCTCTTCATTTTCCTCTTCCTGCTGTCTTCCCAGCATTCCTCAGCAGGTCTTGACCTGCTGAGCAGCGAGGATGAGAATTCCAGCGGACTCTTCTTTCCTCTCAGTTGGTAGCATTCTTTGCTCGGGTACTTTCCATCCACCTGCATTAATCAAGCTCTGTCCTTGGCTTGCAGCGAGTCGGTGAAACGAAATGCTTTATATAACAAATGCAATCAGGAAAGCTGGATGAAAACGCCCAACATCGAGCCTTTACAGAAGCAAACACACATTTACAACCTGTCTTACACACTGTTCTCTTTGAGAGGATGTTATGCAAGTCTGAGTGTAGCAGAGGGTGATTACTCTAAAAGTGTAACAGCAGGAAGTGTGAGTTGCTAAGAAAACAAAAGGGCGGAGGGAGACACAGGGACATAAAAGAAGAAGGAAGACTGAGATGGCAGCAGCTCTTCATACAAGGCTTCAGGTTTTAATGGATAAACACCTTAAAAACATTTACATTGAATGGTGTTACATGCTTTTCGCTTTTGATTTAAAATGCATAAAGTTAGAGGTGTTGAAGGATAAAGACGATTTTTAAATCAAAACATAGAAAGTGTGTAAGGAATTAGTTTTTTTCTGATTTGCAGAAGACCATCTAGGCAGATATATTTTGCCCTTTCTTTCCCAAAAGGCTGATGTTTCTGCCATTTTTTTGTCTTGCGTTGCATAAGACCGATTCATTAGTGCGACGAAGTGCATGTTTGCTCTACATTGTAATGTTTTATTTGATTTGGTAATCAAAGTTTCCATTTTGTTCTAATTAATATTTGTCATTTCATTTTTATCATGAAGGAAAAAAGCAACTAGCCCCGTGAGACCATCCTGATCT
>NW_015150511.1:1102665-1104712 GCF_000732505.1 Cyprinodon variegatus
GATACAGGTCACATATGGGCAAAAAAATCGGAATTGGGTCACTTCAGGCTGCAGTGTGAACGTAGCCTTAGAATCCCCTGCAGTGGATCACTGCGAACATGCCCAGCCTTTTGGACGCTCTGTGCCATCGCCACAGAAACACACCAAAACCGTTGTCACCGACGACAGTAAACGAGGTTATCGTTTACCAAAGGACTCCTTGTTTTTCTACTTTGGGAGTAAAAATGCATATCTGTGTGGCCATATTACCTACACAACAAAACAGAGAAACACCGTTAAAGCGTCAATCTAAGATCAACTCACACAGAGACAGATTATCTTGACTTTAGTCCGACCACTCCTCCAATTCTGCTGGAGGAAAGATTCTTGAAGCCAATATTGCTTTTTCACTTCCCCCATTTATTGACACAAAAATAAGAAATGTTATTAGGCCTGAAAAAATTAATCAAATTAATCTTGATTAATCAATTATTGAAATAATCTTCAGCTAATTTAGTAATCGATTAATCGTTAACTGGAGGATAGAGACTCTAAAACCTGCCTTTAGCTGACACAGTGACCCACTTAGAGCAGTAATTATAAGAAAACTGGAAAATACATAAATATTTTGCATTTAAGATTAAAAAAAATTTTGTCTGTCAATATGTTTGATCCAGAACTCCTAAAGTGGAAAAGATTGAGTTTGACCAGGTTTAATTCTGGGAAAAAAATCTTCTTTAAGGAACCTTTTAATTATGAATTGATTAATTGGAGAAAAAAATAAATAAATCAACAGATTAATCGATTAGCAAAATCATTTTTTGTTGCAGCCGCTGGTGAAGATTCTCAGTCATCCAGGTCATAGTCATTCCAAAAAAAAATGAAAAAACAATCCACTGGACTTTGTTTCCAAGTTTGAAGACGTTTCTCTTCCCATCCAGGAAGCTTTTTCAAATCAAAATGTCAGAAATAGCGCAGAGTTAATTGTATAAATCCTCAAAATTAACGCTATTTCTGACATTTTGAATTGGAAAAGCTTCCTGGATGGGAAGAAAAAAAGTCTTCAAACTTTGAAACAAAGTCCAGTGGATTGTTTTTTTTTTACTTTTTTTCAAATAAAAAAAATAAAATAAATCACATCTGGACAGGCCTGCATTAAACTGCCTCTTTATCTCATTGCTGGGAATTTGCTCTTCCCTTAAAGCTGCTGAACCTGTATAGTCAACTATGAAGCTCGCTCACAGTCATCACAGCCCCAGAAAAACCAGCCAGCTTTAGAGAAACTTTGGAGTTTTTTAAAGAACAAATGACAATATATATCTATACTCCCAAAAGTGCAACTAACTGGATCTTTAAGGCAGAGTTCTGCTTTTATCGGAGCCCAGTTTCTCTGCTCATGGACAGAATCTGGCACGCAGTAAATAGCTGCATTGTTGCCCGATGAGTGTGGAGTGACGTCAGTCGGCCTTATCAGCGTTCTCCAACTTTACCTCAGAGGGGACCTGAGAGTGGAGCCATCCTCATGCAGAGCCCAAACTACACAGCAGATACACTAACTCTGCTAGCATGTTAATCCCTCTCACACAATAGTCAGATTATACATTCTGCAAATGGAGGAAGCAAATAGTTTAAAAAATGAAAAAACATATATTTTAAATAAACTAAAAAAAACAAAAGGAAAAAAATTAATTAGGTCGGATAAAAAAAAAAAAAAATCTAAATATCCAAGAAGTCTCTTCGGTTCTTGTGGCGTTTTCACTTTAAACCCTGTTTCCCTCGCTGACTAGGGCTGGGCAATTAATTTAATTTGCAACATAATTGCAAAAAATGCAATTTTCAAATCACAGAGGCACTCAATGTTTAATCATCAGAGTAAGACACTATATCAGGGGTCACCAACCTTTTTAAGGCTGAGGGACGTAGGAAGGGCGACCATTACTGACCCATGAGCTGCAAGGGTTAGCGTTAGCCTAAACTTTGTTCATTATCAACATATTTTTATTGTTTCTGTTAATTTCTAAGTTTATTTAGACATTGTCATTTTGAAATCTCTATAAATGATAAAAAA
>NW_015150511.1:1104839-1107488 GCF_000732505.1 Cyprinodon variegatus
GATATTTTAATGTATCAATATTTTTTCCCTCGTCTTTAGAAGTTTTTAAGTCTGTAAAAAAGAAGTTTTTGAGGAAGAATTAGTAGTAGTATTTTTTTTTTTATACTTTAGAAATTTAGAAGCTGATCAAATATCGGGTTAAATATCGGTGGGGGGGCCGATTATATCGTGCATCCCTACTAAAAATGGGACTAATCCATGCGATCTATTCTACTTCTATAATGGATTAAAATTAGGTTAAAAAAATCTCTTCAAAACCGAAGAGTTTCCCCTTTTATGGTGATGCGTCTATGATTTAATAACAACAATTTGAACGCTTACAGTTGCTTGTTTTTAGGATGGAATTTGTTCCATTTACTGAATTTATGAATTCTTTTCTGACCTTAAGCTAAACTCTAAATATACGCTTTCTTGTCAAAAGGAGTTTAAGAAAGTTTATTTTTTATTTTTTAAATAGATAATTTACATTATGATGAAGGAATGATGTACAATATATTTGCATTATTTTATCAGCATGGGCCAATTTTGGTCATTTATAAGCATATGGTGTCACCCCACTTTGTAAAACCAGCCAGATATAATTTCTTTTGGCCTTCTGATAGTGATAGTGATGGAGTTCAGTACTGTTAGTATTTTTTATTTTTTCTGGCCTTTATTGTCATTACAGTGTCACAAGTACCGAGCAACGAAATGAACTGTCTACATGCAACCCATCTCCTTGGGGAGCAGTGGGCTGCCATTGTGCGGCGCCCGAAGGGTTAAGTGTCTTTGCCCAAGGACCCAGAGTGGCAGTCTGTGGGAGTGGGGCTTGAACGCACCACTCCCCCACCTTAACTGAAGCAGTTAACTGAAGCACTGAAGAAATATAAGCACTGTGGTCGATTTTTCATGCTGTACAAATGCCATATATATGTATGTGGGTAAATATCGGTTATCGCCCATAACAGCAATATCCATGTCAGATAGCCATTATCCAAGATTTTCATATTTGTGCATCCCTGCATTTAGTATTGGGAGACAAAAAAATAAAATCAGTTCATTGCTAGATTTACCCGGTCACAGGGTAGGACATGAAAAACAATTGCTGTTTAAGTAACAAAAGATGCTTAAATACGTCAAAAAAAAGGCATTACTTGAAGGAATAGAATACAATAGCATGGGAACAGTCAATTTTGTTTTATAAAGGACCTTTAAATGTTTCTTTCTTATGCAAGAACAAAACTATTGCAAAAAAAAGTTTTTTTTTCCAATTTTTTCCAAGGATCTTAACAAATATGGCAGACAACACATTAGGGAGCACCTGACAGCCACTCAGAGGGTCAAATGTTGAAGGTTCCTCCAGCAATATGAGCAACTAAACTTCATGCTGAATAAATTTGCTTTATTTCTCTCTCAACAAAAGCCACAATTCTGTTTAAATATAATCGCCAAAATTTACAATAAAAAAAAACTTGTTTTATCTTGAATAGGCTGAGAGGATTTATCTGGAAATCAAAACAGTTTTCAGTCTTGGAGCAGTCAGCCGAGCTGCAAACACATTTAAACACAAGAAGTCGCTCTGATTGATTCAACTAAAATGGATAAAAACACAATAACGCCGAATTGTTGCAATGATCCGTCAAACGTTGGAGGGCGGACTCATGCATGTTTAATGGAAAAATATTTCTCAGTGATGAAGATGATTCAGGCGCTCCTCCTGATCAGTCAGACGCTTCTAGCTAACACATCTATAGATGTGTTAGCTAGAAGCGTCAAATCAGACTACAAATCAGAAACCAAACATGTTATGGTTGATCTGCTCAGTGTAATTATTAGTTTTAGTCTAAACAGTAAAGCAACTGTTAATTCAGTGGAGAGAGAAAGTAGGATCTGCTGTAAATAAACAAAGTTATGACAATAGCAAGGATTATTTTGACCTTTTTGCGTTCCATCATATCACAGCTTCAGTGCATCATGGGATTTATTGGGATTTTACACAAAGATTAACAAAAAGTTGTGCACAATCATAAGCAGCTAATTTAGATTGGCTTTTAAATAGCTGTATCATGTTTTCCACTTCATCTCTTTTTGTGATTTTATGGCTGTTTATTTAGAAAAGACTGCTTTTTCAAAGGTTTTGATCATTAGATGAGTTATATTGAATACATATATGCACACACTAGAAGGCCTAAGCATGCTTGTAGCGACAGTGGAGAGGAAAAACTCCCTTTTAACAGGAAGAAACCTCCAGCAGAACCAGGCTCAGGGTGAGCGGCCATCTGCTGAGGCCCACTGGGGTTGAAGGAGGCAATGTATCCCATAGCATGATGCTAGCACCACCACCATGTATCGCAGTGAAGATGGCATTAAGGGTGTCGGTTCACTGTGCCTCCAGGTTTTCCACACTTTGTTTTGTGTCAATGAATGAACCAATTAACCAAGAAATGTTAAAGATTTGGGATATCGTTCTGAAATGGAATCCTGCTCTAAATCCTTCTGCAACTTCATCCCTGGATCCTCTGGTGCGCTCCAGGTAAGACTACCTGCTGAACCTCCACCCATCCTGCTTTCAGGATCACTGGATAAGAATGAACTTCCTCATGTTTCACTTCTTTCATGCGGAATTGTCAAAAAAAAAAAAAGCTAAACCATAATATATGAAAAATGTGA
>NW_015150511.1:1109706-1118736 GCF_000732505.1 Cyprinodon variegatus
GAAATTGCTTTTAATAAAGGTTTGTTTTTTTAAATAAACCACTATAAATGCAATGATAATCACATTTAATTAATTTTAATGCCAACTAAGGACTTAATTTAAAATATAATAATAATTTAATGACTTTTAATGATTTTTAATGACCCGTGGAAACCCTGTTTAAATCATTTCCCTTCCTGTTTAGTTACATAATGATTTGTGTTGCTCTGTCATATAAAATCCAATAAATTAAGAGATAAGTTTGTGCTCATAACGTGAGAAAATACGCAGAGGTTTTATGGGTATGAATGGATTCTCAGAAGCACAAAGCAACTAAACCAACTCTAAACATTTTAAGACAAAAATTAGCCTGAAGGGTAAAAATAATTATTGCATAAAGCTGACTAACTGATGCAGTCTGTAGTTTCACATCTCTTTCTGGAACTCTGGTGCGTTCATTTCTGATCAGTGGACAGAAACGTCTTTAATGACAGCTGAGGTGTTAATCCACAGATCAATCTGCCTTTCTGGAATTAAACCCTAACCGCTGGATTATGGTTGACAAACAGCCCGTTAGTCTGTGTGTCCGCTGGTGTCTAATCGCTGCGGAATGCTGCATTCCGTTCTCATGTGAAGGCAGCTCAGCTATAAACACTTTGCTGTTGACATTCTGTGAAACCAAAGTGGACCAAACGCTTAAAAACAACAGATATCATAGATTCACCCGCAGCTCTTTGGGAAAATATGAGTTTATCTGGAGTTTGATAATTAGACGCTCCTTATGAGACATGTTAGAAGAACATTCATTAGAAATAAGGATAAAAATGCAGAATTCATTTAGAGAGCAGCCAATCCTGACGTGGCGAGCTCAACTTCAGCCCTACCTTCGTTCACTGTGGTCAGCTGCTGGAACAATCTGCCGCCGGTGCTTCAAAGTTCAACGTCTCGTGCTAAATTGGAGAGCGGCGCGCGGGCGCTGGACAGGGGGGGAGGCGCGTGGGACACGCGGAGCTTCACAGGTGGACAGAGCGGCTTCGTGTTTGCTGCACAAGGTGAGCAACCTCCACTAACATCGGCTGCCTTTCCCTCCGCCAGCTCCCCACTCCACTCCTCCTCTCACCCCCCACCCCCTTAGTGGGTGAAGACCGGAACACCACATCCGGTTTAACCCTCAACAATAAAAGCACAACGTGGGAAAAAGAGAATTGGATAAACCACTTTATGTTCCATGGTATGGAAGCCCGTTTCCGCCACTAGAAAAAAATAAATAAATAAAAACAAACTTATATCTCATAATTATGAATTACCTGTATAATAATTAGGAGATCTTCTATATGAGACTGTATCTCATAATTATGACGTAACATATTATAATAATAATACAATAATTCTAATACTTTTTGATATGATGATGATATTTTTTCATATATACAGTAGATATTTTTTTCTATAATCTTTTTGTGGCTGTAAACACCCAAATCTCCCCATTGTGGCACAATGGATTTTCTATTCTATTCTATTCTATATCTTATTATTATTATAAGCAGGTATCTTGTAATAATGTACGGCACATTTGTGGTGCAACTTTAAAAAAGCTTTTGTTAAATAAGCCCAGATGGACCACTGCCAGTAGAGGTGGGTATTGGCAAAGAAGTCATTAATCGATTCGAATCACGATTCACATGCCACGATGCGATTCTATCACGATGCATCACGATACTTGAAATATGGCGATGCATCACAATGCATTGCCATATTTCCACTGAACACTAAGAAAAAGATACAGCCCTTACCAGCGGCTGACTGGCTGGGTGTGATCTGGATCGTGTCTTCAATTGATACATAACTGAAAGCAACTGAATTCATACATAGCTGTATTTATTGAAATGACTTTTGGAGGTGTTGCCATGGAAACAAATGCTGGACAGAAATATTTCTATTACTGGCGTGGACACACTGACAAAAAGATCTTAGGATTCATAAAACATAAAATAACAAAATAAGGATAATCAGTGCCGTTATGGCCTCAGTGGTCCTTTCGCAAATTACGTGCAACAAATCAATTTCATTTTTACCTTCTTTGTTTTTAAAGCCAGAATGCATCCAAACATTTTCTCAGGCACCTCCATATTTTGTTTACGAATGACTCGTCTCAGTATCCCGCGGCCGGAAATGCTTGTGACACAAATCAGCGGGCGTCAACACATCCGCAACGACATCTGCTGGACTGGAAGTTGTATCCCACTTGGTTTGGCTGATGTGCGCCAACCATTAATGTATTTTATTTGTTTATTTTTTTTATTTTTTATAATCGATTCTTGAAGGCAAGAATCGATGCAGTAGATCACAAAAATTAGAATCGCGATGCATCGATATGATGATTATTTTGCACACCCTTAAGTGCCAGTGAATTGTTTGTATCTGTTAGTGTCAGGACTTTTATGGCTGTCTTGAGAAAGCTTATGTATAAATTTATTTGTCGTCTAAATGAGTCCGATAATACAATTATTTTACTGATGACCAATGTCAAATATAGTGCAGTTAAATATTCATCTGTTCCTTGGAGATATTGGTATAATTGCCTCCTGAAGGGGTAGGCACCTTCTCTGTTGTACTTTTATTTATTTTTTTATTCTTGGTGTATCTGTTTCTTTTAATGTATATTGGACCTTGAGTCTGTAATAAAATCAATCATTGAGTCTCTATCTCATAATAATGACTTAGTTATCCCATTATCATGAAGTAGTAAAGGTGAGATACTATCTCACAAAAATGAAACTAATACTATTCAATTCAGTTTATTTCTGTAGCATCAATTCACAACACATGTCATGTCAAGCCACTTTACAATTCAACCAGATCATACAGTCAAATTGATTCAAGAGAAAGCTCTTTAAAACAGCTGCATCTTTAAAAAAAAAACAAAAAAAAAACTGGACACTTAATCTGCAGCATTGTAAGAGAGAGGGAAGAAATATGAAACTTTATTTAACAAAACTTTATTTACACATTTTTTTTTCTCTTCTAAAATACAAGTTTGGCTCTGAAACGGTGTCTCTCTTAGGGCTTGTTCATTATTTTTGGTTACCACCAAACTCTATGTTCAGTTAGCTTTCCTAAGAACTGCTACAAAAAACCAACTAAGTAAAGCATGGCCTTTGCTGCCACCTACTGGCTGAAGTTTGAATAACTTTACTCAAAGAAAAAATTTAGTTTTTCCAAACTACAAAAGAAATAGTCTTTTAGCAAAATATGTAACTCCATAAAATCAGACTATAACAAAGACTTACAGACATTCATGGTAATGCCCAGCACCAAACTAAAAGCAAACTGTCTGGATACAAAGTTTGATAGTTGATTACATAAAGGATGACCAGAAGGAGGAGGAGGGCAGCACTGGCTGTTGCGCAACCGGGAAAGAAAATATTTTGCCATTTTCAGTGTAATGTTCTTCCAAATGGCGGAAATGAGCGAAATAAGGTCATTTGTAACCACCCACTGCCAAGCTGAACTTTCTTATCACAGGAGCAAAAGAGAGATTCTGTAAATAGAAATAAACTTGTGCATCTAAGCAACTGACTGCAGGGATATAGAAAAAGCTAAAACAAAATCAAAACTCCAGTAAAACATGAACTTTATGTTTTAGTTCCCTGTAAAGGAAGTTTCTACTTTTATGTACTTTGGTGTTGAACATAGACTGGTAATGTTACTCCCTGTTAAAAGGCGTTGTATGGGAGCAATGTTGTTACAATATTATTTGTAAAAGTCTTCTGTGTCTGTATCTAGATTTGTGTGACATTTTATGTATTTAGATCTACAAATGTGTGTTAAGATTTGTAAATGTGTACTAAGATCTAAAAATGTGTAGATCAGCCTGTAAACACACAGAGTCACTGAAGTCTGATGTATTTTTAATTTAAAACCCAGAAATACACATTAATCATTGGTTACAAGTAGTGTTGCACCGATACAGATACCAGCAGACTCAGACTGGTAATCTGTGATAGCGGGCATTTGCCCGATGGTCCGGTACTGGTAACCTGACTCTGCCAGATGGATTTGCTCCGCATATCCATCTGGAAACCTTCCGTAGAAGTAATTTTGGGAAGGGGCAAAAAATACTGGTTAGCTGATTGGCCTATGTTGGTGATAGACGGGCCAAATAAACCAATCAGATCAACGAAGCATATGACGTACTAACAGAGCGACGACGAAGAGGAGCCAATTGATAGATCAAACTCTTGCCGAAACCAGTCGGAAGAAGAGCAAAAACGTTTTTTCCTCTGAGAAAAGTCTCCAGAGCAGTGTTTTGCTCTTCTTTCAGTGAAGAAATACTCTGTAATTCCGATAAAACTTGCTCGATAGCCACGCTAACGCTAGTTTCATCGGCTGAAGCCGCCATGTTCTTTAGACTGAACTGTCGCGCTTCTCGTTGCGTCACACCTCAACCCGCCTCAAAGCCAACGCTGATTGGACGTTCGTTTGGTGAACGGCTCCAAATTTTCTTTAACGGAGAGTCTCCAGACTGATCTGCGAGTGAAACCTTGAAAGCTCGCGAGATCAGGATGGTCTCACGAGGCTACGGTACTGGCCCCAACACTTACTCTCCGGCCGAAGCTCCTACCTGTGACAGTAAATAACTAAAGGAGCTCAAGAAGTAATACGATGTTAACCATCTAAATGATGCATGCAGTAATGCATTGATATATTACCCTCAAATGTTATGCTACTTTTTAACAAATTCTTCGAGTTTGCTTTTATGATTATAATAATTGTGATTAATCTAGCAAATTATGCAGATAATTGCGATTAAAGATTTTAATTGTTGGCCAGCCTTAGTCACGATACATGGCTGTGTAAAATGTATATCATACTACTGTGAGTATGTATGTATATATTCATGTATATTATATTCATGTATGTTTGTATGTATTAGGGCAGGGCAATTAATTGCATTTGCAAAAAAAATTTAATAAAAAGCTATTTTCAAATCGCAGACACTCAATTTTAGTGCCTTTACATTTAGCAAGATTAAAACCCTGTTTCTCTGAATGTGACTAACTGGATGTGCTCTCTTCATCCTCTGACATGGGAGCTGGCTCGGAGCTCGTCTGCCTGGCTGTGTGTTTCCTGGATGGGGCCGCCTTTTAGAGCTGCTTTTTCTATCTCTGCTTCTGTCTCCTTGAACCCCAGTGGGCCTCAGCAGATGGCCACACACACTGAGCCTGGTTCTGCTGGAGGTTTCTTCCTGTTAAAAGGGAGTTTTTCCTCTCCACTGTCGCTACAAGCATGCTTAGTCTGAGGAAAAAAATTGTGCAGTTGGTGAACAAAAAGGGGGAAAAAAAGAGTATCAGCAGCCAATATGGCCAGGAGTCACTTATCACCACTATAAGCAAGTCAACCACAAAACTATGGAGGAACAGGAGAATCAATAAAAGTGAAAAACTATTTTGAATTTATCATTTGAATCATAGAATGAGAAATTAAACTTAAAAAGGGTTTTGTAATTGGATTTTTTTTTTATTTAAATGACTAAAGAGGCATTGCAAATTGCAATATTTAAAAAATGCAACTTGAATCTATTTTTAAGGTTTAAAAGCCACAATTCATAAATATGAATATAAGTACCTTTCCTTATCACACATGGAAAGAAATAAATAATTTTTTCCCTTTGCATTTTCATTTATATTATTAACATTTGTATTCTCTTTAAGACACAAAACAAGAGTGTAACAGCAACTAAATATACTTAAATAGATCAAACAGATGCCAGATTAATTTTTCATTGAACTTGAGGTTGTTTTACTTATATTTGTACTTAGCACAGGCATGTTTAAAATACCATAAGCCTTGATGAAGATTGCAAAAACATAAAAAGGAGACATCCCATTATGCTGGGTTATTTTCCAATATGATGGCTGAATTGTCAACATTTTATAAAGCTGATGGCTCCATTAGATGCCTGACCACAAGAGGGAGGCAGAGAGCCATACAGTCCTTCTTATTGTCAATCAAGAGGAAAACTTTATATATATGGACAGTTATTAAAACAGGTTTTTAACCAGAATTAAATGGTGGTATATTAAATATGGTCAAGGGCTTCCCAGATATAAATGTATGATCAGATAACGGAGCCAGAAAGCATTTTACAGCTCATTTTCTCTGGATTCGGAAGAGAGCTAACATGTTTAGTGGAACCTGACCAGAAAAGTGGATGTCTGTTATGTGCCATTTTTTCCTGACCTTCGTAGGGCAGGGTTACAGGACTCTCCCCTCATAATGTTCTCATTGTCTGAAATTTGCTAAACAAGATCTGGGCTCAAAGGGAGCAGGCTGTGCTGCTTAGGTTGGAGTCCAGCATGCTTCCATTACTGCCCCTCTTATTCAATTAAATGTACCCTAACTTGTTCCAAACCCACACTGTGCTTAATCTCATCAACAGCGATAAGCATGTAATAAAAAGCACATTGAACTTGAAAAGGATACCTTAGGCGAATGCGTATAATTATGGATATCAAAATATAATGATTTGTTTAATCCTTAGTCCTTGCCAAGAGGTATGTAATTGCTTTAAAGATGTATGGCTGGAATTGGATTGCAGAGCCTGGGATCTGAGCAAGGACTGGATTTGGCATGCACATAAAGAAAGGACTAGGGACAGGCCTCAGGACCAGCTTCCTGTTTTGTATGGCTGTCCTGTATGGAGTAAATTTTATTTCATTTTTGTTTCAAGTTAAAAAAACAACAGTTTTTATTTGAAAAAAATAGAATCGAGAAGTGAAACTTCTTATTCTACATAAGATTCTTAAACTAACTTTGCTTTGTTTCTTACAATTTGTTTTTCATATTTTTCCAAATGTATTTTTTGTACAGAATTTGAATTTCTTTCAGATTTCTGTTTTTCAGAATTACAGTCTTTTCAAATTCTGTTTCAAAGATAAAAATTTCTTCACTTCTAGGAGCGAAACAAATTTATCGGTCTGCATTAACGTTAGCAACAACATTGTACGGAGCTTGAAGTGAAGAGAATGTGATCTGCAAAACATTTTGGACAGTAATTTACTTCAAAATTTTATCTGAAAAAGAAAAATCTGGAAAAAAAAATTAAAATAAAAAGTCTGTAAAAAAAACAACTGGACATTTTTTTTTTATTCAAAAAGTAAGAATTGGATACATATAATCTGTAAGGGCAAATTACATCTTTTTAAGTTAAATGTACGGTGGCCCTGAAGTGCAAACTGCAACTACAAATCTAAAAGCGCAACTACATTAAGGAAATTGCAACTACATAAAGCAAAGCGCAATTACATTAAGGAAAAAACTATTACATTAACCTACTGGAAAAGGTAGGTACCAGTGGGAAACATGAGACATCGCTGATTGGACGACGGCGCCGTTTGACCCTTGAACCGGAAGTCATTCTGCCTGCTGCGGCTTTTGAAAACATGGATATTGTCGGCGCCCCAAACATAGCTGCCGTTATCTAGGAATATTTTGAATCAGGACATACGTACGAGGTGATACTGGATATGCTCAAGACTAATCACAAAATTTCAGTTAGTTTGCGTACACTGAAGACACACTTAAAAGAAGCTGGACTGTTCAGACGACGCAACTTCCGGTTCAAGGGTCAAACGGCGCCGTCGTCCAATCAGCGATGTCTCATGTTTCCCACTGGTACCTACCTTTTCCGGTGGGTTAATGTAATTGTGTTTTTCCTTAATGTAGTTGCGCTTTGCTTTATGTAGTTTTGTTTTCCTTAATGTAGTTGCGCTTTGCTTTATGTAGTTTTGTTTTTCTTAATGTAGTTGCGCTTTTAGATTTGTAGTTGCAGTTTGCACTTCAGGGCCACCGTAAAAATGTGAAAAAATACATTCAAAATAAATAAAATCTGAGAAAATAAAATCGTCCTGAAATCGTTTTTGAAAACATTTTACTAAGTTTCATTTACAGTTTGTTTTCTTTAAATGAAATTTCACTTGAAAATGTTTTTTTTTTTTTTTTTTTTTTCAAATATCCATTTACAAATGTACAAGTACTTTGCTTACAACAATAATGAAACAAAATTCCCTCCATATTACTGTCGCCAGTTTGGATACCTATTTAACGAACTAATTGCTTAAGGAAAATGTGGCTGAAAGGCTGCGACATTTTTTAGACACCCGATGAGATGATGTGTTCAGACGGACTGAAGAATATGTCACTGAGTTCACCGATTCCGGCTCTGTTATGAAATTCACTTTCCACAGAGACGTTTCATAATAAATAATCTCAATGTTTGACATTTATTTCCACAGGAGGTTGTATTTCTATTACTGTTAATGGCCTGATATATAATTGGCTTTCAGTGATTACATGTCTGCAGAACTCCCCAGAGGCGGGATAAGGACCATTAGCCTCAGCAGGTTTATTATACATCCAACAATATCAGGACAACAGGTGCTGGTCCTTAATGATCCCAGCGGGAACTTGGTTTCATCTTTGATTAATTAGAATGTTAACAAAGAGGAGTTATCCTAATAGCCTCTTGTTGCCAGCCCTGCGGAAGTGTTTAGAGGCCCGAGAGAGGAAAGAGGCTTCAAAAATAGACCCCATCAATGCACGATGGAGGGAAAAAAAACCAAAAAAAACTACTGCCATTTCAATCCCAACAAAACAATTTGTGGCTCATAATCAAGTGAACGGAAGCATTTTATCGCGTTTCCTCTTTACAGTATAAACTGGTGAGTCCACGGCCGGGGCGACAGGGTCAAACTACACTAATGACCAAACACAGGGCTGTTTTTTTCTAAATATATCACCGAAAAAAAGAATACACTGCAAAAAATGAAATCTAAATAAGTCATTTCTTCTTAAATTAAGTGCATTTTTTCTTGAATTAAGGATTTAAATGAGACATTTTGCCAATGGAACAAGACAATTTACACTTAAAATAAGAAAAAACAATTGCATTGTCTTATTTCAAGTGCATTTTATTTTAAGAGTAAAAATACTACTTCCATTGGCAAATCATCTTACTGCTGGCTTAAATTAAGGGTAAATACTAGGGAT
>NW_015150511.1:1119843-1123526 GCF_000732505.1 Cyprinodon variegatus
ATTTGATATCAGCATATGAAAATATATATGAGTATATTATTTTTCAAAGTGTCATAAATGGATAACAAAACTGCTATTTTCAATGACTACTTATTTTTTTCCAGCTTTAACATCGGTATCGATATCGGTTATCAGCTAAATGAGTTTTAAAATATCGGCATATCGGATATCGGCCAAAATCCCAATATCGTGCACCCCTAGTAAATACCCTTAATGTAAGACATTTTTACTCATTTTGAGATCATTTTTGCAGTGTAAACTTTATGAAGACTTTGTTTCTAAACATATAGATATAATACATCTATTTATATATATACTAAATATGTGTAAATGGGTGTGAATGGGTTGAGAAGTTGTTCTGCACCTCTAATTATGAAGCAGACTCCTTGATGACTGAAGAAATGCATAACTTTCCCTTTTTTGCCTAATGAGAAACTAGAAGTAGACTTGCCGATATTGGCCAATGATTGGCTAAGGGTGGCCGTGGCAACCCTTACCGCCTCATGCAATCATTACACTGGAAAAATAATCTAGAAATAAGTAAAAATTTCTTCAATTAAGTGTATTTACCATTAATTTGAGTAGGTAAATGAACTGATTTGCCAATGGAATATGTATTTTTACTCTTAGAATAAGATATTTAGATAAAATGCACTTGAAATAAGACAATATAATTGTGTTTTCTTATTTTAAATGTAAATTGTCTCGTTCCATTGGCAAAATGTCTCTTTAACCTTCTCAATTTAGGAACAAATGCACTTATTTTAAGAACAAATGACTTATATAGATATGTTGATTTTTTTCCAGTGTACATTTCTGTTCAGCTATTTAAATGTGTGGCTTTTAAGTTTACCACCAGCAATACTGTTGAAATTACAACTAGCAAGCACACTGTAAAAATAAATCTTAAAGATAACCATTATATTTATTTAACAGAATTTAAGCTGTAGTGTTCAATACTTTCTAAATGAGTTTTCCATCTTGAAATACACAACTAGTATTTCTTATGAAACACAGCACAATCTTTTTTTTCCCCAGAACCCATTTTATTAGGCAGTGAGGACACTTTACATTTCTTTACTTTTATACATTTGACCCACAATCTCATAAAAAAATTGCAAAGATATCAAAGGAATGCCAAGTTAGGGTTTTGCAAAATGTATATGGTGGACATCATAGCTATAATAAATTCCTTTTATTGCATCGGTGTCACTATTCGATCCGTACCATTAGCTTTTCTGCGCAGCCAGATGAATCGCCCTCGATTTTACTTCATAAAAAAGATCTAAATTAGGTTTTTTCCTCCCTAAAAAAATAGTAAGCGTACTAAACTATAATCTGCTAAAGATTAATAATATATTTCCTGAGAAAACAGTCCTTTCTGTTCTATCACTCTGTGCCCGATCTGTGCCAGAAATGGGATCCTACGCTACTTGTGGGAGCTAACTTTTTCGGCTTTAGATTTAAACTTAAATCTAGTCTCATGTTTTCCTTTCGTGCTAAAATGATGGTATATAATGCATAGTCTAATGAAAGAAACAACTAAAATGCAGATAAACATGGTTTAATCACAATTTGCTGGACTAATCTGAGTAGGGTTGCCAACTCCCTGAAAAAAAGGAAATTTACTGAAAAATACGAAATTATGGTGCGTAACTTTTCGTACGATTTCATATGAACTCATAATGAGAATACACTGGCAAACGGGTGTAATATTTAGGAACTCCAAAAAAGTTAAAAAGGTTAAAAAACAATCCACTGGACTTTCTTTTCCGAGTTTGAAGACGTTTCGCTTCCCAACCAGAATATTTAGGAACATAATAATAATTTGGGAAACTTTAAATATGTTATTATCCTGTTGTGTGTAACCTCCCAGTCCTGTTTATGTTTTCCACTTCTGTTTAAACAATCGAATAAATATTGTATTTTGTGTCCAAAGTATTTGATCATAATTGACAAATCGTTTTAGGAATAATCTAATTCAATTCAAAACTGTTCAATTTATTTTTATAGCCCAAATTCACAACAAATATAATCTCAAGGCACTTTACAGATCAAATTCAACCAGATTATACGTATGATTATGTATAATTATGAAGAAATAAGCACTTTTCAAGTACAAGTCGCTATTAACCCTATATTGGACAAGTCCCTCAGTGAGTTCTAGAAGTACAACATCTATATCCAGACATTCAGCAAAGATCCTGCTAAATGGCTCTACATATTATTTTGGCATTTAACCAATTAGATGAGCCCTTAAATGATCTATTACCTACTGTAAATTAATTTTGGGAAAAAAAGTGAACAAAAAAAGCTAAAAAAACTAATTGAAAAGTTAAAAAGTAAAGTTAATAAGCCTAGTTAACAATTATATTTATGTTTATAAACTAAAATGTAAGTACCAGTAGCAGCATGAATGCCTCTTAGGTTAAGTTGTACCAAAAAAAAAAAAGATTTTTTTTTCACTCTCATAGTGTTTTTCATTCATTTCTTATAGAAGCACTCCTGTTACTTTTTCTTAATATATTCAGGTAAGGTGGCGTTTCTTGTCATTACATTGACATTAATTTCTGCCATCAAAATATCCAGATTTTTTAAATATTCCTAAGGTCTTGTTTTGATTTCAAAAGTATTTCACTCAATGCCATATAAATGGTTAATTTAGTAACTTAGTAAATTGGTTCCTTTGAATACTTTTAAGCTGAGAATTAGATGTTTTGAGTTGGACTCCCTCACATGTCAATATTTTAATTGAAATTTTTATTGTAAGTGCATATTTGGCTTTTATGTGTGTGTCTTTGTACGTATGTAACGATGTGATGTAATTTTGATGCCTATCACGGCCAGGTCTCCCTTGCAAAAGAGATTTTTAATCTCAATGGGTATTACCTGGTTAAATAAAGGATCAATAAAACTAGAAAAAGCTGTTTCGGAGAAACAGCAAAGTGGGAATGCTTTTGCTGAATGAATGAAGCTTTGGCTTCGACTGTGCCAACTTTCATGTTTCTACTGAAAACTATTTGGCCACGGTGACGATGTAAATATGTGTTTTTTCTGAGTATGAGGATTTTTCTCAGAATCAGCGTTTTCCTATGCCCGAACAAGTCAGCTAAACAGCTAAACCATAATTGATATTGAAAAAATTCCTTCAATGTGAGTGCTAGAAGGATCTGAAGATGTTCTATACCAAGTTTCATGTTTGTACATCAAACTGTTAAGAAATGGGAGCGATACGAAAATATGTATCGTTCTGGATTTTGTCTGTGATTTTTGGAAAGTCTCTCATTGGATTTCTATTGGGGAAGTGTGGACTTCCTCGTGGTCTGGGCCAAACTGCAGGAAAACTGTAAATGCCACACAAATGAGGGTTACATTTCCTGAATCCTGACAAAAATGCCTACGTTTTAATGTAAAATTTATTTCAATGGAGTGAAAAATGAGGGAGTGAAAAGAATTTGTTCGGAAAAACCAGAACAGCTCAAAAGCTAGAGCACGCACTCTGACAGTTGGAGAATTCCGTCCATAGACTTCCATTATAAATCTGAAAATCGTTAAAATTTCTTTTAAAGTTTGAAGCTTCACTGAAGCAAAACTGTGAAAGTTAGCAAGAAGCTGAGTTAAACAGTAATAGCAGAAAGATACAGAAACATTTTAACTCAGCTTCTTGCTAACTTTCACAGTTT
>NW_015150511.1:1124363-1128130 GCF_000732505.1 Cyprinodon variegatus
TTAGCTGTTTAAATGATGCAACTGTATCTCTGAAATTCCAGTTTTAATCTTTCTGAATCCTTCTAGCTGTTTAGTGTGTGAGGGAGCAGCTGCCAGAATGGCCACAGTGACATGTGTGACATCTAGATGGCAATGAAAGGTCAAAGCCTGATGATTTTCTCTGAGCTCCTTGAATAGATGACACTGAGTTTTATTTATAGACGCAGTATTTCTGGACGTGATGAAGCTTTTGTCGACCAAGAAGCAGTTAACAAACTTGATGCTCCTATTTATAAACCCCAGCAGCGGATCAACACACAATTATTTGGTGTTATTAAGGAATTATTCCTTATTATCCATTGTTTTATGGGATTATCATGCAGATAGGGATCTGCAGTCGCTGCAAACATCACGTAGATCAGTGTGGACGTTTGGAGATTCACCAGAGGATGAGTTGAGAAAACAAACATGGCTAAATTAAGCCCAGGGAGCAGATCTGCTGCTGGCAGATTGAACCTTCAGTGTTCCTTCTCCTAAAAAATAAAAAAATAAAAACTCGTGTGGGGTTGAACAATTGCCGGATTTTCTCCGAATCAAATCTCTGCATATTTTCCTGTTTGGAGCAGATGTATACCAAACAGTGGTGACCCCCTAGTCTCCTTTTCAATGGGTTATGGGGGGGTGATGTGCGGCGCTTCTAGGTGGAAACTGTTGCTCCTCGATTTTAAGCACTAACCAGAATGTTAGGAATTCAATTGTGCGCAGGGATTGGGAAACCTGCAACCTGCGTGTGACTTGACCGGCCGGGTCGCATCGCCGGGGTCCCGTGGAGCATGCAGGCTGTCAAACACGCAACCAGTCCGGCTTGGATGCGCTCCTGCCTGCGCGGCCTCTGGGTTTGTGTGGAACACAAAGCGGGGGTCAAATGCGTTGCCTCTACAATAAGTTGACCTCATTCGTCTTGTTGATTATAATCTGTCATCTCTGAGAGCGCAACAAAGGATACAATCATGGTTATTCAGAGAGCGCTCTGCGGAAAAGACGCAGGAAAACAAACCCGCACATTGCGCTAAACCTTTTCACCCTGACGGAGGAGTCACCGCGGACTCTGAGAAATATATTCAACACCTTGGCTAAATGAGCTTTTATCAGCATGACCCTTTGTGCAGCGACATGCAGGGACGCAGCAGTGATTGTTGCGCTGAGCGGAGCCGCGCACCTCCGCTGACATGACGCAGGAATGTTTCCAAAGCGCCTTTCTTAGAAATAATCCCAAATTATTTTCATTTCTGCTCAATGCATGTTGTTCTTGGGAGTTAAATGAGTAATCAAACACATGCACTAATTCAAAATATGGTTAAAATTGTATTGTTTTATAAATCCGCTTCAGAATTTGCACACATTTATGTGCGTAAAACAATTAAACAGCAAAAATATGCTTAACTAAAAGCTGAAATTGTTCCTTAATTCTTAAAATCACTGAATCATTTTATTACTGCATAATAATTTCTTTTTATCAATATTTTTGCATTGATTTATACTCAATAAGCTGCTCCAAATTGTCTCATTCAAAAATAATCTTGCTTGGCTCCTTGGATCAATTAATAAATATAGATAAATAAAATGAAGCTATTGAGTTTTATTTATCATCTGGACAAGTATCTACTCACAATAATAATATTTTAATATACTAAAAATAAAAAAAGCTCAATGGATTTTTTTTACTGTACCATACTTTTTATTTATACTTGAATATTATTCTAGTGATTTCTTACTCGAGTAAAAGTTTTGGCTCTGAATACTGTGACTACCTCAAACTATTCCAAGATCAGGTAAAAATTCAGTAAATACAAAACATTTTAGTTGTTTAACTGATGCTGTAAGGATTGTTTTGTATAAATTTTATGTTGAATAAAACAGATTTGAAAAAAGTATTTCTTCTATGTGATTTTTTCTTCTTTTTTTATAATTTTTTCTAAAAAAAAAATGTTTTTGTTTTTTGCATTTTAGGCTTTAAAATACCAAAACTTGCAGATAAAGTCTATCTGACTGCATATTTTCTTAGCTTGGAATCAGATGTTATGATGCACCAATTAGCATTTGAGTAGCCTTTATTAGTAGATACTTTTTAACTGTTATTTAAATAACTTTTTTAATGACTAATATTTACTTGTGTATAATTTTGGGTACTCTAAACACCTCTGATATCAAACATGAATAAGAAGCAGCCAGTTTCTCCATTACTGTTAATAGTGCAACCGTTTTTTTTTTTTTTTGCATTTACTTAATCATATTTAATTACTTTAATACAATTGTGTTAAAGTAACTAAATATAATTAAGTAAATGCCAAAAGTAGATGCATTATTCCCTTTATATAAAGAGTCTTTCTTAGAGTTAGCATCAGAAAACATCTCCTGTGCTTCTTTAAGGGTTAACTTGTAATTAATCCATAAAAGCTGTAAAAATAAACCATTATTGTCAATCATGTTAACATGAATACTTTTTCCCAACAACCAAAGATTCACTGGCAGCAGAAACCTTCCTGATGAGGGAGAACATCTTGCTTCAGCTAGTAGCATTAGCACTGTGCCTAGATTAATTAAAACTGGATAAAAAGTTTGATTAAAAGCTTGGATTTGTTTTCCACATATAAGTTATGTAAAGTAAAGATGACTGATGTTGATAATCATTCATTCAGATGTCTGATAGTCTTTGTTTGTCAAAAAGTGAAAATGTTCTGTCAGACCAGCATAATGCACATTTATCCCTTTAGTTTATCTCTTTAGTTTTGTATGAAAAATAAACTTTAAACTACCTCCACTGGTGTGAATCCCTTTAGTCATGTACAAAAAAGCTATTTAATTACTTACCTCTAAGTGCTTTTTAAAGCACATGACCGTAAATATTTTTTATTTTTGTACATGACTAAAGGGATAAACAGCCGTTGAAGTAATTTAAAGTCTATTTTTCATACAAAACTAGACGGATATTCACAAATCTGACATCTTGCGGGTATTGACTAGGGCGGAGGTCTTCAACAGGGGGTCCGCGACCCCTAGGGAGTCCACGGTGGTACTGCATGGGGGGTCACGAAAGTTTTGGTTGTTTAGACTTTTTTGTCTTTAAATCCACATTAACATGAATTGAACACACTGTAGTAAACAGATAAATGGAGGCAGAGGAGCTCTTTCAAGCTGGGCACCGTTTCATTCACAACACCTGTCCCATTAACCAGGAACGAGAAATACTTTAATAATCCCAGGGAGAAAATACTTTAGTTACATTACTCCATCTGTAATAGTGACACTTTTTCATACAATATATATAATTGGGGGGTCCTTGGCCTGGAAAACGTTGAAGACCCCTGGACTAGGAGTATGCTGGTCTGATGGGGTATGCTCATCTGACACAACACCGGTAAGACAGATTTAGCTAATTGTTGCTTTTAAAAACCAAATCAAACTGCAAATGTTTTCATCTTTAGGCCATAATATTAGCAATTCCGAAACTACTGAACATATAAAAGACACGTTGGCTGTTCTTGTTGTTTTTATTTTTGCTTCGCTAAAGAATTTGGGGTATTGATTTAGGGTTTAGCCAACTTAGCACCTATTAGCTAAATGAAACCAAACTGACGGCTTAGTTAAAAACTCCTGATGTTCGCTTCATTCTTAAAGGAATAGTACACCCAAAACATTATTAGCCTTCATTTTCTACTCACCCCCATGCTGAACAACACTCTGGAGTACTTTTTTGATATCTCAAATGCATCTGGAGATCTGGGAGG
>NW_015150511.1:1128717-1136076 GCF_000732505.1 Cyprinodon variegatus
CCTCCCAGATCTCCAGATGCATTTGAGATATCAAAAAAGTACTCCAGAGTGTTGTTCAGCATGGGGGTGAGTAGAAAATGAAGGCTAATCATGTTTTGGGTTAACTATTCCTTTAACAGACTGATCAGATGCATTGATAGGCTGCAGTTACCATCATCATCCAGCATGTTTAATGCTGAGCCACTCTGCTTAGAAGATGGTAAAACACAAAAAAACATAAGTTCTGGTGGAATTCTAGGCTAATATGTCTTTATGTCCGATGAATTTAAATTTCCTCAGACACAGTCAGCAACTAGTGTCTGATCAGGTGTTATTATTGAGGATGTCTTCGGTTTAATGCAAACTTCCTACAATATTAGCTCCACCTACTACAGCTAAGGGAGCTATTACTGATAGTAATGATGTCACAAACACTCATTTAAAAAGTCTCCCTTTATCTTTATCAAGCAGATCCAACATGGTCAGTTAAATTCTGTCAACATCTTTTCAAAATAAACTAAAGCAGTGGTTTCAAAAGTCCTCACATATGTAATTAAAAATAAAGTACGTAAAAGGACTTAAGCAAAAGTCAAAAAAGTACCAAATAAAGATTATGTTTTTGCCTTAAAATTTAAGTAAAAGTAAATAAAAGTACAAAATTCAAATTATGGTTTTTCCTTAAAAGATAAATAACTTTTAACCACTTTGTTTCCTTTATTTATTATTTTTTTTATGAGTAGTTAATGAGCGGATGAATACTTTTAGAGCTCTGGTTCATACAACATGAAGTTGCATTTTGCATTAAAAGTGAAATAAAAGTTAAAATGTAAATTTAAAATCTAACAAAGGTGGAATGGAGGAGAATGTCTCTCATCTAAGGGTCTGATTTTGTCTTTAACTTTGACCCCTTCAGCGTTTTTCTGTAAACTGGAGCTCCAACTGAACTGATTCTCTTTGCACGTTTAATTTCCCCCCTTTTGTTGCAGCTGTTACGTCTTTATCAGCATCTACAGAAGCAAGCAGACAGATTGGAGAAATAAAGGAGTATAAAAGGACAGATATTTGTTTAAATGTAGGGAGTAAAAGTAAGAAGGTCCTCAGAAGAATAAATACTCAAATTAAGTATAAATACCAAATAAAGCTTCTAATTAGTTACTTGTAACCTGTGTAAATAAGCATCGTTAACCTCTAACCATTACTTTTACTAACAGCATATAGTTTTTAATGGCTGCCATGCAGAATAATAATAATAATACCTTTACTTCAGGCATACAGCTGCTCCAGAAATCTATTTTTTGCAGTAGTAGTACTTTGCCATTTTTGCTCTGACTTTTATTAATATTCTTGTGAGTGTCTCTGCTTTTACTTGAGTAAAATATCTGGTTACTTTAGCCACTCAAAGTAACTTTAGCTCTTTAGAGATCAGGGAAAATATTGCAGCTGGAAGTTTTTTTATCTTTTCCTGCATTTATTTACTTTTATTGGTATTATAAGTTAACGTTAAAAATTGTTTGGGAAAAGTCTTAATTGCCTGAATTTATTATTTCATAATCATGTTATTTGTTGGTATATTTCTGTATTTAATTACTTTGAGTCAGTACTTTACTGTCCACTTTACCAAGTGCAAGTTTTTACTTTTACTTAAATAGTTTCTGAAAAAAAAAAAAAATAATAATAATGCAACCATTTTTGGTATTTCATCATATTCAATTACTGTAACACAATTTTTTTATGTCCTACCATGATAACATGAAAAAATGTGTTAAAGTAACTAAATATGATTAAATAAATGTAAAAAATGACTACTTTATTCCTTTACTTGAGTAAAACGTAATGTTAAATTGGTGCTGCTCTCTATCCACCTCTGCTAACCCATAATACCTGCAAAAACTGTTTTTATCACAGCATAGCTTCATTCTAGAGCAAACTGAGCAGTTTATCGTAAAAAAAAAAATAGAAAATCTTCAAATGTCTGTCTTAAATTGTTCAAATTTCTGTTATTTATGTGTTTATTTGAGATATTTTAAAGAATAAGGTACAGATTTAGATGTGAGGACTGTAAGATCAACCATAAAAGAAGAGAATCTTCTGCCATCATGAACCAATGCTGACCTTGTCTGTCTCAGGGCCCCATAATGCAGGCCCATTGTTCTGCATTGACTGGGAACCTCTGTGCTTCTGCTCACCTGCTCCATGAACCTCCGCTCTCCTGTACGGCTGAGCGCACGTGCGTCCATATTTGTCTCCGAGTTTCACAGACATGCGCAGTAGACTGTTAGGAAAAAAGGCCCCGACGGCAAAGCTGCAGAAATGAGTATTTACTGACAGATTATGGCTGATCAGATTTAGACTTTCCTATTTTTGCCTAAATAAAACAGAAATAATAAAAATGACCTTTACCTTCTCGCTGAAATATAATTTTTTCTACAACACCTCTCTATTTGTTATTTTTTTCAGGGAGCTTGTTTGGAATACTCTCACCTTTCAAACGCGCCCTTATCACGTTATTGTTTACAAAACATTAATGTGAGGAAGCGGAGAAAGTACACAGCTACATTTCAGGCTCGGTTCAGCGCTCCTGTCCTGCGCGCAAAGGAGGATGGAGACGCGTCCGGGTTCCTGCGCCATGACGCGGCGGCGGTCAGACCTCTGCGCGCTCACGCCTTATGCTCTCACTCTTTTTACTTGGAGTTCTAGAAAAAAAAATTATTATAAATATAAATATGCATAAATAAATAAATAAATAAAGTTTGAGTTTGATCACGTCAGCGTCGGAAGGAGAATAATTTAGGAAGAACACTAACATAAAAATGACACAATTTATTCAACAACTGACATTATTACATGTAACTTTCTGTGCTCCAATTAACTGGGATACTTCCAATCATGAATTACTATTTATTTTTTAATTTTCAGCCAGAAACAAACTGCGGGAAGCAAAACTGAACCCACTTGTGTCAGATCACTATTTTAACTCCATTAAACTTTATTTTTCATATCCAACAAGTTAAAACTCACATTTTCTCACTAATATGTTTCATTATTAAGAGTTTAGAATATTATCCAGACATCCAACTGATGCAAGCGCCCATCTATGGAGTCCTATGCAGCTGATTTCCTTTTTTTTTTTGCTGCATTTTAAAACTCAAATGAAGTAATAATCTCTGTTATAAATGAACATCACAGCCAAAAAAGACGGAAAACTAAAAAGCCACGCGGCCTGTTACTCAACCAAAGGGTTTTCTGCGGTTATTAACTCTGTAAAAACACATGTATCCGCTCCCCACTCGTGTTCTCTGCAGCACAAAGCCCGTTCTGTGGTCGTGGGTGTGTAGTTTTTTTGTTTTCTCGCAGGATGATGAGCTGGTGTTTGACAGCAGCTGGTGGAGAAGAAGGATCGGATGGAGGTGAACGCGCGGATTCATCTCCTGCTGCCCGTTGGGTCCCTGTTGGAATGAGAGCTGCTTTATGTTTGGAAAGTTTTCCGCGCAGAGAACTTGGTTTGGTTTGAGGTGTCAGGATGCGCTGATGCGCGTTAAACAGGCAATAAGTGAGTGATGATTTTTAAAGAACGAGCCGTCAAACGCAGCATGAAGAACTCAAACTGTTTCTATTATGGAGCAGATTGCTTACAGGAATATTTCATTTACTGACTGTTGATTGGTTTAGTGAAATACGTTTACTAATAAACACTAAAATATACATTATCACAATTGTTATTATATTGGTGTTGGTAAATTCTCACTAAAAAAATATTAATGTGTCTTTTCCATCTACTTAAACATATTTATGTCCTAATCTGCTAACATGAAACAATTATAAGAAAAAGTAACTAAAAAGTAACTAAAGTAGATGCAAAGGATCCATTAAATATATATTTTTTTGTATCCGTAGTATTTTTTTTACTATCAAGGTTGCTTATCATTATATATTTTATTTTTGAATTATCCTATTAAGTTGACTTTTTTATGGAACTGTACATTTTAAATTAAGTGATGGCAGCGATTTAATGCTTTTATAGTTTTTATATTTATTAGTAGAAGTAGCAGTATGTCGGTTATCTGATCAGAAATGGAAATTATGATCTTATTCATAAGCAGAGCTGACAAAATATAATTTTTTTTTTTTGTAATCAAATCTCCATAAGTCAATTTTTTAAATATAAATTTCATGCGCGTCTCATTAAGCGCCAGGAAATTTAAACAAATCGGCTCCTTGTACTTTTTTTCAGCTTCGACTAAAGTACAATAAAATATAAAATAAATAATGTAAAACAAACAGCATTTATATTTCATACAAGATGGAAAATAATGTTTTGTCGCATTATCAATAAAGAGGCTCAAAATTAATATGTTACTTAACTTAACTGTACGCTGCAAAAAATCTCAATAAGTGATTTATTTCTTAAAATTAGTGCATTTTTTCTTGAATTAAGGACGTAAGTGAGACACTGGAACTAATGGAACAAGACAATTTATATTTAAAATAAAAAAACAACAACTATATTGTCTTATTACAAGTTTATATTAACTAATTATCGTATTTTAAGAATAAAAACACTAATTCCATTGGCAAATCATCTTATTTACCTGCTCAAATTAAAGGTAAATGCACTTTTTTTTGTAAATTTTTAGATAGTTTTTGCAGTGTATTATAAAGTGGATGAATTAATGTAAACTTAACCATTTATCCATATTGCAACCTCTATATATGTTTTTGGAAATTAGTCTTTTAATTTTCGCCTAAATTCTTTCCTGCACCGCAGCTGCTTTAATTTTTATTTCCGTCTCAAACAACAGTGTCTGCTAAGCCACGTAAAGTGGGTTCAGTCCACAGTGGTTCTCGTAGCCTATGAAGCATAGAACAGACTAATTCACCACCGCTGGATTATTTTAAGAAATACAAGTTTATTAAAAAATTCACAAACCTAGAAAAAAAAAAAAAAAAAACAGGGCAAAGTGCTAATTAAGATGTAACATGGCCCCAACATGAATGAGACATATCTAATCACATTTATAAAAACAAATAATAATTAAAAAGATTAACAAAACCTGGCACTGACTAGAATTTACATCTTTACAAACATAAGTCAGAGATTTAAAAAGCCCTGAACTGGATTTTTTTATTTTATTTTATTTTGACGCGTCTTGGTTATTTTCCCCCCAAAAAAACCTTTCTAAAGCCCAGAAGTTTTGGACTGTGCAGGCATTTCTCTGTGCTGCTTATTTTAGGTCAAAACGGACCCTGCTCTAATTACAGATTCAAGCCTTGGTTTAGAAAAAAAACATCTTAGATCATCTCATCAGGAAACACTCGGTGTGAAGCCGTGCGTAAAAGTTAGAGAACTTTTTACGCATACCAAAAAAAAGAAAAGAAAAAGAAAGGGGAAGTTAGCTGCAGGTGGGGATGTGTCAGCATGTCCGCAACAAAAAAAGAAAAAAAGGTTTTCATGTCACAGTTAGGAGAGAATGAAGTTGTGACCACCAGTCCGAGGCTTGTGCTACCTGACGGAGGCCGATCCCTTCCATTTTGTGACGCGCTCTCGTATTTCTCCATCAGTTGGACCCAAGCAGCTCACCAGCGCGGCCTCTTAAAAATAATAATAAAAAAAAGAAAGAAAATACTGTTGGTTCTGTTTTGAAATCACAGGAATCA
Organism: Cyprinodon variegatus; assembly: GCF_000732505.1. Taxonomy (NCBI): domain Eukaryota; kingdom Metazoa; phylum Chordata; class Actinopteri; order Cyprinodontiformes; family Cyprinodontidae; genus Cyprinodon; species Cyprinodon variegatus. The sequence goes on from NW_015150511.1 coordinate 1,134,352, forward strand.
ACTCTCACAGTCTTCATTTGTACAGAGGACAGTCCCAGAGAGTTTAAATATCAATCCTCGTGTGTAACGCCGAGTGTTTGGTCTCGTGTTCCCAGTAAGAGCAGTGCATCATGGAGAGATCCGCGGGCTGCCGGGAGCAGGCGAACTGCAGCCCGGCTCCGTTACTGGAGGAGACCGGAGGAGGGGCCGCCGTGGCCGGGCTCAGCTGCTGCGCATGATGCGGGTGGTGGTGGTGGCTCATGCCGTTGTAAGAGTTCACCATGCTGGGCAGCGCCATGCTCTGCACCCGGGAGTAGGGGTTGTAGGATGAGGGGGCCGTCAGCCCCTTTACGTTCACCGGACTGACGTTGCCGCCGGCCATCTGACAGGACGTGTAGGACATCGGGGTGGGCGGCTGGCCTAACGACCAGGAGTTGTTCATGAAGCTGGACTGCAGGTACTTGGGTGGAGTCAGGTAGCCGTAGCCGTCCCCTCCGAACAGGGCCTTCCCCGGCTGGAAGTGAGCTGGCGGGGGTCTGAAAGGCCGCTTCATCCTGCGCCGCCTCCTGTAGTTCCCCTTCTCGAACATGTCCTCGCAGGCCGGGTCCAGGGTCCAGTAGTTCCCCTTCCTCTCGCCGCCACCCTCCCTGGGAACCTTGATGAAGCACTCGTTGAGACTCAGGTTGTGCCTGATGCTGTTCTGCCAGCCTTTCTTGTTTTTCTCATAAAACGGGAACTTGCTGATGATATACTGGTAGATACCGGACAGCGTGAGGCGCTTCTCTGCGCTCTCCCGGATGGCCATGGCGATGAGAGCGACGTAGGAGTAGGGCGGTTTCTGGGACGGATCCGGCTTCTCCGCCGCCTTGTCCTGGTCCGGCTCCTCTTTGGGTCGCTCCTTCTCCTTGGTGGTGTTGGTGTCATGGATCATTAAGGCCATTTGGTCCTCCTCCGGACTTTGGTAAGTGGCCATCATTGCGCACACCAACGCAAATGAACCCAGTCCGACGTTCTGTTGTTTTGTTTTTTTAAACAGAACTTCTGCGCAGAAAAGCGTATTTTTGGAGTTGAAAGCGCAAAGACAAAACCTTCAGTTTGCATCAAAGCTCCTTGTTTCTCCCTCTGTTAATAGTTGTGGACTGAACTCAAAAGGCGAAACCCAGGTTGTGGTTTGGAAGCAACAAGCCCAGCCCCTCCATGGGCTCATTTTGATCCAATGTTCTCTGCGGAGCGACGTAGCGCTCTGTGATTTGCGCCTGGACTCGTTTCCCGCCTCCTGTAGTCACAGTCAATGAAAATATAATAAGCCCCTCAGCACAACCTTAAAATGTTGGTGTATTAGTCAAAACAGAATAACATGGATTAAAAACTAAGTGCATCCAAACAAAGAGAGGAATAATAAAAACAGCCAGTAAGCCAAAGATTGTTACAATGAAAGCATGTTAGAGTTGATTGTCAGATTTAACTGTTTGTTTGGGTTATATGATGACCTGAATATACATCATTAAATATTCAACAAACTGTGTTTTGTACTGATAAAGCCTTTGAATTTTATGTTTTTTTCCCCTCAATATCTGTTATGCAACATCAACTCACTTTTAACCAAATGTTTACTAAAGCAGGGGAGCCCAAACATAACAATGCAACTCACTGATGACCCCCTAAAATAATGAAATACTTCACTCTATATTAATATTTACATTTAAAGTCAATTAGTGTTATGAATTTAAATACCAACTATATAAA
>NW_015150511.1:1136732-1142428 GCF_000732505.1 Cyprinodon variegatus
TAGGAAGGAGAACTCAGGGTGAAAAAGTTCAGCCTGCAGGTTTGAGGGAATCTTTATGAAATAAAAAACATTCAATAATTTCTGCACCTAAAACAAAATCCCATAAACCATCAAAATGAAATCTGTTCTCAACTTTATATAGTTGGTATTTAAATTCATAACACAACATATCTTTAAATGTAAATATCTAGTTTACTGCACGCGCATGCTGTAAGTTTAGGATTTGTTACCAAAATAAAATCTCTGTAGAACCAGACCTCCATCTCTGTGAGATATGGGTTTAAAAGTCTCACATCTAGACATAAATTATGGCCAAATTAGAACATTAATAGTTATTCTCAACCGGTTGCATGCAAATGTTGCAAACCTTTTCTTGTTCACAGTTTCATAATAATAATTAAAAAAAAACTTGGACAAAGCGCAGCTTAATTAGCCCACAGTGCGTGGAGAGATATCCATTTCTGCGACCACCCATGAGGCCCCCCCCCATCGGCTGTGTATTTCCGTGCGCCAGTGGAAGAGAACAGCGCTGGCATGTGTGTCATCAGCCTGCAGCCAGTCTGCAGCCTGGGCAGCAGCAGCTGGGCCAACCGTCTCTCATCAGGCTGTTATACCGCCTCACAGCACCGAGGGCCATGCTTCTTTTTTTAAAACTCTTGTTTAAGTTGCAGAGTATTTCCCGATCATCTCAACACCATCATTAATGCCTCTGTTTAGTAAGCATGTGCCTCAAAATATGACATCATTCAATAAGTTGGGCTAAATGACCCATCATCCAGAAAAAAATGCAACATTTTCATTCATTCAGGACCTTTTTTTCTGATTATTAAATATAAAAATATGCTGTAGGTTTGTAAAGTGAGTTTTAATCAGTGACACCACATATTGCATATCTATTTATACATTTCTTTAATAATGTAAATGGAAAAAAAGATCAATTGAAACGATCATAAATTAGAAAATAGGATAAATGAATGAAAGGGCGGAACTTTACTTCTCTTCTTTACTCTATTATGTCTGCAGGTCTGATGTGTTCTAAGGAGATTTTTTAGCTTTTATTTTGTTTGTTTTTTTATTTATTTATTTATTTATTTGCAGACAATCCGCTTCTGGCTGACAAGAAACAAAGGAATCACAAAAAAAAGCCTTACTAAAGGGGAAACCAAACACCAAAAGTTAGATAAAGAAATAAAAATAATAAATGCACAAGCAAATAATGAAATAAAAAAGAATGAAAGAAGAAATAAAAATATGCGAATAAAAGTGACGTAAATATCACTAAATGAACATATAGCCTATAAATAAAAAAATAAACATGATAACAAACAAATGATCTGATTATGACTGAATAAATAAATGTTGTTAAGTAATAAAATATAACGAGTGACAGATATGAATAAATACTGATTCGTTAACTATAATCCAGGATTATAAAATAAATTGTAACTATTTATAAGCAGTTAAATAAAATGTGTTCACATTATAATGAACAGTTTTATAGGCAGTTATTTTTTTCAGGTAGTCTGATGGAGATCTGACAGACTGACATTCATCACATCTTTCAAACCTTTATTTGATGTTTACGACACCTTTACGACACTCAGCGTAACTGTTTGATCTTCTCTATAAGCTGTTTTTTGTTTTTTCTCGCGGTATTTCAGAAGTCCTGCTCATCTGATCTGAAACTGGAACCTTCCAGTGTTTGCGCTGCGGCATGCACGCGCCCCACGTCACAACAACGACGTAAACAGATCGACAATCCGTAAACAAAACCCGGACCCTGAAACTTGAACTGACTGCAGGCCTCAGAGGCGCTCAGGAATGCCCCTCTTTAAAAGTAAAAGTGTTTTCTTTGGAAAAACAGACAAATGCATTAAAATAAAACAAATAGAATAAAAACTGTTCCCGGTTTTCAACTAACATTTACGGAAGAGGATTAAGGCCACTGAAAAAAAAGTTAACTGATTTTAAAATTTTATTTCAGTTTAACATATACTATTAACATATACTATTACAATAAACTATACTGAAAAAAAACAAAACAAAAAAAAAAAACAGAAAAAACAGTTAAAATAAAAAATCAACCAACAATGAAATGAAATGTATTTTTTTAGAAAGATGCATTGTTTTTGTTTTTTAATATCCTTGTTAAATAAAGTTTGTGAAGTGATTTTATTTGTCCTGCAATAAACCCCAGTTAAGCCAATATCAGTCTGTTTTCATCTTGAATAAATAAACATCCTTTATTCTTCAGCTTTTGTTTCAATGCTCCCAAATAAACACCTTTATAATAATAATAATATGAATAAAATAATAAATATGTAAATAAGAAAGTAGTTAAAAAGAAATAATAAAAGCTGCTCTGAATCAATGCAGCAGAAACGTTTAGTTTTTGTCTGCAATAAAAATAGTCTAACTAAAAACGATTTTATGTGAAAAAACATATTTTAAAGCCCATTCTGAGTGCAGTGTTTTGTTTTTCTTTTCTTTCAGGTCTCATACTGTCAGATTTTTTTTTATTATTATCATTTAAACTGTTCTGAATTTCAAGGAATGCTCACATTTCTGCAAACATGGCGGCATTTCTCCCACTTTAAATGCAATTGATTTATTTAATATTTGAAGCTTCACAAAATGAGCAAACATGTTCCAGTCCGCATTTTATGTGGCGGAGGCCTAAAAACAGGCGACACCGAGCTGAGGGACCATCAACCGTGGAATAAATGCGTTTCAAAGAGTGGAATTCCTGTTGCCACGAACTTCCTGCCCCCGTGGATCCACGAGAAGGATGTTTATGGCTGCGCGTGCGGGTGGAATGCGGCAGACGGATCCGCTGGGTCAGGTCGGGACCGGTGAACACCCACTGAGAGGCACAGGCTCCATTCACCCAGAAAACAACATTTACTGCTAGAATCAGGCAAAAATATATAAATCTGTTGTTTTTTTTTTTAAAATAAATTCAATTTAAATTAATGAAATGATCAAAAACTGCTACCAGGTTTTATGTTCAAATTAATATCTATTTATGTGGCTTAAGATCTCCTTAGAAATATGTAGGCCTAAACATTTACAAAATAAGTTTGCATTGTTATTATTGCATTTAAAGTGTATATATATAATCATTTATTCAAGCTGCAAATGCATTTCCACACTAAAGTGTTAAATTCTTGCCATATTTTAAAAGACTCACATATAAAACAAATAATTTTACAAGAATAAAAATCAGCTAAATAAACAGGAAGTGAGTATGTAAAAGGATGATTATGAAGTGACGCGATGATTGAAGATGTGGAGGAATAAAGTCTTATTGTGTGTTATTTCTTGTAAGTTTGCCTGACAGCTGCGGAGACCAGGACGGCTCTCTGGGTCCAATCCAGCAGCCTAGTCTCTGGATCATTTGCATCTCGGGCGCCTGCACAATCATAAACATCAACAACACGTTTGCTGCAGCTCACTGGAACCTTTATGAGGCCTTGGAACGAGATGAGAAAAGGGGGAGATGATGGGAGGAGAAGAGGAAGAAGAAGAAGGATGAACCCTTAGCTCTCACGCACACTGTCCCTAACATGTTCTCACAGATACAATAAATAAACACTGACCAGATCCCAGTTCCACTTCCAACCCTGTCCTGTCTGCAACTTTGCACATGCATGCTTGCTTTATCATCAATATGGAGTATGTCTCAGCTGCTAGAGGGACACTTCTTCACTTTGTACGGTGCATCCCCTCCTTCAAGCATACAAATCATATCCGAATGCATGCACTTCTCCTCCTGTTGCTTTTATTAGCTTCTCTACATTTTTTTAGTCACTCCTGCCTGGTATGTTTACATTTCTTATCACCCTCAGGAAGCATATATAAAGCTTTATGGCCTTGCTGAATAGGTCCTGTGACATGCTCATAATCCATCAAAAGGCAAATTATCATGCAAAAACTACGGAGTAAATCTGATAAGGAGCTTGAATCAGAAAATCAGAAAATATTGCAAATGAGAAGTAAAAGCAGGGAAGTAGAGAATAGGAGGTGATTAGAAAGGTAAAAGTAGAGGAGAGAGGGGAGTGACTGTAACCTTCGCTCAGAGGTGAAGCGCTGCAGCCTCCTGCCAACAAGCTTCTCTTTGAGGTTTTTCTGAACGTCTGCCAGAGCTGAAATGATTACCAGGAGCTGAAGTGTGCGTGTTCAAGCCAGCGGATCCGAGCATGCATATGGCGGACAAAGTAAGGGATAAGAAAAAGAGTTGAAATAAGACGGGTCAGGCAGTGAGAGAAAGTAAAAGCTTCACCAAACAGAATAATTTCCCCTCAATGAGAATAAACTTCCTAAAAACAGAAAGGCCAAACAAATCTAAGCCCAGGAACAGCTTGGCACTGCTAAACGCCTGCATCCCTACCACAAGCTAATCCCAAACCCCTTCAGCTTCATCCCAGCTGGAGATTAGATTTCATGACGCATCAAAACAAGTCACTTCGTTAGAGGTAATTACACAGGTAGCCTACCTCCTTAGGCAAACAAACATGGCTGCCAGCTGACACCCCGAAGACGGATCAAAGTCAGAGTCTGAGAAGCGAGCAGGTTGAAGATGTTCAGAGCTCTAACAGACTCTTTGTTTCAGATCAAACTCAGGAGTCGACTTCCATCCTTCGTCGGCTCAGAGATGAAAATCTGTAGATGAAAGATTCACAGAAATCGGAGGTAAACAACCCGACCTTTATAGTTGAGCTGAGTAGAATGGCGTCGCATTAATGGTGCAGAACAGCCAGAGACCTACTGTTAAAAAATGGGCAGCTCGTCTCTGGTGGTCCGTACATCAACCAGGCTGGATGGGAAGATCCGGTACCTGTCACTGTGACTAATGACAACTCTGCAATAATGGGTCTATATGTGTCATGTAGCATGTCAAAACTTGTCAAATATTCAGATTTCTTTCAGCAAGCTTTTCTCTCAAACTATTTCTCTAAATAGAGACGCATCATTTGTACGATTGATTTTTCTTTCAGGCCTTATTCCTCTAGCTAACCGTTGGTACAGTTGAAGTACTTCTGCTCTTTCAGTTTCTCTTTTTATGCCTTGCAACCTCTCTTTGAACCCTGCCCTTGCCAAGGCAACCAGGCAAGGTTATTCAAGCTTTGCTCAAAGCGACAGCCTACCCATGCTCTATAAAGCAGCGCCTATGTGGGTAGCAGCGAATAAAGGTGTGAGATGTTATCTCGCCGCCACATGGACAGTGAGAAACGGGGAGCCTGGGAGTTCTGTGAGCACCAGCTGTTCTTTGAGGCTTTACTACCTGTTTTCCTCGTCACTCTCATCACGGTTTTGTGTCGCTCTTGTGTATCTTTATCTCTTCATCGTCTCATTACTGATAAAAAAAAATGACATAAAAAAAGATACAGCTGAGGGTCCAAACAATGTCGCTCTGCTAAATGGCTGTTGTGCTCGGTTGTGACAGCAGCACCGTTGCGTGAGAAGGCCGTTTAATGTATAAATGCATAGAGTGGCCAGAAAAACATCAACCAGTGAAGATATTGGATATAAAGTCCACCATGACTCCATCCTGAACAGAAATATCAGCTGTGCTGCTGCCATCAACACCTTTGTTTCTAGATGTTGGAGCTTGGCCTGTTTTCCAGTGTAGTCCTGTTTCTCTGACTGTGACTAACTGATTAATCTATCTCTGTTACAGGGATATGTACCAAAGG
>NW_015150511.1:1144845-1146613 GCF_000732505.1 Cyprinodon variegatus
TATCTATCTATCTATCTATCTATCTATCTATCTTTGATGTCACATGAATGTAGGAGCTGACAACAAAGAACAATAACAATCCTTCATTTATTCATGTTATTTTACATACGTTTACTAGTTCAGACACCATATCGCTTTATTGACAGTTATCTTACCCCATTTTATAAGATGCAGGTTTGGAATAATTGAGGCATTAAATCTATATCCTTTAAAATCCGACATTTTTGTGTCATTACAAAATCTGGCGAGAAAAGCAACCATTTTGAAAACCCACTACCCACATATCGTGTATGGTTGTTATTTCAGTCGGTTCCTTACAGACGGACGTTTGAAGCCACTGTCGCTAACCTCACACAGATGCAATAAACAGCCTTCGGTGATGATATCTGGGAACCACATCTGCCACCAAAAACTGTGTGTCTTAGCCAGCGGTGTCACCCTCTGCCGGATCTGCTTACAGACAACGAACCGCAAGAACCTCTCTAATTCCAGCTCTCCTGCTTCTGCTTTGACCACAATAACAAACAGGAAATCCATTCAATGGGAGGCACACGCACACGGACACAAAATCACCTCATGATGGAAAAGAAATGCGAGAAAACTGACGGTGGAATAAGAGCGGCAGAAGAGCGAGTTTAAGACTCCAGCTGCAAAAACTCCTCTAGATAGTTTATTGAAATAATATTGGGTATTTAAAAATATTTATCCTGCATCTGTTTCCTAATATAGCAACTATATTAAAGAATCACCCCCAACCAGAGGGAAAGTGTTCAGCTTTCAGGGCTTCTAGTCTTACAAGGTGAGATCCATCACTGTTTGATTCAGAGTGATGGAAGAAAGAGGAGGATTAAGAGAGGAGAACATGCCCTAGAGAGAACAGAGCAGGGCCAGGGCAGAGCAGGGGGGATAAAAGGAGGGAGAGAGGGCTTCCTTTGGTGCTTTTTCCCCCCCGAGGGCAAAAAGAGGAGGAGAAAGGCTGCTCCCCTGACAGATCTGAAGATGTCCTGTTTTGCTTTCGCTCAGCTCTCCCTCTTCCTGCAGGAAGCAGCATCATGCTGGGCACCAAAGTCTTGGCAAGCCTCAGCCGTCGAGGTCTGGTACTGATGTGCGCCGCAGTCCACAGAGGTAATGTGTTGCTAATAGGTCGACAGACAGATGTGCAACAAGTCAGAAGTGATTGGCGTGAGAAGTAAAAAAAAAAAAAGGCCTGCAAGTAAGCTGAAAATGTTCACTCAAATGGATCCCAAAGCAGCAGCTAAAACGCAGAGAACCAAACGTTCTTTTTGAAAAATACGGGTACTTTTTCACATTAGATCCCAGTCAGAACAGAATTCGTCTTCCCATCAGCTTGTTAAAACCATGCTTAGGGTACGGTGGACGGTTGAATAATTAATTAAAGAACCAGTTCTACTGTTTAAATCAAGAGTTTATCCTTTCGAGAGTTGATGTGGTGTTTGGAGAAAATTAAAGACTTATACACAATCGGTTCAGACTGAATGATGTCATTTGATTTAGTCACAAATATCAGATCCAAAGGAAACATTTTACACGTTTTCAACTTAACCCCTAGAACCCTACGGACCCACCGGTGGGTCCAGCTGCTACGTGAACTCGTAATTTTAACAAACCCCCAGTATTGATGTAAAAAACACATTTGGCACAGTTTGGTGACACTTTTGGATAAATGTGCCAAAATGGCCTCTCTGCCTAAGAAATTTCTCACTAATACCATTCTAAAATAAATATGATTCATCTGATTGAGTCCAAA
>NW_015150511.1:1147924-1151667 GCF_000732505.1 Cyprinodon variegatus
ACTATCCCATTCTACAGTATTTATTAGTTCAACCTCTAATGTTATGTTAGCTCTGCTTTTTCTCATAGTAGCTTCACCTATTCTGTTCCTGTTTTGCTGTGATACCGTCCTGGAGAGAAATATCAGCTGTGCTGCTGCCATCAACACCTTTGTTTACAGATGGTGGAGCTTGGCCTGTTTTTCAGTGTAGTCCTGTTTCTCTGACTGTGACTAACTGGATGTGCTCTCTTCATCCTCTGACATGGGAGCTGGCTCCGAGCTCGTCTGCCTGCCTGTGTGTTTCCTGGACGGGGTCTTCTGTGTCCTTGAACCCTAGTCTGCCTCGGCAGAAGGACAATCCCACGGAATCTGGTTCTGCTGGAGGTTCTTCTTCCTGTTAAAATGAGTCAATACAATCAGCTGGTTTTCCTTAGATAGAAAACTTTAAACCAATCTGACTGGATGATCTGGTTGAATTCTAGAATTGAATTGAAATGATGATGCATCAGTAGGAATAGTAGGTTGAAGTCATGTGAGATGGAGCTCAGGTGTTGCCAGGCCTTAGTAGTTCCGTGACGGAGCTGAGAAATTGCTTTAGGGACACATTTCTCAGATTAACACAAAAAATAAAGCAAAACGAGGGTCAACATTGGTCAACCAGGTGACAACAACAGGTGAGTAAAATACTTGGACCTGGCAACAAGCTGGGAAACACAACTGAAAATTTCCTTAATGTAGTTGCGCTTTGCTTTATGTAGTTTAGTTTTTATTAATGTAGTTGCGCTTTGCTTTATTTAGTTGCGATTTCCTTAATGTAGTTGCGCTTTTAGATTTGTAGTTGCAGTTTGCACTTCAGGGCCACCGTAATTAAGAGTGTTTTTCCAACTCCTTCCCAGTGTTAACTGTTTAACACTTTCAGAAGTGTTACTTTAAATTGATCTAGTGCAAACCAATAAAGACTCTTTAAAAGTGTTTCATTTAGTTCCCTAAATGTAAAACTTGACTTTTTTTTTTCTTCAAACCTCACATGTGTAGTGGATCGTGTTAGTTCATAACAATCTTGGTAAAAGCTTAAAAAAAGGTCAAACAGCTATTACAACTTTAGCAAACACTATTAAAACTGAAAGTGTGCATCTGATTTTGTTGTTAGACACTACTGTGAACACAATACAGTTATTGAAATAGAGCAGAAGCAAACAGAAAGGCTATAGGAAAGGGGCGGTGCAGCGGTGCTGTAGGTGTTATTGGGTGTAGGGGAACCATTGTTTCCAGCGGTGGGGGGCAGGAGCCCTTCCCAGCGGCCATGGGGTGAGAAGCAGGTTGTCAGTCCACAACAGAATCCATCAAAGCGTTGGAATAAAGGTGCAGCCAAGAAAAGTCTTGACACAATTTATTAGTCAAATTATGAGATAAAATGTTTGATTTCTTTTTCAGAAACCGGTTCCAGAGTGAAACAATAATATGAGAACACAGCTTCTTTTATTTCAGCACATTCAACACACTCAGTCAAGAAAATGTCAAAACCATTTATGAAACACACCGGGAGAGACGGAGGAGAAGAAAATCGAACTCTTATTCTCTCTTTCAGACACACTCATGGAGGAGCATTGTGTTCTCATGTCTGTCTGCACCTCGGTAATTCACACTGACATCACCACCAGCGCACACGTGCACACCTACACACACACATACACACACACCCGGTCCTCTCTCTATGGCCGAAGGCTCTCCTAGGACCCACTTCTGGCTCTTCTAGGCTATTTTCTCTTTCCCTCCAATCTCTCCTTCTTCTCGGTTCTCCTCTGACCACTCGTTCACACCGGCTGCCTCCCTACATGTGTTTTCCTCTCATTCTTATTGCGAGTCTTTATCTCTGGATCAGAAAAGGCCTTTCGGTACCGGCCTTAAACCTTCAGCAGATCTGTCCAAACACATGATCTCATGTCAGAGACGCTGCTGCTGCCTGTTAAGCCCATGATCTAATATAGGGCCCATGTGTTCATGGTTCCCGCTGTTTGGAGTTACGATGGGCTGTTTTTCACTCCATCTCAAATTCCAATCATTCTCTCATTTCGTGATTTCCTTTTTTTTTACTTCTTTTTTTTGCTCTTGATTTTGATAGTTGTGTATTTTTTTTATTTTTAAACGCTGTTTTTGGTTGTTGCAATTGAATCTGTTAACAAAATCAGATGTTGGGATCTTAAACAAGAATCTGCACCACAACAACAGAGCTGGAGCTCTGCAGGCAGAGCTGGGCTCGACCTTCAGGTGAGGAACTGGGTGCACTAATGTGTGCAGCAAGAGAACAATGCAAAGCATTTTTTGTGCATGTGTGCACGTGTGTTTCATCATCCTGTGTGGCTGTTTGGTGACTTTTCTTCTGTCTGTGTGTATATTCCATCCCTGCAGGGAGTTTGGGGGGGGGTTCATTAGAAGGGGGGGCTAAGGTTACCCCCCGATAGAGGCAGCGAGGGGTCATTCCGCGGCGGGACGCCTCTCTGAGGCGACCCTGCCGCCCCTTGTGGCCTCTGGAGCAGACGGGACTTCTGAGGAGAGAAGAGGAAGGACCAGAGGGGAGACCCCCGGAGAACGGGACCCCCGGTCTGCCCCCAGACCCTGGACCCTGGCCCCGTCGGAGCCCGGGCAAGGCCCAATGTGTTCCCACTCAGGAGAAACACAAACAATACTTTTATTAAAGAAAGGAGGCAGCTGAAGGGAGAAATAGGCGCAACATAAAAGAGAAACACTTTTTTTCTTCAATCTAAAATTGACAATTTTCTGGGTTTATTCACACAAAGTTACAAAACTCCAAATAACTGGAGGCTAATAGCTTTGAGATTCCTATTATCACCCACATTCACGACTCCAAATCCGGCCTTCCTCTTCCTCCTCCATTCTTGGTCTCTATCCGGGAAAACAAACGGAGGGATTAGGGATTTGTGGAAGGGTAATGGGAGCCAGGTGGAGAAGTGTGACTGTGGGGGTCTCCTGCTAGATTAGCGATCGGGAAAAAAGTCTCAATCCCTAACACTCCTTCCTAAGGACAGCTAATGTTTCTTTTGAAGGAATAATCCCATTTGGCAATCAAATGGGACTTTGGAAATGATAAGACTTTGGAGGGCATGTATGGAATTACAAGGTCTGCTACCAGTGATGGGAGTTTGGACCTGAATAAAAACATAATCATTTGGTCACCTTTAGTCCTGCATTAATTAAGAAAGCGGTATATAAATAAGTGCATTTGCCCTACTTAGAGCAGGTAAATAAGATAATCTACAAATAGAATTAGTGTTTTTATTCTTAAAATAAAACAATCAGACATTATGAACTTGAATTAAGATATTTTTTTCTTATTTTTTAGATAAATCATCTTAATTTACAGGCAAAGTTTCTCACCTTGCTGCTCAAATTGAGGGAAAATTTCCCAAATGCAAATTAAATTCCGATTTTTCCTTTTGATGTATGTTCAATACAAACCAAAAATAACATTGGAAAACATTTAATGATTCAAAGTAATTGTACTTCATTCAGCTAATCTGCGTATTAAATACCAACATTTTTCTCCGTTGCATATGCCACATTAAAATTATCAATTACTACACTGCAAAAAATGGAAATCTGCATGAGTTATTTTTGCTTAAATTTAGTGAATTTTGTCTTGAATTGAGGAGATAAGTGAGACACCTTGCCAATGGAACAAGACAATTTACATTTAAAATAAGAAAAAAACAATTGCTTTGTCTTATTTCAAGTGAATATTATCT